>NC_090732.1:42349911-42377411 GCF_036898095.1 Palaemon carinicauda | reverse complement strand
AAATGAATTTAATAAACTATCTTATTTATAGAAAGGTCAATTCATAAAATGAGAAATTCAACGTTTTACTTTTAAGATATGTGAAAACTTATAACTAATTACGCAATCTTTTAGGCTTTTAAAATCTTAAACTTATTCTGACTAGAGATCAATTGTATTTGACTTTGCTTTATGCTTCTGTGCTCAATTGTTTGGAATGATTTTAACGGAATGTTTTTCATTTTCTTCAAGTCTTTGGCATTAATGATATTGATCCAAGTAGCACTTAAGATGACTTGATCTTAACTGTCACTGAGATATCTCCTTGAAGTGGTCTGTGTTGACATATCAATATTGAGTCGTTGACAACTATTGAATGTGGTAGGTGTATTTAAGCAGAAAGTTTTACATGACGCGAGTTAAAAAGAGAATTTTTCGAGAGTTTTTCCTGAAATAAGCATTTAATGTATTAGCCATGAAAATTGCACAAGTTTTGATTACACTTTGATTAAAACCGATTTGTAGGTAATATGATATAGATAATGATAACTAAGAATTATCGGTTCATAATAAGATGGCATGCTAAGGAATGAGTATTGTATAGGATTATATTCTAATAGGATAGCTGAGAGAAGGTTCATTTTGGAAAGAATAGGATGGGTCTAACCAAAGAAATTTTTCTTTTAGAAAACAGTTATATGATATCAAACAGTTTAAAATGAAAAAAAAAATAGTCGATATTAAGGCTATGTAGTGTTGAAAATGTATGGTATAGAAAGTTACTTGGTGAGAGCAATAAGATATTTTAACGACGAGGTGAAATGTGTTCGAGTTTGTAGCGAGGAATAGCAAGAGTTTTGATGCAAAAATAAAATAAAAATAAAAATAAAAAAATAAAACGGACTGAGACAGATGGTATTTTTACATGGTTGTTTGTGCATGGAGTTTGGATTAAACAGTGCTTATTGATGATATAGTGGTGATTGGGGATACGTTGCTGAGATTAGTGAAAAACTCTACAAGTGTTTGTTAGAGAATAAAGTTGAATCAACAATAAATGTGAGTAGTAGTTACGGTAGGACTGTAAATGGATACCAGAAATATGAAGCAATGGATGTACATATGGAGGTTGGAAGTGGAGAGTCAGGATTTTGTATAAGTATTTGTTGGTAAGTCTATTGAATGATGAAGGTATGAAAAAGGAACTGGATTACAGAGTAGTTGGAGTAATGAATGTAGCAGGATGTGTGCAAAAGATTAGGAAGAATTTTTAGTTTATGGAAATGAAGTTGTTGGAACCACCATTTCTATTGAAAAGGGCGTATGACGCTTATACATTTTAAGATATTGCACATGCATAATCTGCAGTATATTCACTGTATATATGAATTTAGGAATCTATAGATAAATTCCTTTATACAATGGCGAAATATTGCTGAAAAAAGATGCTGGGCCATCTTGGTAATAAAGAGTAATTTAGGCACTTTCTTAAGAGTACAATATAGACATAGATAAGTGCATCTCAAGGGTAGAATATGAATATTGTTTTGTTTATAAAAGAGAATGAAATTCTACAATGATAAAGGTGTGTCTTATAGCAGGCTGTTAATGAAGGTAGACAAGTTTTATGAAAGACTTGCAAAGCAATCTATAGATATTAATCTGAGAGTAATGGTGACTTTGTAGAGTGAAAGTAAGACATTAAGACTGGTAATGGAAGAGACTCAGGATTTTTTGTATACTATTTTAATGCCACGAGGTTTTATTAAAACATGCAATGTATCTATGAGTTTTCTCTTTTCTATATTCGAGCAATTGAAGGTGCAACAATTATTTGTTGCCTTGTATTGTTTATACTTCATCCTTTAGTATTGCATCATTCTATTGCATTGTGGTATCCATTATACGATGCAGGTTAAATTAGTTGATTAATTTATCATTATGACCGGAAAATTATTTTAATGACTGTTTAAACAGGAGGTGTCTCTAAAGAGTAAAGTTTCCTGTGTGATGCCAAAAGGCTTATCGCCTACTTTATCGCTTCGTTTTTAGGACTGTCTTTTCTTTGTATGATGAGCATCCGCTGATTTTTCATTGTAATTCTAAGCGTCTTGAAGTTATTTCTATTGGAGACTATGAAACCTAAAAGTTATAAAAATAAAAGGGAAATCAATAACATCATGAAGAAAAGAATAGAAAACTAAGAATGCACGAAGAATAGGAAGAAAATGGCTGGACAATGCAGTGTTGCAAGTGTGCTTTACTGTCGAGGTATTATCTTGGATATTTTCAAGTGGGCTTCAGAAACAGAGGGATATGCATGTAAAGAGGGATCTGAAACCATTTTTGCGGCATACTAGATATTTGTTTATGAAATAAATAAATGTAGTTACTTCACAAGCCTTTTCATCCAATCATCAAAGAGCTTGGTGCCTTGAATTACATTCAAGTGGATCATTTTTTTAACAGTGTTTGTATTGGAGCAACGTTAATTATTTCCTTTTAATATTCATTCAGTTTATCACCTTTTTTACTCACGGAAGCAAAATCATCTGCTTGAAGGGAATGAATTGAGGAAAGTTTCATTAAATATGGACAATTCAACTCCTTATATATTCATGTGAATCAAATTCTGCTTCTCTTCACATTTCTAAAACTCACTAAGGAAAGAGATAGGAAAGCTTAAGATGCTTCAGTTAACCTACCAGTTCTTCTTTTCATAAGATAAGTAACCGTTAGGTTGCCAGGATGATTGTTGATATTCTGTGTGGTTATGGGGATGCATATGCACACACGATAATTATCATTGTCATTCAGGGGCATACCGTATGCGGAGGTGAAAATACAGAAAGTTTATTTTTGTCGTTACGCTGGTATTTATTTATTAGCCCCGTTCTTTTAAAATGATTGACGGGGTAGGACTTTTCCTATTTACAGTAAGTACAGTGGTAACTGCCTACTTTTGTGTAAACAAATACTTTCCTATAACACTCTGTAATATTTCTACATCACTGACTGCCCAAATGCAGTCTATCATAATGTCATATCTCAATACAGAAAGTGAGTTCTCCCCTTTTCATGAGAAAGAGCTTGTGTGACACGACCGGAGCAATTCGTTTTCAGTGTCCTAAGTCTATAGTAAGCTTGTCATCTTCAGAATCAGATGAATCATTCTCACTTTTCAAAAGGTCATGAAATCTCCCCCGATTGGTGGAATCCTTCGCATACTCAGGACTACATTGACGGGAATCCCCACTACGGTACTCTTTATCTGCACTTTTACATCTTAGTTCTTCATGATTCATCCACATCTCCATTGCTTGGTATTCAAGGCTTTCAATATCTCTCCAGCTTTTCTTTTTGGGTTGTTCTGTACCTTCACTATCGTGTCTCCTTCTCTTGCAGGTTTTTATGTGCTTTGATTTCCCCTTTTTCTTCTCTACATTCTCCCTACGAGAACTGGCATCCTCCTCCGATTTTAGTGTATTAATACTTGGGGAATAATCATCTAAAATATCGTCGACATCACCATTATCAGTGTTTTCTTGGTGTTTGCACCTCGAGTGACTAGAACTTTGTGCCTCTGAAGAATGTAATTCAGTCTCCTTATCAATAAATGATTGTGAGAACCTACGTGAGCGTTTCCTCAATCCCCGTTTTTGGTATCCTCTATTGTAGCAACAGTGGCAAGAAACTGAAGCAACTCGCATTCGCCTTTGTGTATGTTTAGGCTTCTGTTTGCCTCTTTCTGTAAAATGTAGTTTTTTTAGTTTTAGGGTGATCTTTGGCCGTTTTATGTTAAGTGTTGTGTCTTTGATACATTTTTTTCTGTCGCAGGAATTTTCCTGTAAAGAAGTTGTTGGCGATTTGGAATTTTGACTCCTTCTATCAGCCTCGGTTTTAGTAGAGATGAATAGAGAATCTTCCTCTTTTTGGTTTTCAGTGGGTATTTGGGACAGGTTTTGTTTTTTGTAGCATATGTTTTTAGTGTCACTGCAACAGCAAGGATATTTGGTTTTATTGCTGTGTTTCTTGACTGATTTATTATTATCTTTGTCATTCTGTTCATTAGTATTTGCGTCATCTTCAGAAGTAGTAGTGTACTTCTCTTGTAAATACTCCATATAACGCTCGCTTATAAATTTGCTGAGATCTAAATTGTCCTCTCTGCTTTTATGAAATGATAAAAGGGATCTTATTTTATCATTCCCTTCAGATGTGCTGTCACATCCATCTATAATTCTGGCATCCCTTTCTTTCATATTGGTTTTCAAAGGATTGTTATGTTGTGGGGGTATTTTAACGCTATAGATCAACTTTCTGACTAACTGCAGCGATTGCTCAATGTTTTCAGGTAGTTTCTTTTTCAAGGAGGAAGTTACGTCTGATTCTCTTGACAGGGGTGATTTATCAAAGTTGTATTCTGTCATTTGTGGAAAAATATTAGAATTAAAGGACAAAGAAGGAGCCATTATTGGCGAATCAAGAAATTTAAGAAGGGAAGACTCAGGAAGTTTGTTCTCAACAGATGATGTCAATGGTGGTTGTATTGGGATGGAAGAAGAACTACTACATGTTCCAGACTGAGAAGAGGATAAGGAACAATGAGATATGATTTGTGATTGTGTGTTAATTTTGTCTGACTGAAGCAGTTCAGCAAGATAAGAGTTATGAATAGGGTTATTCGTCGTCTTTGGGTTAATGTCCTTTTTCACATTCACTGGAAATTCTTCCAACTTGACTAAATTGTTGACTTGTGGTGTTTCTTGGAAGGAGTCGCTATTCAGTTTCTTAGTGGCAGCGAGATTTGTGATTATAGGCGATAAAATACCAGTCACAGGGCACAGAGAAGTTTCCACATCATTTGGACAGCATGAAGCATCACCGCAGATGTTCTCAAAGTTGCTTACACCTGAAAAGAGGTACATGTTACAAAAGACTGTAAGTTTAGGGAGAGGCATATAAAAGTTCTATGGTACATGTTGCCATAACATTCTGTTGCTCATTCATTCACGTTAACCTACGTAGTGTACAATTAAACTTTTTGCGAATATTTCAAAATTTCCTATCCTCAGATAGATTGTTTCTTTAAACAATTTCTATCCATCGTATATATATATATATATATATATATATATATACATATATATATATATATATATATACACACACACACATATATATATATATACATATATTATATAGATAGATAGACAGTATTTACAGTATATATACATATATATATAGATAAATATATATATATATATATATATATATATATATATATATATATATACATATATTACATAGATAGATAGACAGTATATACAGTATATATACATATATATATATAGATAAATATATATATATATATATATATATATATATATATATATATACACATACATACATATATGTAAACATCTATAAATATACAGTATATGTATATATATATATATATATATATATATATATATATATATATATATATATATATATATATATAACATTCATAACATATATGTATATACGTGTGTATATATATGTATATATACATATATATATATATATATAAATATAAATATATATATATATATATACTTATATATATATATCTACAGTACATATATGAATACCTATCACTAACACTGGTGATTTCAATCAGTGTGCATATATATATACCTAAATGCATAAATATTCTTATATATAAATATAATTTATAAACACAAACAGTATATATATTTATGCATGCATATACATATGTATATATACGCATAATATACATACATACACACACACAAATATCTTTATATATACATATACATATATATATACATGGGTGTATGTTTCTTTTTTTTTAGAAAAATAATATAAAATATTTACTGGCATCACATGGGATGTCTGGTAAGATGCTTTCTGGGGAGGGCGAACTCTCTTTCTTAGTCCAAGGAAAATCATTCGTAACCCATTCGGCTTTGGAATCATCTTTTGAGGTGTTTAACTCTGTAGACTTCCCCGGGTCCTTTGCAAGAGTTGAAGGCAAACTGTACAGAGCATTTTTAATAGGTAGTGATGACAGATCTTTGGCCATTACATTATCTAGAAGCCTTAGGGATGAACTCAAAGGAAATGGTACTGAAGGTAAAGGCGAGGTATTTGACCGTTTCTGTGACATGGAATCTTCCTTAGGTAGTTTCCCAGATATTTTTGTACATTTCCTTGAAGTTTTCTTTCCAGTCCTCTTAGAGTTCTTGCTCAGAAGATAACTGGGATCACTTGGTGTGAGGAGGTCCAAGGGGGACGTAAGCAGACGTGGACTTGGGGTTTCAGATGGCGGAGTTGATATCGGAGTTTCAGATGACTGCATTATCTGAGATGTGGCCATATCTTCTGGGGGTTGACTAGGTCTGAGTAGCGACTGAGACGCTGTGTAATTACAATCCTGGCATGTTATCTTGACCTGGTTAAAGAGAATGAAAATACAATTTAAACTGGGAATAGAAAGGCTCATGCAAAATATCTGTAACTACCGAACTGTGGAATTTTGTTTATCAAACTACTCCTTATAGATAAAAAGTTATTAAATAAGCCCAATGAGTTTCATTCCCATACCCTCATGGGGTTCTTTGATGAATTTGAATTCAAGTTAAATACAGTGAGGAAATTACTTTTTGCTGAGGTTGGACATCTATGGAACAAAGCGAAAGTAATCTTAAGTAGAGCTCAATATATGTTGGAGGTGAAAATGACAAAGTTTTTGTAATAAAAAAAGATGCAGTTATTTTAGATAGTTAATTTTATCAAATTGTTATCATAGCAGATATGAGCAGATATGATTACATATTTATATACTGTATATATATATATATATATATATATATATATATATATATATATATATATATATATATGTGTGTATATATATATCCATATATATATATATATATATATATATATATATATATATATATACGTACATTCCATTCAAAATTTAAAATTTGTAATTCTTGCCAGTCTTTTGAACATGAATAACATACGCACACACATGTGTATGTATATATATATATATATATATATATATATATATATATATATATATATACATACATATACATACATATATATATATATATTTATATGTATATATATATATATATATATATATATATATATATACATACAGGGTTTATGCGTGGGATTGTGTACACATGCATGAAATAACATATGACTTCTACTAGTGATTGCTACATTTACAAAGTAAGTAATATTAGTGTGATTCGTCAAAGTTCCTCATAAATTGCTTACTTATGCAGATCTCCTTAATGCCATCATTCCAAACTTTCCTATAGAACATTACAAAGTCATTGTCTTAGATATGAGGATACACAATGGACTGATAATGTTTGTTGTTAACGGCAAATAAATGTATATCAAAAAGTGCTTGATGATTTTTATTGTTATTTGATTTTATAATTAATGACCTGGAAGATTTAGTTGGAATTTTTTTTGCATATCGATAGTCATCTGGAATAATAAGATATATTAGTAACAAGCAATTGTGTTAAATAAAATGTTAACAAATAATAATTTTCGATTTGTACAGCACAATGAATATTACAATCAAAAGAAATTCCCACTCTTAACAGTCATGTCTGGCCGACTTCGATATTTTCTTACTCCAATTCCAGGCATGTTAGAATGAAAATCATTTGGGAATAAATCAATTCTTTTAGGTTGCTGTTTCAAGTTTAGATATAGGACTTAGTGATTTTGGTAAACCTCTTAAATTCTTTTAATGATACTATAAAATCCGATAAAATTCCTCTAAAACACTATTGAAAGGTTCATATTTTTTTCCAGTAAACATTTACATGAAAACAAATGGGATTTGTGCTTATATATTTGATTAATATTACTGATGATCCGTGATTCTAAAGTAAATTTGTAAACTGTAAACTCGATTAGTGAAAAATTTGAATAGTTTGAAATTTGATTGTAATAATTCAAATAGTTTATTGTATTTCCAAAAGCTTGGGTTATGCTCAGATTTTTATGAAGATATTACCCATTCAAAATCTTTTCAAGAAAGTGAAATGATTGTTATCCATTTAAAAGTTATTGAGAGAAACCTAAAACCATAAAGAATTTCCTTACCTTTGTGATTGCTCCAAGTTGTGCAGAGATGGCTCCAGTGACGTAAAGACAGCACGCTCCCTTGCAAGAGAGGCAGCGTGTTGACTGGCGGAGGAAGATGGCCAGCCCATGGATGTCAATTAGGTGATGACGTCCTCCAGGTCTTTGGATGCTAGGCGATACAACACCACTTCCTTTGTTCGATTTATTCAAAATCTTTTTATCAATTTCTTCTTTATCATTAAGAATTTTACACTGGTTTTCATTGCACATCTGTGGTATAGAAGGTGGAGGTAGTGGCGTTAATGGTGGTAGTGGAGGAAGAGGAGGAGGAGGAGGAGGGGAAATGGGAGGAGGAAGGGGAGGAGTTGGCAGGACTGGAAGAACAAGAGGACTTGTCTCCAAAATGCTAGACGATTTTTCTTTGGCAAGGTCAGATTGAATTCCCGCAAGGGTATCTGGAACTGTTCTGACAATCGTGCCCGACGAGCCATCCCTGAGAGTCACATCATAGTATCCCAGACATGAATCCGCCTTGTTGATCATTATCAATGATTTTTCCAATAGTCTTTTCACACCAACATCACTATCCAAGTCATCATCGATGGGATCCAATTTTGTTTTTTCAGGAGCTGTGTAATAAGGAGGAGGATCACTATTTATGCCGTCACTCATGCTGGTTATATTTTCCGTCAGGTCATATGCAGTTATTGCATGAGAAGTATCTTCAGCTGCACTTCTTGTCTGCCTTTACAGGATTCTGAAAGATGAAAACTGTTGTTAGGAAACAAGGTGATCCTAAAAGTTGATAATGTGTTTTGGAACAGGAGCTGTGGTAAAACTATTTTAATTAAAACAAGGCTATAGCTGATTTGTCATCGTGACATTTTCTTTTGTATTACATGTTACATTACTCGTTGCAGGAGTTAAATATCTACATTGTGATTGGCATTCCTTTCACTCCTGTATCAAGGAGTGCTCAGTGTTAATAGTCTCCACTCTCCCAATCCTAAAAACTATATAGCACTATATTTGACAAACAATGTTTGTCAGATATGATTTTAGGATTACTCTTAACAAAATGAACTTGGTTTATGAAATGCATTTTTATATTCTACCAAATGATACACCTTCAATTAAAACTGTGCAATTTACTACGAACTATGGGAGGTGACGGGTTTACTGAGACCATGGCACCTTTCTGGCTCTGTCTCTGTACATGTTACCATATTAAAGCCAGATTAAACACTTAACTTATCGGTGTTAATGTAAATCACGTCATAATCAAACTTGCATGAAATCTTTTGATATGCATACGTATGTTTTTCTATCAATCAATTATATGTTGTCAAAAATAATTCATAAAGGCTGATTAAAGTAGTGAGATGGTAACTCAGGCTACATACTACTGCGCTGCACTTCAGACAGATGCAGTGTGTGCACATCAGACAACACTTGCTCAACACGTATAGTCGTGGATATGGTGACCAAACATTCCCCTTTTATGAGTTTCTGCACCTTTAATATCTTTATCATCAGAGAACATACAAGTGTCCCTCTTCATGGAATTTGCCCCACATTTGCCAAGCAACCCCCCCCCCCCCACCCTTGCATATGCATATCACATTGTAATCGACTGCTAAATTGTTTACATAATAGTTATGATATATTATTCCCCGAAACCTCTACGGCTCTTGCATGGGTAGTTGGACAATGTATGGATTGTTCTGGAAAAGATTTTTTCTCTCTCACTCTTGTAATACAAATATTCCTTTTATAATCCTTTTGTAGCTTGCTGAATTTTACGTGTCTCCTTAGGTCCAATCATCTGCAAGAAAGTTCTCTTAAATGAAAAACCTTTGGGCATCAGAAAGAAGTAATTTTTATGTAACATCATTGAAGTCGGGACTAATTTTGGATGGCAATATTGACCTGAATTGCACCCCCATTTTCGATTATCTATTCTTACAATACAACCTTCACTCCTTAAAAAATAAAGTCAACCTAAAAATAGACTGAGTAATGCTATAACTAAATAAACGAAGACAGATACAAATCCACAGGAATTCTAGCTAATGCTAATGGAATCAAGTAATATAGATAAAATCTTCATTATCCTTTTGAGAACTCGGGTTTTCTGCAACATTAGAGCTGTCAGTCATAAGCACCATATGGGGTAAGGGTCACTTTGGGTATTTCAGTGTATTACCGATTGCTCCTTTTGGCACTCCACTTCCTTTACTTAAAATCACATTCCTCTCCTCCAGCTGTTTCATACAAATCACTTTATATCACAGCCATCGCTCACTTTCAGCTCCTAAAACATAGTCCTCATCGGGATAATGATAGCCAACATCTAAAGGACGTCACTTAGCAAGACGATACCCAAGGCAAGCTACATTCTGATGCTTTCAAGGCTGAATCAAAGGGATGGGTGACTAAGGTCTGCAATTATATTACATTCACTTTAACACAAGATGTAGGTTTGTTAATTAGTAGATTAAATCATATTGTTGTCATATACACCAAAAAGACCGTGATTATTTGCTTTGTGGTTCATACAAAATACAAATGCGTCAATAGACGCTATCAGCAGTGCGACAACAGAGGGTATTATGCACATATGGTGACGCTATCTGTCACATAATGGTTAAATGACCTTATCATTTTCACAAGTTGTTAACAAAGAGGGTGACTATGGGTGGCTAATGATTGCTGAAGCAGTGACCATCAAACTGTATCGGCCTGTGTTGAATACCCAAGTTTTCTCAGACTTGTGCCCTCACCTCCAGCAAGAGGAACTGGCGTTGCTGGAATTCAGTGGGAATCAAAATCTTTCTCCAATACAATACTTTAGAACTTCACCTGGATTTTGAAGCTTAATTATTGAAGGTATTATTTTCAATAATTGCATAAGAATTTCATATATGTCGTCTTAGATGTTTAGATTTTTTCTAGGTCTTATTAGTTTGAATGCGGTCTCATTATACAAGGATACTTTCTTTATCACCATCAATTTTCATAGGGATGTCCTGATAAGAACCATTAGTTAATGGCTTAAAACAACTATCGGCAAATATTGATTAAATGGAGAGCAACTGCAATCATTTCCGTCTATTCCTTAAAAAATCTAGCCCTGAAAACAAGCAGTTACAGAAAACTAAAAAATAATTGCTTTGAAATAATAGATGACTAGTGCTTTATTATTATTACACATACACACAAAACACACACACACATATATATATATATAGTATATGTGTGTATACATACATATAAACAGTATGTATATATATATATATATATATATATATATATATATATATATATATATATATATATATTCTTACGAAGCTGATCTAGTGTAGAGTAAATACAATAGTTTATTCATGATTTATTTATATATATTTCATATATTTCATTTTTGCATTGAAGATGAATAGCTAGCTCGTAAGATAAGCTCCTCTCGTGTAGACATAAGTTTATTATGTAAATTACTTAAGACTTTCACCGTTAATTTATATTATTTTTAAGAATTAACTTTTTTATCTCACATATTATTGTTTCAAAGTCTTACGTAAACTGTTTGAGAGTGTTATGTGACCATATAAAATATGAACAAGGGCTTATGTAATGTTCTTCTATATATCTATGAGGTATTGCGTCATATTTGAGAGAAAATACGCAATTGTTTTGGGTACCATGTGCTTTGGAATTTTTGCAAAAAACCTTGAGATAGGATGTTATCTTTTTTTTTTTATTTCAGGGACAAAGTGTACGCGGAGTTAGCTGACTGAAAGAGTTTGTGTCCCTATTGCGTGAATAATCATTCGAGAGGGCAATACTTGGTAACTCTGACGCCTTTGCCTGGCCTCCCACGCTTCCTAGTTCTTTGGGAAGTTTCTGGAAGTTACTAAGTTTCATATATAAGGTGACACCAGGGTTAGATAGATAGATAGAGATTTCCAGCCTTAAAACAGCCATCTTCCCCTCCCTCTCTGTTTTCAAAGTGTTCATTAGTTATAGTGAGTCCTCTCCAAAGTGATTTTGTGCCCCACATATACCGTGTGTAGTGAGTACTTATAAAAATTCTCTTGGAGTTTTGTAAACGGCCCTGTAGGAAGGTGATAGGTTCTAGTATTGTGATCTGGTTATCTATTTTCAATAAGTGTCAACCTTAAATATTGTATTCAGATTTAATTTCAAGTGAAACAAGTGATTGTATAATTTTCATACATGTTATTTCTTTTTCTTAGTCGAAGGTTTATTCAGATTTATTATTTAAAGTCAAGTAATTCAGATCGTAACATTTTTGTCTCAATCTAAGTTTTGTTTAAACTTAATATTTCGAGTGATTTATTTGATTTATGTAAATTCTTTCAAAGTGTTGTAATTTATATAGAATATATTCATTCTTATAGAGTGTATTAGTCCAATCCCCATTGTTTAGAATAGTATATGCACATATCCTGTTAATGAACCATAGTAAGTCTATTCGTAATAATAATTACCCAGTTTAGTTTTGAGTGTACTTAAAGAGACCTTTGGATATTCAGTGTTATACATATTGCTGTCTGGGAGTTATTTAACTGCTTCAGAGTTCGTGTATTAATATTTTAAAATATAAGTTTTAATGTGAAAGCAAGTAAGTGAGTTTGGAATTCGAGAGGTTGATTAACTTGCCAGTTATAATATATATAATATTGCATGTCTGGTTCCCAGATACAAGCCATGGTGTAAATACTGTATATATTTTTGGTGTTCATATATACATATATATATATATATATATATATATATATATATATATATATATTAAATATAGTATTCTGAAATAAAGGTAACCAGATAATTTCGTCAAGCGATAAATTCATTAATGCTAGATGAAAAGAAGAGGTTGGTCTAGATATAATTTCATATCACTAATGTTTACTTCTTTATTTCAAACATACGTCGATTACAACTTATTCACTAACTAACTGGTAATATATTTGACTACAATTCCACTGTACTGGTTGTCAAGCATATTAACTTAAATGAAACTTCTAATACATACAAAATACATTTACACAATCTCGTCACACTGTATACTTTTCAATACATAGTTAGAACAGATTAATCCACGTAGTGCAAAAAACATATTTGTTATTGATAATAAACGCAAGTGATATATGAATGTATACAAGCTCAGGCGACAAACTTTAGCAATTCATCATTAATGCTGGTATCTTTAAAACAATTCATGCTGAAGGCACGAATGCAACTTCTGAGTTTTCTTGAAAAGTGCATTGTTCAAGGTTTCTTATATCAGCATTAGAAGTGACCGTATCAGTTAAACAAAGATTTATGCTGATGCGGCTTAGTATTCAAAAAGGTCTCATCATATTTTCTTACAATCTAAAAAGCGCATTGACAGAATAATACATCAACATTCAATTTATGCATGTTGAACATAGGATCTTATTAGTCCTTAAAAAACAATTGGTATTTTTACAATATCAATTTATATATATATATATATATATATATATATATATATATATATATATATATATATATATATATACACATCATCATCATCATCTTCCTCAGCCATTGCTAGTCCACTGGAGGACAAAGGACTCAGATATGTCCTTCCACTCCCGACTGTTTATGCCCTATCTATGCCAGTCTGAACACGCAAATTTTCTTAGCAACTTTTCTTCTTTTCTTCCTTCCTCTGCTTCGTTTGCAATATCTAGGGATCCATCTCTTTATCGCTTTTCTCCATCTTTTATCTGCCATTTTCATTATATGACCTACCCATGTCCATTTCCTTTTCTTACTTATTGAAATATCCTCTACTCTAGTTTGCTTTCATATCCATGTTGTTCTTTTCTGTCTCTTAGTGTTATTCCCCTCATTACTCTTTCCATATCTCTTTGAGTTGTAACTAGCTATTGTTTCAAGGCTTTCCTAAGGTTTCAAGTTTCTGATGCATAAGTTAATACGGGTAGGACTATCTGATTAAATGCTTTTCCTTTTAGAGAAAGTGGCATTTTACTTTACATAATCTTATTTTGTTTCCAGAGGCTCTTCATCTCATGCTTATCCTTCATTTAATTTCAGTCTCATGTCCTGGGAAAACACTTACTTTACTAAGTATGTACATTCATTAACAGTCTCTAGAGATTCATCTATAATCCTTATTTATTGCCTATCTTAATTTTCATTGAACATTATATTAGTTTTACTCATATTAAATTTCAGTCCTACATTTCTGCTTTTTCAATTAAGGCTTTAATCATCTTTTGCAATTCCTACATTTTCCCAATATAGATTTCTAAAAAGTTTTCTAGGCCTGTTGTGAATAGTTTATGAGAGACAGGGTCTCTCTGTCTAACTCCTTTCACAATCAAAATTTTCTCACTATCTTTTTATAATTTTAGGAGAGCTGTATTTCCCGTACAGATATCTCCATATTATTAATTTATTCCTTGCTTTTAAATGACTTTCATTATTGCTGAAGTTTTGACTAAACCAAAATGCTTTCTCATAGTCTATAATTGCCATACAAAGGGGTTTCTCATACTCAGTTGATTTTTCCATAAAATGGTTAGTTACATGGATATGGTCAGTTGTTGAATGTCCACTTCAAATACCTGCCGGATTTCTTGGCTGATTAAAGTCTAGCTGACTTTCTATCTGGACTAATATGATCTTTGTAAATATATTATATATTACTGAGGTTAAACGTATTGGGCAGTAATTTTTCAGGTATTTTGTGCCTTCATTTTCGTGAATTAATATAATGATAAAGTTTTTCCAAGCTGTAGGTATAGAGTATTCTTTGAAACATTTTGTATAAAGTTCAGCAAGTTTTACTATTATGATTATATCCTCCATTTATTATTCGATCAATTGTTAAGTCATCTTCACCTGTCGCTTTGCCTCTTCCCATGCCCTTTAATGCTTTCTTTACGTCTTTTTTTATTTTCACTCTTGGTTCTGGCTCAGGTGTTTCATTATTTCTATTTATGTTATGCTTAGTGATATTCACCCCTATTTTGCACAAAACGAAGCTGGTGTCAGACATGCTTCAGTCACCGTGTTTGGACCTGTCAGCAGCTGCCCAAATGACTTATGGTATTCAGCAGAAATGAAAGAATGAGCGCTCAGAAGTAGCATGACAATGGATTTGGGAAAAGGGGATTGTGATCTCCCAGACACATAATTTTGAGGTTTCACCTGCTAAGCAAAGAATACATAAATTACCGAGGCATCTAAAGGGTGATGTTCTCTTGGAAACAACTTGACATAGAGAAGTGTGTGAAGATGAAAAACAGGAAGGGTACAAAACTCATTTTGTTATCCAGTAATGGATAGACGACTACCTGAAATTGAGTGAAGATTTGATGATGCCCAAAAATCCTTTTCCCATTCAATGTCATATCGTGATCCTTTCTGTCCTAAATTTTACAGCAGGACCAGTTGGAGACAACTGCAGCAAGTATAATGTTGATCTCGAATTCTTTGATGTTGAGCTGTGACAAGCAAAACAAGCTAACATCATCACAAATTTTGTTGCAGCGGTGGGATGATTCCTTAGTTTTTCTTGTAATAAAGCTTCACAATAAATCTTCTTATTAATTATCTAGTATTTTATTTACCTTTACTTACTAATTTTTAAGTGCATTTAAGTCCATCTTATAATCAATACTTATTGACTTCTCTCAGGAATTTATTCTAAGAAAAGTTACATGGGTGAGGGATACACTATGCCACTTTTGTTCCTTTACTTGGACTTAAGAAAGTTGAACAGTCACGTACAATGCAATCACACTAAAAAAGAGTTTACATTAATCTGTAGCGATGAATTCAGAAGTCTTGAAACTGGCTGAAGAACCAGATGTTTCCTTGCTTTAATTGGGCCTATACACCAATCGTAGGCCGTCTGCCGTCGCAGAAGTATGAGCCTCCGTTAGGTGGGTGGAAGGCTGGCGCGATGTACTAATCGCCGTGGTCACTCTGGGTCGTCACGCTAAGCACACACAGTCTTTCATGTGCGTGCGGAATAGTTCTGGTTGTCGTCCTTCGTTTTAAGGGATAAAATAATTCCCATACTTCCTCGGCTGCCAAATGGTCCAGAATATACGCCATCCTTCAGGTGATGTATGTGCAGTTACGACTTGTTGTTCGCCTCGAGTCCGGCAAGTTAAGGTAGGTCCTTAGACCTTGTATACTGAGTGACTTTCTTGGAAGAGACCGGCCAACCTCTCACTGTACGCTTATATTGTCGGCTTAGGCGTATCAAGCTGTCCTCAATCACGTGACAATTCCTTGGTTTTCGCGCCTCTCCTCGCCTTGGTCTTCATGATGAATAAATGCATCAATAATATGTATAAACCTTCTGCATATGAAATTTATTCAAATAATTCATTTGTCTGACACTTACCGGGGGAACACTTTTAAGGTGTTGGACATCAGGACATGAAACGACAAATAAAATCGTAACAATACGAATATTCAAGGCTAAGGAAATATTTCATTTTGCCTTGGGAAGGGTGAAGCCAGCTAGACTCGGACCTTTGAGCATTGAGCAATCGTCACCAGGGAAGGGGGTTCGCTTGGAAGTGGGCGACTTGCCCAGATGATTTGATTGATTGACTGAATGATTAGGAGTTTTTTGTCATCCTGACATCTAAGGTTATTGACGCCGAACCAGATAATTTGAGTAAACAATGTGCTGATAGTTTAATATTTTATGCCCAACATCAAATTTTCACCACCATAACCTTTATATTAAAGTGTAGTTCCTAAACTCAATGTAGTCCTGAAGAAGGGTCGCGAAGTAATCCGAAACACATGTCGATACCAAACAATAAATGGAGAAAAGTATATGTATTTCTGCTGTTGTCCTGAAAACTATCGGCAGGACGATCTGTCCGAGGAGAAGCTGTCCTCAATTTTGGACGCCGATGAGACGTTGTCTATTCATTATATATATATATATATATATATATATATATATATATATATACATACATATATATATATATATATATATATATACGTTTAACTGGGCTCCACAAGACACTAGAGGAGTTGGAAGACCCAGACCTACATGGCTGAGGACTATGAACGTGAAGTAGATGATGATGAATAGAGATGTATTGAATTAAAAGCTCAAGATAGGGATGACTAATATATATATATATATATATATATATATATATATACATATATATATATATATATATATATATATATATATATATAAATCTATAAATATATATGTGTGAGTGTAAATATATAAACCATTGGTAGAAACATAACATATACACATAGTAACATCCATCGCCTTCGAAAAAAATTTAGAAAGTAATAATTCCATTGGAAAAATCATGCGAATATTACATCATTATATGAATTTTTCAGAAAAGTACTGGTGAAATGCGTTTTTCGAGACGTATTTTCTGTTTCGAACGGCTCTGATATTAATTCGTACCGGAAATGGGTTGTTTGAAATCCCAAACCTGAAAAAATAAGACGAAGCCTTCGGTTATTTCAATGCGGTGTGCTGAAAACGTCAATTACCCTTCGCCCGAGTTCAATCGCCGAGTGCGCTGCATGCGTTACTTAATAATAAAAGTAATAAATTATAGTATTAATTATCTTTTCATCTTTCTATTCAGTCTCTTAATTTTTCCTTCAAAATGCAAATCCGAGCGTTGAAGGACTTCAGAACGTTCAGATTAAAGTACATAAATCAAATAATGTAGTTTATTATTATTATTACTATTATTATTATCAATTATTATTATTATTATTATTATTATTATTATTATTATTATTATTATTATTATTATTATTATTATTATGATGATGTTGATGTTAATGTTGATTTTGATGTTGATGTTGATGATGATGATGAGTTACTAGGGTTTATTGAAACGAAAGAAGAGTTTTTTTTCCCTAGTCCGAAACGGCTTTGGAAACAAATCTTCATGGATTTCCCAATTTCCGAATGGCTTCAGAAGAAATGACCATAGACTTGGAGTTCTGAATGACCCTAGAACAGAATTTCTGAGCGGCTTCGGAAGGAAATTTTCCCGGATTTCCAAATGCCTTCAGAAGAAACAGCCCTAGACTTAGCATGGAGTTCTGAATGACTCCAGAACGGATTCTTCCTGGAGGTCCCTGAACGGCACCTGAAGAAAATTTTCCGGGATCTTCAAAAGGCTTCAGAAGACATAGCCGTAGACTTAGCATGGAGTTCTGAATAACTCCAGAACAGAATCTTCCCGTAGCAGTTCTGAACGACTCCGCCCCGAGCTTCAAATGACTTCTGAAGACCTGATCTTTTTTTTTTTTTTTAAACTAAGCATACAACGCAGTGAACATTGTTAATGGCTATTTTTGGAACAGGGAGCTGACTGTGAGAATTGTGTATATCCAGATTGTATTGGTAAATATATTGTATTGCTCGTCGTTTACTTTAGCATGATGACGTATGCGGAGAAAATTTATTGCATTCCTGTCTCTATCCATCGCCACGATGGACAAAGACATGGAATGGATGCCATCGATTTCTCTAAGGAATCTGACAAACAGAGGACACAGCACTGAAATTTCTCTGGAAATGTAGAAGGAAACTGGCGAACTAAGAAAGAATACATGAAATCTGGAAGGAAATTGACGAATTAAGGATAGTGGAAGATGAAATATCAAAGGAAACCGAACAACTAAAGATCTTGAAAAACTAGAACATAAAGAAGAGAACAGCAAAGAAGAGCCTTCAAACGAACACGTAAAATAGCCTTTAACGCAAGAGGTACATTACCTTGAAATAGAGGTAGAAAAAAACCCTAATGCGAGAAATATGGCACCTCAAAATAGAGGTAAAATAAAACCCTTAATGCTAGAAATAAGAAACCTCAAAATAGAGTTAAAACCCTTAATGCTAGAAATAGGGCAGATAAAAATAGAGGTAAAAAAAGCCACTAATGCTATAAATAAGGCACCAAAAAATAGAAGTCAAAGAGCCTGTAATGCTAGAAATAATGCACCTCAAAATCGAGGTCAAAAAGCCCATAATGCTATAAATAGGGCACATAAAATTAGAGGTCAAAGATCCTCTAATGCTAGGAGTAATGCACCTTAAAATCGAGGTCAAAAAGCCCATAATGCTATAAACAGGGCACCTAAAAGGAGAGGTCAAAGAGTCTCTAATGCTAAAAGTAATGAACCTCAAAATCAAAGTCTAAAAGCCCATAATGCTATAAATAAAGCACCTAAAAATAGAGGTCAAAGAGCCTCTAATGCTGAAAATAATGCACCTCAAAATCGAGGTCAAAAAGCTCCTAATGCTATAAATAAGGCACCTAAAAATAGACGTCAAAGATCCTCTAATGCTAGATGTAATGCAACTCAAAATCGATGTCACAAAGCCACTAATGCTATAAATAAGGCACCTAAAAATAGAGGTAAAAAAGCCTCTAATGCTATAAATAACGCACCTAAAAATGGAGGTCAAAGAGCTTCTAATGCTAGAAGTGATGCACCTCAAAATCGAGGTAAAAAATCCCCTAATGCTATACATAAGGCTCCTAAAAGAAGAGGTCAAAGAGCCTCTAATACTAGAGGTTATGCACCTCAAAATCAAGGTAAAAAAGATCATAATGCTATATATAAGGCTCCGAAAAGAAGAGGTCAAATAGCCCATAATGCTATAAAAAAGGCACCTAAAAAGAGAGGTCAAAGAGCCCCTAATGCTAGAAATAATGAACCTCAAAATCAAGGTCTTAAAGCCTCTAATGCTAAAAATAAGACACCTAAAAATAGAGGTCAAACAGCCTCTAATGCTAGAAGTAATGCACCTCAAAATCGAGGTCACAAAGCCCCTAATGCTATAAATAAGGCACCTAAAAATTAAGGGCAAAGAGCCTCTAATACTAAAAATAATGCACCTCGAAATTGAGGCAAAAAAGACCCTAATGCTATAAATAAGGCACCTAAAAAGAGAGGTCAAAGAGCCTCTAATACTAAAAATAATGCACCTCAAAATCGAGGTCAAAAAGCCCCTAATGCTAAAAATAAGGCACCTAAAAAGAGAAGTCAAAGAGCCTCTAATGCTAAAAGTAATGAACCTCAAAATCAAGGTCTAAAAGCCCCTTCTGCTATAAAAAAGGCACCTAAAAATAGAGGTCAAAGAGCCTCTAATACTAGAAATAATACACCTCAAAATCAAGGTATAAAAGCCCCTTCTGCTATAAAAAAAGGCACCTAAAAATAGAGGTCAAAGAGCCTCTAATGCTAGAAGTAATGCACCTCAAAATCGAGGTCACAATGCCACTAATGCTATGTATAGGGCTCCTAAAAACAGAGGTAAAAAAGCATCTAATGCTAGAAATAATGTACCACAAAATCAAGGTCAAAAAGATCATAATGCCATATATAAGGCTCCGAAAAGAAGAAGTCAAAAAGCCCATAATGCTATAAATAAGGCACCTGAAAAGAGAGATCAAAGAGCCTCTAATGCTAGAAGTAATGCACCGCAAAATTGAGGTCAAAAAGCCCCTAATGCTATAAATAAGGCACCTAAAATAGAGGTAAAAAAAGCCTCTAATGCTAGAAATAATGCACCACAAAATCCAGGTCAAAAAGCCCCTAACGCTATAAATAATGCACCTAAAAATAGAGGTCAAAGAGCCTCTGATGCTAGAAGTGATGCACCTCAAAATCAAGGTAAAAAGCCCCTAATGCTATATATAAGGCTCCTAAAAGAAGAGGTCAAAAAGCCCCTAAATAAGGCACCTAAAAAGAGAAATCAAAGATCCTCTAATGCTAGAAATAATGTACCTCAAAATCGAGGTCAAAAGGCCCCAAATGCTATAAATAAGACACCTAAAAATACAAGTCAAAGATCCTCTAATGCTAGAAGTAATGCACCTCAAAATCGAGGTCACAAAGCTACTGATGCTATGTATAGGTCTCCTAAAAATCGAGGTAAAAAAGCCCCTAATGCTATAAATAAATAAGGCACCTAAAAGACACGTAAAAACGCCTCTAATGCTAGAAGTAATGCACCTAAAAATTGAGGTAAAAAAGCTCCTAATGCTCCTAAAAGAGGTAAAAAATCCCCTAATGTTACAAATAAGGCACCTAAAAAGAGAGGTCAAAGAGCCTCTAATGCCAGAAGCAATGAACCTCAAAATCAAGGTCTAAAAGCCCCTAATGCTATATATAAGGCAACTAAAAATAAAGATCAAAGAACCACTAATACTGGAAATAATGCACTTCAAAATCTAGGTAAAAAAAACCCTAATGCTATAAAGAAGGCACGTAAAATTACAGGTCAAAGATCCGCTAATGCTATAAGTAATGCACCTCAAAATCGAGGTCACAAAGCCACTGATGCTATGTATAGGGCTCCTAAAAATCGAGGTAAAAAACACCTAATGCTATAAATAAGGCACCTAAAATATAGGTCAATGAGCCTCTAATGCTAGAAGTAATGAACCTCAATATCGAGGTCAAAACGCCCCTAATGCTATAAATAAGGCACCTAAAAATAGAGGTCAAAGAACCTCTAATGCTAGAAGTAATGCACCTCAAAATCGAGGTCAAAAAGCCCCTAATGCTATATATAAGGCTCCTAAAAGAAGAGGTCAAAAAGCCCCTAATGCTATAAATAAGGCACCTAAAAAGAGAGGTCAAAGAACCTCTAATGCTAGAAGCAATACACCTCCAAATCGAGGTAAAAAAAAACCCTAATGCTATATATAAGGCTCCTACAAATAGAGGTCAAAGAGCCTCTAATACTCCAAGTAATGTACCTCATAAACGATTTAAAAAGCCCCTAATGCTATAAATAAGGCACCTGAATATAGAGGTCAAAGAGCCTCTAATGCTAGAGGTAATACACCTCAAAATAGAGGTTAAAAAGCCCCTAATGCTATATATAAGGCTCCTACAAATAGAGGTAAAAGAGCCTTTAATGCTAGAAGTAATGCACCTTAAAATCAAGGTCAAAAAGCTCCTAATAGTATATATAAGGCTTCTAAAAATAGAGGTAAAAAGGCCCCTAAGGCCATAAATAAGGCACCTAAAAATAGAGGTCAAAGAGGCTCAAATGCTAGAAGTAATGCACCTCAAAATCGAGGTAAAATCCCCTAATGTTAGAGATAAGACAACTCAGAATAGAGGTAAAAAAGCCCCTAATACTAGAGATAAGACACCTCAGAGTAGAGGTAAAAGTCAGCTAATGCTAGAGATAAGGCACCTCAAAAGAGAGGTAAAAAAAAAAAAACCTAATGCTAGAGATAAGGCACCTCAAATTGAGGTAAAAAACGCCTCTAATGCTAGAGATAAGGCACCTTGATATACAGGTAAAAAAACTAATGCTAGAGTTAAGGCACCTCAAAATAGAGACCAAAAAGCCTTTAGTGCTAGAAATAAGACACCTCGAAATGGAGGTAAAAAAAGTACCTAATGCTAGAGATAAGGCACCTCAAAATCAGAGGTTAAAAACCCCGTAATGCTATAAATTAGGCTCCTAAAATAGAGGTAAAAAGCTCCTAACGCTAGAGATAAGGCCCCTCAAAATAAGAGGTAAAAATAAAACCTCTAAAGCTGGAGATAAAGCACCTCAAAATAGGTCAAAAACCTCTAATGCTAGAGATAAGGCACCTCGAAATAGAGGTCATAAAGCCCCTAAAGCTAAAATTAAGACACCTAAAATAGAGGTAAAAAATCCCCTAATTCTAGAGATAAGGCACCTCAAAATAGAGGTAAAAAAGCCCCTAATGTTAGAGATAAGACACCTAAAAATAGAGGTCAAAGAGCCTCTAATGCTAGAAGTAATGCACCTCAAAATCGAGGTCACAATGCCACTAATGCTATGTATAGGGCTCCTAAAAACAGAGGTAAAAAAGCATCTAATGCTAGAAATAATGTACCACAAAATCAAGGTCAAAAAGATCATAATGCCATATATAAGGCTCCGAAAAGAAGAAGTCAAAAAGCCCATAATGCTATAAATAAGGCACCTGAAAAGAGAGATCAAAGAGCCTCTAATGCTAGAAGTAATGCACCGCAAAATTGAGGTCAAAAAGCCCCTAATGCTATAAATAAGGCACCTAAAATAGAGGTAAAAAAAGCCTCTAATGCTAGAAATAATGCACCACAAAATCCAGGTCAAAAAGCCCCTAACGCTATAAATAATGCACCTAAAAATAGAGGTCAAAGAGCCTCTGATGCTAGAAGTGATGCACCTCAAAATCAAGGTAAAAAGCCCCTAATGCTATATATAAGGCTCCTAAAAGAAGAGGTCAAAAAGCCCCTAAATAAGGCACCTAAAAAGAGAAATCAAAGATCCTCTAATGCTAGAAATAATGTACCTCAAAATCGAGGTCAAAAGGCCCCAAATGCTATAAATAAGACACCTAAAAATACAAGTCAAAGATCCTCTAATGCTAGAAGTAATGCACCTCAAAATCGAGGTCACAAAGCTACTGATGCTATGTATAGGTCTCCTAAAAATCGAGGTAAAAAAGCCCCTAATGCTATAAATAAATAAGGCACCTAAAAGACACGTAAAAACGCCTCTAATGCTAGAAGTAATGCACCTAAAAATTGAGGTAAAAAAGCTCCTAATGCTCCTAAAAGAGGTAAAAAATCCCCTAATGTTACAAATAAGGCACCTAAAAAGAGAGGTCAAAGAGCCTCTAATGCCAGAAGCAATGAACCTCAAAATCAAGGTCTAAAAGCCCCTAATGCTATATATAAGGCAACTAAAAATAAAGATCAAAGAACCACTAATACTGGAAATAATGCACTTCAAAATCTAGGTAAAAAAAACCCTAATGCTATAAAGAAGGCACGTAAAATTACAGGTCAAAGATCCGCTAATGCTATAAGTAATGCACCTCAAAATCGAGGTCACAAAGCCACTGATGCTATGTATAGGGCTCCTAAAAATCGAGGTAAAAAACACCTAATGCTATAAATAAGGCACCTAAAATATAGGTCAATGAGCCTCTAATGCTAGAAGTAATGAACCTCAATATCGAGGTCAAAACGCCCCTAATGCTATAAATAAGGCACCTAAAAATAGAGGTCAAAGAACCTCTAATGCTAGAAGTAATGCACCTCAAAATCGAGGTCAAAAAGCCCCTAATGCTATATATAAGGCTCCTAAAAGAAGAGGTCAAAAAGCCCCTAATGCTATAAATAAGGCACCTAAAAAGAGAGGTCAAAGAACCTCTAATGCTAGAAGCAATACACCTCCAAATCGAGGTAAAAAAAACCCTTAATGCTATATATAAGGCTCCTACAAATAGAGGTCAAAGAGCCTCTAATACTCCAAGTAATGTACCTCATAAACGATTTAAAAAGCCCCTAATGCTATAAATAAGGCACCTGAATATAGAGGTCAAAGAGCCTCTAATGCTAGAGGTAATACACCTCAAAATAGAGGTTAAAAAGCCCCTAATGCTATATATAAGGCTCCTACAAATAGAGGTAAAAGAGCCTTTAATGCTAGAAGTAATGCACCTTAAAATCAAGGTCAAAAAGCTCCTAATAGTATATATAAGGCTTCTAAAAATAGAGGTAAAAAGGCTCCTAAGGCCATAAATAAGGCACCTAAAAATAGAGGTCAAAGAGGCTCAAATGCTAGAAGTAATGCACCTCAAAATCGAGGTAAAATCCCCTAATGTTAGAGATAAGACAACTCAGAATAGAGGTAAAAAAGCCCCTAATACTAGAGATAAGACACCTCAGAGTAGAGGTAAAAGTCAGCTAATGCTAGAGATAAGGCACCTCAAAAGAGAGGTAAAAAAAAAAAAACCCTAATGCTAGAGATAAGGCACCTCAAATTGAGGTAAAAAACGCCTCTAATGCTAGAGATAAGGCACCTTGATATACAGGTAAAAAAACTAATGCTAGAGTTAAGGCACCTCAAAATAGAGACCAAAAAGCCTTTAGTGCTAGAAATAAGACACCTCGAAATGGAGGTAAAAAAAGTACCTAATGCTAGAGATAAGGCACCTCAAAATCAGAGGTTAAAAACCCCGTAATGCTATAAATTAGGCTCCTAAAATAGAGGTAAAAAGCTCCTAACGCTAGAGATAAGGCCCCTCAAAATAAGAGGTAAAAATAAAACCCCTAAAGCTGGAGATAAAGCACCTCAAAATAGGTCAAAAACCTCTAATGCTAGAGATAAGGCACCTCGAAATAGAGGTCATAAAGCCCCTAAAGCTAAAATTAAGACACCTAAAATAGAGGTAAAAAGTCCCCTAATTCTAGAGATAAGGCACCTCAAAATAGAGGTAAAAAAGCCCCTAATGTTAGAGATAAGACACCTAAAAATAGAGGTCAAAGAACCTCAAATGCTCGAAGAAAGGCACCTCAAAATAAGAGGTCAAAAAGCCCCTGATGCTAGAGGTAAGGAACCTCAAAATGTGGGCCAAATAGGTGCTACAATTAAATACAGCATATACTTTAGGTATTTTTTATAAATGAAATGACCCCGCTTCACCCAATTGGGTGGCGAACTAATCAGCCAGCATACCTCCTCCTCACCATGCAGGCTTCTGTTACTTAACACCCCTCAGTGAGTCCCAGACCTTTCATATATAGCCATCCATGCCTGGACTCCGATAGATCGGAAACAAATAGGGTTGTAACTTGGCAAGTAAAAATAATGATATATGTATATATATATATATATATATATATATATATATATATATGTATAGTGTATATATATATATATATATATATATATATATATATATATATATATATATATATATATATATATATATATATATATATATATATACAAATATATACATATATATATATATATATATATATATATGACTAACACTCTTGATTTTAATTAATGTAAATATCAAACAAAATGGCATTTAATATCGAATTCTATCTTTGGGAGTGAATATCCACTACAAATTCATTTATGATAACATCTTCTGGCTGGGCAGAAATTCGAATCCATGCTCTTAGCCGAAACCATGCTTGCAGAGACTGTAACCAACCATGCTATCAGGACGAGTATAAGTTTATTACAAGTCTACCGTACATATTCCTGTCGAATTCAGGAATCTGTTCTTAGATTTGAAATAAACTCATCTCCACTATGACAGATGATTAGTGTTTGCAACACGTTGTTATTGATATAGATTCATGATAAATAACCACGTGTTAAAAACTCACTTATCAGCTATCATAGGGAAGAAGGGTTGCTTTCAAGTCTAAGAACAGATTCCTGAATTCGACAGGAATATTTACGGTAGACTTGTTATAAACTTGTATACATATACCATATATACTGTATATATATATATATATATATATATATATATATATATATATATATGTATATATATATATATATATATATGTATATATATATATATATATATATATGAAAGAGATAGAAAAGGGTTATCTCTTATTCTTTTAAAAAAATGCAATCGTTTTCGAGAATAGTTATCGAAAAATATAATCACATCGATATATTTGAATTCCTAATTACATTTCTATATGGAACATCCTTAAATATTGTGGGAACTGACTATTCCAATTAATATACGTCGGAATGATATATCCTGTGTTTGCATTATTCTAGCAGCAGCTGCTCTCTCTCTCTCTCTCTCTCTCTCTCTCTCTCTCTCTCTCTCTCTCTCTCTCTCGAGTTCTAGAATGAGTTAGATAAGATCATAAGAACTCTCCAAATGCTTAAACTAAATCGCTCTACCAAAGAGCAAATGGAGTATCTGCGAATGGACTAAAATGTCTTTGAGACATCCAAAATCCTCGTAACTCTCTCTCTCTCTCTCTCTCTCTCTCTCTCTCTCTCTCTCTCTGTATATATATATATATATATATATCTGCATATATATACGTATATATATATATATATATATATATATATACCTGTATCCAATATTTTATATTATTTAGATGTTCCCAAGGATCACATAAGACCGTTAACTACTTTTCAAATTGGTGCTGAAATTGTATTTCTTTCGGGTGAAGATCCCATATTTCAAAGATGTTCAATGACCACCTAAAAATAATGTTAGAACGATATATGCCCGTTTTCATTGCGAGTTGGAATCATTGATATCAAATGTTATCAATAGGTGTATTACCATCATCATCATCACTTCATAAATGTTAATAAGCAAACCTCTTCAAGCCATACATTAAGATCACCCAATTGCCACCTCTCCACCATCATATTTAACCCCCACCTGGTCATATCCTTCTACCCCCATCCCCATGTTTTAGGTCTAAAGGTCTCACAGTTATGATAAGACCCTTCTGGTGGAAGTTTTTTAGTAAATGAAAAACAAAATACTAAGATGACAATATTT
>NC_090732.1:42337411-42339911 GCF_036898095.1 Palaemon carinicauda | reverse complement strand
AGGTAAGAGAATATTGAGGTCTTTTAAAAGTTGGGTAGATGTGTGATGTCTAGGAAGAGATTGCATATAAGCAAGATTAGGTTGAATATGATGTGTTGCAAAAGGTTTTACCCGTTGATGACCTTTCTTTGTTGGTGTTTGGAATGACTAATGTTTCGGAACGTTTAATGCAGAAGTGCTTCATCCATGATTTAGCAATCATGAGAGTTGGCAGGAATTTTAGTCGTTCTTTTAAACCACCCCATATTAGAGGAAATGGATTAGTATTAATACGCGACCTTCTCTCATTATAGTATGGCTACTTTCTATCCCCTCTACCCAAGGGACGAGTGACCGGAATATATATATATATATATATATATATAATATATATATATATATATATATATATATATAATATATATATATATATATATAAATATATATATCCATATATATATATATATATATTATATATGTCTGTGTATATATATATATATATATATATATATATATATATATATATGTATATATATATATATAGTATATATATATATATATACAGTATATATACTGTAAATAAGTGTAACAAAACATCACTGTACCCCTATTGTAACTACAACCCTAATTAAAAAGCAGGATGCTATAAGCCCAGGGACTCCAACAGGGAAAATAGCCCAGTAAGGAAAGGAAACAAGGAAAAATTAAATGCTTTAAGAACAGTAACATTAAACTAAATTTACTGTAGGATAGAATAGTGTCCCCCAAGAGAACTCTAGCCCTAGACAAAGCCATGGTACAGAGGCTATGGCACTACCCGAGACTAGAGCACAATGGTTTGATTTTGGAGTGTCCTTCTCCTAGAAGAGCTGCTTACCATAGCCAAAGAGTCTCTTCTACCCTTACCTAGAGGAAAGTAGCCACTGAACAATTATAGTGCAGTGACCCCTTGGGTGAAGAAGAATTGTCAGGTGTAGGAGGACAGAGAAGAATATGTAAAGAAAAGGCCAGACTCTTTGGTGTGTGTGGGGGGGAGGGGGGTAATGAACCGTAACCAGAGAAAAGGATCCAATGAAGTAATGTCTGGCCAGTCAAAGGACGCCACAACTCTCTAGCGGTAGTATCTCAACTGGTGGCTTGTGCCCCTGCCAACCTACTACACAAAGATAGATTGATAGATATTTATCTATCTATCTATCTATATATCTATCTATATATATATATATATATGTATGTATGTATGTATTTATATACATGTATACACACACACACACATATATATATATATACACACACATATATATATATATATATATAATATATATATATATATATATGTATATATATATATATATATATATAGAGAGAGAGAGAGAGAGAGAGAGAGAGAGAGAGAGAGAGAGAGAGAGAGAGAGAGAGAGAGAGAGAGAGAGAGAGAGAGAGAGGTAAATGTATATTTAGAAAACGTGCAAATTTCTTATGGAATAAACAAATATTCAGATATACTGGAATGTCTTAAGAATTAAGAAGGGCTTGGTCAATTCGCCCCCTCCCCTCTCTCTCTCTCTCTCTCTCTCTCTCTCTCTCTCTCTCTCTCTCTCTCTCTCTCTCTCTCTCTCTCGTGCAGATATTTTAATTGGAAGAAAATATCTGTAATCTAACTAAAATTGGCAGATTTTGTAATTAATTTCTCTTTTTTGAAAATATGTATATAATTTTGAAAAAACCTCCTAGCATTACCGCTACAAACTTTAAATTTCTTATTTGAATTTTGCTTCCATTATTATTCTTAGGTTAATGCAATCACTGCATATTGTTTTCCTGCCCTTGATGTGTCCCAAATATAGATATGAAAAGATAGAAATATGTATTTCTTACTTACCTCTATAAAAAATATCCTTACATTAAAATCACAAGATTTTCTACACTTCACGATTTTTCCCTTTCATATTCACTGTTCGCAATTCTTTTATAATTAACTGTTCACTAGTATCTGTATCAAAATTTTCAATGATCGCAAAGTTAATCCGCGCCCCTCACTTGCAAACAAACGAAAAACATCTGAATCCAGCAGTTGTCAGGAAGGCTTGTGCTGCCGACGCTGTAACTGAGGTCACGTCCGGTTTCTCGTTAAGTTTCTTTTTGTTGTTTTAGTAGCTGAGATTGCAAGACAAAGAGTCGCTTTGTTTACGTTTCTCGTTCTTATCTACAATTATGTTAATTACGATGGAGCCGGTATTTTACATACTGAAGGGTCGCTCGTCGAACTTGTACGTCTGGCGTCGCGCACCAGTCAGCTGACTGTGCAGAATTATTGCAACACTCAGCACTTGTGCTCAGACCCAAGTCAAAACTACGCCCACCAATTTTCATCCTAGAGTTTCCCTCTCTCGTCTCTTCCTTTATTATTTCTTACAAAGATTTTCTTTTCCATAATTTTTGTGAATGTAACAACACATTGAAGTTTTTTATGTTTTTCATACTGTCAAAAACACGTACTATTTTTTACATGTGTTATCGT
>NC_090732.1:42312411-42324911 GCF_036898095.1 Palaemon carinicauda | reverse complement strand
AAAAAATTACTGCAAAAAAAAAAAAAAAACAGTTGCAATAAATAATGAAGCGTGCTACTAGATAAAATACATAACTACTTATAATATTTTGTTAGGTAACCAACAGCTATTTCTTGTGCAAACATTGTGGTAAATGTACATCCTACAGACGTAAGAGAAATGATTACCTTCAGTATGTTTATACATATGTCTATAATAATTTCGTAGAATAGTTTAAGGAGATACCGCTTTTCTTAGACATAACGAGCAAACAGACTGTGTTCGAAAGAAAAGATATCCAAGGGTGTTATCAGCCTTTTTTAATGGCAATAGAAGCCAGTTATTTTTCAATCGGGATAGATGATTTCGTAAGTTGTTCTTAAGAACAAATATATTTGACCGTATATTGTCATATGCCCTACAATAGGCTCTTATGAATTTAAAGTACTTTTGATAGGGACAAAACAAATAAGGTCCACAAGAATCTCTATTTTGAAAAGGAAGGTATAAGTACCATACTATTCAATAACAGACACCTCTATGGTAACCTATAATGAACGGGAAGATCTCAAGATTCAAAGAGATGGGTGCAAGATTTTTCTAGCTGCAGGAGAGAGACAGGATCCCAGCAATTTATAGTGAGAGAGAGAGAGAGAGAGAGAGAGAGAGAGAGAGAGAGAGAGAGAGAGAGATTTACCTTACCTGGTTGCCTTATTCCATGTTTGGGTTCCCCCAGGTCCCTCAGTATGAGGCCCCTCGTATATCCACCAGAGAGTTGCTAATGCATCTTCCGGTGTATTTTGCCTCTTCCAGTCTTGGATGGTCTGGGATGCATCTTAGGTATTTATCGAGCTTATTCTTAAACACATCTAGCTCACTCCTGATATGTTTTTTAGATGAGCTGGCAGCGCATTAAATAGTCGCTGCATTATCGATGCTGGTGCGTAGTGGATGAATGTCCTGTGTGCCTTCCTTAGTTTTCCTTGTATAGTTTTTGGCACTATTAATCACCTCGGCTTGCTCTTTCTGATAGTTTTAGCTCCATGATGTTTTCAGTAATTCCTTCGATTTGCTTCTATGCTTGTTTTATCATGTAGCGTTCTCTTCTCTTCTCCTTTCTAGACTGTACAATTTTAAAAATTGCAGTCTTTCCCAGTAGTCAAGGTCCTTAACTTCTATTCTAGTAGTAAAGGACATTTGTACATTCTCTATTTGTGCAATATCATTTTGGTAGTGTGGGTACCATATCACATTGCAGTACTCGAGTGTACTATGTACATAAGTTTTGTAAAGCATAATCATGTGTTCAACTTTTCTTGTTTTAAAGTGTCTGAATAAGATTCCCATTTTTGCTTTACATTTAGCCAACAGTGTTGCTATTAGGTTGTTGCATAACATATTCCTGTTTAATATTACACCAAGGTCTTTAATTACTTCCTTGTTTGTGATTGTCTCGTTATTAGGTCCCCTGTATGTACATACCATTCCTTCTCTGTTTCCATAATTTATTGATTCGAATTTATCGGAGTTAAATACCATCCTATTTATCTCCGCCCATTCATATATTTTGTTTAGATCTCTTTGTAATGAGTTCCTATCTTCATCACAAGTAATTTCTTTACTTATTCTTGTGTTATCGGTGAAACTTCTCACTACAGAGTCTTTAACATTACAGTCTATGTCTGAGATCATAATAACAAACAGCAGTGCAGCTAATACCGTACCCTATGGCACGCCAGATATTACCTGAGCTTCATCTGATTTCTCGTCATTTGCAACCACTATCTGTTTTCTGTTTTGTAGAAATTCTTTTATCCATTTTCCTATCTTTCCCACAATATTATACTTTCTTATTTTTTTCTCTAATATATTATGGTCTACCTTGTCAAAGAATTTTGCAAAATCTAGATAGACCACATCTGTGTCTTTTTCATTTATCATATTTTTGTATATGTTTCCATAGTGTGCTATCAGTTGGGTTTGTATACTTTTCCGGGCACAAAACCGTGTTGACCTATATTGAATAAATTAGTTTTAATCAAATGATTCATTATTTCCTTTTTATTACGCTTTCATACACTTTCATAATATGTGATGTTGTGGAGGATTAATTTTTGTTTTATTCTTATTTATTTTTGTTTTTTGCCAAATCCTGAGAGAGAGAGAGAGAGAGAGAGAGAGAGAGAGAGAGAGAGAGAGAGAGAGAGAGAGAGAGAGAGATTGTCAGCGAACGAGAGGTAGTTAGTGTATTGATTGTTTGTTGTGAGAAAGACTGTTGGTATAAATGAGATTGTTTGTTTATGTTTTTAGTTAGGTTATGACAGTGGTGAATGTCTTGGGTGAATGGCTTTTTGATTTGACTGCAGCTAGAGGCAGTTGTGTGAGTGAATGCTGAATTATCATTATTAGTTTTTTCGACCAGCGTGGAAATGTTTTGATTATTTTGACAGCCATAATTCTTCCTTTGGAGAGAGTTTCATTGAATGTGAAATTGATTGTTGATGACCTGGCTTGTGATAAGGAACTTGATACGATCACTCAGAATTATATAATTGTTGATGACCTGGACTGAATGAACTTTCGATTGCTGTTGTTGATGATGATGATGATGATGATGATTATAACCACAACCCCAATCGGGAAGAAGCTGTGGCAAATTGCCACACAGTGTAGTGTTACCCACAGAGCTGTGGTAGTTTTCCGAGAAAGACAGTTTGGCTTTCTGTGGACGAGTGTTGGTGTCGCAATATTTATAAACACATATTTTGAGTTGGTGTGCGCATAATTTTTAAGATGTGTTTGGTGTTTTCTTTTTTTTTTTTTTTTTTTTGGTTTATTTGAACGGTGTTACATTTAATATCTATTTTGTGTAAAGTTTATGATTAGTTTTAAGTGTAATTATTTTGGTTGTGGGTGGTTTTATGTTAAGCGTTTTAGTTTTAAGGAATATAGTATTAAGGTTATGTTTTGTTTTCTATTTCCCTTCTATCTAAGAGTCCAGTTGATAATGTAAGGGGAAAGTTTGTGCTGAGGAGACATTTGTCAGTTAGAGTGATTCAAGGGTGTGGGGTTTGTTGTTGTGACATCCCGCCACAATGTTAGACTAACAGGTCTATAATTGCTTGCCCTTAGTCTTGATCCACTTTTGAAAATAGGGGTTATACATGCTAATTTATGTTTAACATATATTTCGCTCATATCTGCACTTTGTCATAGGAGTATTGCAAGCGACTTTGCGATAGTGTGTGCAGTTTTTTCCACAAAATCGCTGGAACTCCATCTGCCCCAGCCACCGATCCATTTTGAATTTCGCTTATAGCCTGCACAATATCTGCTTCATTAATATCTATATCCGTTAGATATTCAATATTTTCTTTTCTCATTTCTGTTTCATTATTCTCATTCGTAATTCTTTGCGTGAATTCACTCTTATATTTTTCTGCTAATATGTTGCATATTTCCTTTTTCATTCGTTAACCGTCCTTCAATTCTTAGAGGGCCTATTTCTAGTCTCTCTTTATTCATTTTTTTTGCATAGGAGTAAAGTACTTTGGGTTTTTTCCTGATATTTTGAAGTGTCCTTTCTTCTAACTCCCTTTTCTTATTATCTTTCGATTGCAAAATCTTTTATTCTGCATTTCCTATCTTACTTTTTATTTCCATCATTTTCCATACATTTTTTTTTCTTCTGCAAGATTTTTCTTCCGCTTTCTAATTTTCTGAAATAAGATCCTTCTGTCTCTTGGTATGCATATCTGATGGTTATTTTTTTTTTTCGGTACATATTTTTCAACAATTTTCTCCAGTATTTTGTACAGTATGTCCGTATTTACCTGTATATTATCACTTACGAATACATTTTTCCAATCTTTGTTCAATTCTTCATTTATTTCTGACCATTTTATATTCTTACTATAAAAATTATATTTTCCATATCCTTTCCATCATTTTGTGCTTTGTTTATCTCTGCATTCACTTGCTTTGGAATGGACTATTAATTCTATGACATTGTGGTCTGAAATTCCCGTTTTATACACTTATTTCTTTAACATAATTCACCTCATTCACAAATACTACAGTAAATCTAGGACATTGCCCTTTCTTGGTGGAATGTGGCTTATTTGTTGCATATTATGTTCTAATAGCATATCTTGAAGCTTTTCAAATTGCCTCTTATCTTCTGCGCTACTATTACTCTCTTTTTTATATGTATATATACAACCATTTTCTTCTATCTATTCTTTCCAATCCACGAAAGGAAAGTTAAAATCTTCGGATAGGAGTATATTCCAGTCTTTATGGTCTCTACAGATATCATCTATTTTTTTCTATTATTATGTCAAACTCTTTAGTATTTGAGGGTCTGTAAACTACAATATTCAGTAATATTTCATGTTCAAATTCTACCGCAATCAATTCACATTCTGTGTTGCTGTATTTTTCACATACTTTTCCTTGATTTATGTCTCTCCCTTATATTGCGGTTCCCCCTTGATTCCTATTTGTTCTGTCTGATCTATATGTTTGGAAACCCTTTATCTGGTCATCACTGCCATTCTCTTGGGAATACCATGTTTCACTTATATTTGATATATCTATTTTTTCAATTTGGGGTAATTCTTCTAAGAACTCTATTTTCCTTTTAGAGTTACTCATGACTAAACCATATGCATTCATCACTATTATGGTTTGTGTTTCATCCGCATTATTTAATATCGTTAATAATATGGATTCTCCCATGCTTCCTTCCTGTTCTGATATGATGTTCTTTTCTTCATTTCCAGGAATTCTGCCATTAAGAAATCCAACTTTTCTATTATATTTGCTCTTTCGCCTTCATGTTTATTTTTGTGTGTATACCTGCATTTATCCTCATATCTGCCCCAACCCCTGACATTATAGATACATTCTTTGTAGTTGGGCTCTAATTGTGCATATTTTGGTTGAAAGGCATCGTATCTTGGGGCCTTTTGTGCATAGTGCGGTATATACTCAGCTTGTTATTTTTTGTTTCTTTTTTGTTTAATTTTTGCTTTCATTTTTCTTGTCTGTTTGCTTTTGAATTTTCTGACTTTCAATCATGGTTGCAGGATGCATATTTCGACAATTTTTGTTGAATTTGCATCGTTTTCCTTCTTTCAGGTTTTTGCATATTTTTGGAGGGAGATCTCTGCATTCGTCTCCATATCCGTCTAAATATACACATTTACCATATATTTCATAATTATGGCATATCTTTGGATGCTTGTAGTAGCATCTTTCTCCAAATCTGCAATTCCCTCTTTTCAGTAAATTGCAGACTATATCTTTCTTTTCTTTTTTTCTTTTTCTTGCTCTTCCCTAAAAGTATGTAGGTCCGGGTAGAGTCTCTTGGGCCTATTATTTGTTTCCATCTGATAATTTATTTCTTCGTAAGCATGTTGCTGAATGGCATCTTGTGTTGTATCAATGATTTTCTCTGCAACCTTACACATATCCTGTTTATTTTTCTCTTCTTCTTCTTCTTCTTCTTCTTCTTCTTCTTCTTCTTCTTCTTCTTTATCTTCAACTATTTGCAGATTCAGTCTCGACTTAATTATATTTTCTATTCAGACTAAGCACGTTGAGCAGAATACCTTTGTGTCTTTATTATTTATTTTTTGTTGTACTTCAGCGCAAGTAGGGTGTGTTGGTGCATGACATGCATCGCATTTCCTAATCAGATGTTGCGGATTAACAATGCTGTACCACATCTTAAGGCCGATTCACACGACTCGTTTTCTCTCTGACAGGCTGGCCAGTGGCTAACCGCTGTCAAAATGTTGTACATTCACACGAGGCATTCTGTATTCGTTTACCCGCGCGCGGTTTTCACTGAGAACCGAGTAAATTACGATAGTTTTGACAGTCTAAGATGTTGGTTGATAACTGTGTTGATAGAATAATTATGCAACTTCATAATACTTTATGCACCATGCCAAGAATATTAAAATTATGATAGACTCACCTGTTTTATTTAATGCCCCTCCAGTCATTTTCCATATCTTTTCTTTATGTAAATTATTTCTATACATCTTGTTTGCCATGTCAAACATCTCCTCATACCCTTGAAAAAGTTCAATTAACCTCTCATACATGTTGTCAACAACAAACTAACTAATTTCTAAGACTCTATACTGTGAGGAAAAGTCAGGGTTGTAGGCCACGAAACGAACGGGTACGATACAGGTCCTCGTTCACACAAAACATCATCCACCCGTTGGTTGGGACGGGTGGCTAACGGCCATCAAACCAGACGAGGTTTCTTGGAAAGAAAGCCGAGCCGACTCGGACAGCTGACGACCAAGGGCCGCCGTCAGCCTAACAGGTCGTGTGAACAGTTGCATTTGAATACACGTAAGAAAGCTAGTCACCGCTTAACCGACGGCCAGCCTGTCGGAAAGAAAACGGGTCGTGTGAATCGGCCTTTACATGTATTGCACCATTTTGGCATTCTTTTTCCCAATGCATCAATCAGCATATTCACCATATTGGACTTCTTACTGTTCTTTGATGGAATGTGCTGATTGATGCAAACTTTCTTTATAAGTCTCTTTATCTCCTGGATCTTCTTTGGAATTTCTTCTATTATTTTGATGATGTTTTCCGCAGACTTGCTCCAGTTTGTTGGATCATATTGTTTCAATATGTTTGAGAATATTTTTCCGTCACACTGGTTGGAGCTATTAGCGACCTCTGTTATTAGGAGGTCTAGTTCTTGTTGTGCCAACTCATGGAATTTACTCTTGCTGATTGCAGCAATATCCCTCCATGCCTTGCCTGTGTTATAGCCTGCCATCTTGTTCAGATTTTTAGTAATTCACAAGAAAACTATCCTATGCCGACATTTTATCACACTTTTCTGACCTCAAACTAATCACCGTCTATTCACTAAAAGTTGTAGCTATATTGCACTCGATAGCCTTTTGTTATCCGCATTAAATCAGCTGATTTCTCGGATCACATAAGGGGACTCACCACCATACAGTAACACTCGCATGAGAGAGGAGTAACACTCGCGCCAAGAGAGAGAGAGAGAGAGAGAGAGAGAGAGAGAGAGAGAGAGAGAGAGAGAGAGAGAGAAAAAAGAAGCAATTTCATGCACAAAGAAAACGCAGTATGACCAAATGAGACGCAGAAGAGGATACTCTAGGTAAATTCCCCAAAGATGAATGTCTGAGTGATACGTTTAGATAGGAGTTGGAAAAAGTAACAAGATATATGATGCTTGGACTAAGGAAATAAAGTGCATCTAAAGTAAGGTCAGCTCTGGGCTTGGGCCACACAGGTGGCTACCTAGAGAACCAAATTACAGAATGATATATATATATATATATATATATATATATATATATATATATATATATATATGTATATATATATACATATATATATATATATATATATATATATATATATATGTATATATATATAAGAAAAATAAGTAAATATTAATAAATAGATAAATGGGGAAGAGAGATTAATGATTCACAAAGCCAAATGATTTACAGATGTCTTTCTGTGTTGCTGCGCATGCTTCATTCAAATGATTTTCTTTTCTAGGAGAAGGAACCAGCACCAGCAAACTCCATGTTATAATTCAACAGCCTGAAAACACATCTGTCAAATTTGCTCCCTGGTGATTGGCTACATCACCTGTCTGATACAGTGAGGACCGAGTTAGCTAGTCGAGTACCTTATGAGGTAAAATCTGACTTCACATTCCCTCTAGGAGAGGGCGGAAGGAGTTCCTAACATCGCTACTTCCACAGACGTCTAGTGAATGGGGAGAAAATCAAGAGAACGTGGCTGATGTATTTCCCACCAAACAATAGTTTATTCTATTTCTGTTGCAATCTCTTTTTTCAGGAAGCATTCATATTAAGAAGGGAGGGTTCTAATGACTGGAGAAACTGTAGTAACACTCTTCAAATGCATGAACATAGTCCTGAACACGCTAAGAACTTGAGTTCATGGAAGGAACTAGAGAGTTATATGAAAACAGGCCAAACAATAGACAGAATGGAAATGACACTCATAAATACGGAAAGGAGTAGGTGGCGTGAAGTGTTTACCAGGTTTCTAGCAGTCATTAAGTTACTAGCAAAGCAAACAATTGCTCTCAGGGGGACCACTGATAAACTAAATGAACCCCCTAGTGTTAATTTTCTAAAAGAAGTAGAGTTCATGGCTCAGTTTGACCCTGTCCTTAAGGAGCATGTTCCATTGAGCTTACAAGCTCAACGGAACATGCTTCTCCATTCATCTTCTCCTACTTTACGTTTCATGGTCCTCAGCTCTGTAGGCCTGGGTCTTCCAACTCTTCCAGTGCCTTGTGGAGCCCAATTGAAAGTTTGGTGTGCTAATCTCTCTTGGGGAGTGCAAAGAGCATGTCAAACCATCTCAATCTACTCCTCACCATGATCTAATCCAAATGTGGCACTCGAGTAATATCTCCTGCATTAGAAATCATAGTTCCCGATTCTCTAACTGATTCCACCTCATTAATCCTTTCTCCTTCCAATGATATTTCATCTTCCATTGAATATTCTGTTCTCATCATCTGTCTTTCTTCTGTTTATCTTGAGCCCAACCTCATGTGATATTTCATGCATTCTGGTAAGCAAGTTTTGCAAGTCCTGTGGTGTTCTGCTAATAAGGACAACGTTATCAGCATACTCTACATCAGCTAATATCCTGTTACCAATCCAGTGCAATCCTTCTCCATCATCTCCAACTGTTTTATGCATTATAGAATCCATGAGGAGGATAAACAACATAGGTAACAGCATATTCCCTTGGAGTACTTCACTGTACACTGGTAATTCGTTTGATAGGACTCCACTAACATTAACTTTGAACTTGCTATGCTCATGAACAGACTTCATCAAATTTGCATATTTGAGAGAAACTATAATAATGCAGGATTCTCCACAAAATTGGCCGTTGCAGAATGTCAAAGGCTTTTTCATAGTCCACAAATCAAATGCCATCAAAAGTGGATTTCTATATTCTACACATTGCTGAGCCACATGTCTTAAAATACACACTTGGTCAGTACAACTTCTACCTTTTCGAAATCATGCTTGTTTCTCTTTCAGCTTTTCATCAATCTTTCTCTCTTGTCTCTTCAGACTAAATAAGCACACAATTTCATGTAAACTGACGTAAGTGTGATGCCTCTGTAATTATTACAATCAGTCAGATCTCCCTTTTTTTTGTCATTTTTACTAACACTCCTAGCTCCCATTCATTAGGTTATATCTCTTCACGCCCCATTTTACAAAATAATCTTTTAAGTATTCTAAGAGTCACTTCATTTTCGGCCAATATCATCTCAGCGGTTATTCCATCGTATCTAGGGGCTTTCCATCTTTTGAGTTTTTAGTGATAGCTTCGACTTCAAACGCACTGAATTCATTCCTGTCTAAATATTCTCTTCAGTCATTCCTGGCTTTTCTTTTGACCACACTATCAATACTGGAATACTTAGCATGCTCTAAATTGTAATTTTTATCACTTCTTCGAAAACTTTCAACAATCAATCTCTGCCTTTGTTTCGTTTTTATAGTATCCCAAGTATCATTTGATATCCATGGTTTTTTCCTTGCAGCTGAATGTCCCAAAACTTCACTACCAACTGACTGATATATGTGCTTAATATTACACCATTTTTCATTAATTGTCGACTCTTCTCTTACAGTCTCTATAACAGAAAATTGATTCCTACATTCAATCACAAATGTTTCCCTTTGCTTATCTTCTAAAAGCTTAGTTGGGTGCTTTCAGTTTTAATTTCAGTGTGGCAATGAGGAGCTGGTGATCACTACCAATATCTGCACCTCTATAGCTTCATACATTCTTCAGAGTCCTCCTCCTCTCTTTATTAATGGCTATGTGATCTATTTGATTTTTGTAATTGCCACATGGTGAAGTCCATATATATTTGTGGATGTCCTTGTGCTGGAAAAGAGTATCTCCAATAATAGTATTATTTGTTGAACAAAAATCTATAAAAGGTGCTCTATTTTCATTTGCAACTTCGCCAGAACCTTCAATACCTATTACATTCTCTATACTTTGATTATTCCTTCCAACTTTAGCATTGAAGTCGCCAATCCCAATTTTCAAATCTCTCTCTGGGATTTCATCTATTACACTCTGCAGTTCTTCATAGTTCAGTATTCATCTTCCCTTACTTCAGGGGAATCCTATGTTGGTGCATAGCAAACTGTAATCCTCATATTGCATTGCTTTGATTTAAACTTTGCTAGTAACAATCTACTGTTTAAAGATCTCTATTCTGTAAATGCCCTTTCTGCTCTTGGTGTCATCATCATTCCTACCCCTTCTCTTACAACTCCATCTGTTCTTCCTGAGTACATATATATATTGCCTTGGTCTAAAATTTCTTTACCAATCTCCTTACAACGTGTTTCACTTAGGGCCAAGACATCCAAACTATATTTCCTAAATTCATTCTCCACTTGCTGTAACCTCCCAATCTGATTCATGGTTCTAACATTTCAATTACCTATTTTAATTTTTTCTATAGTGTTCATAAACTGAGAGAATCTTAGCACCCAGCTATGCCCAGAACTGGGGGCCAATCTGTCATTTTTGCTTTTCATAGACTTACTAAATCAATAGAGGATTCATTGGCTAAGTTCATCGAAGGATAGCCAGTTGCTTGTGATGCACAGTGCTTACCTAAGGCAAGTGACTCCTACCAGTCCATACTAATTTCAGTAAGATCATCCCCTAGGCATCAAGGAGTAGGAGCCGAAAAGACATCTTGTCTATCGTCTTAAACCCAATCCGACACCCTGCTGCCAGTAACTTCATTGAGATTTGGGGGGCATATCCTCCACACCCAAAGTTCTCGTTACTCTACCGCTTATATAGCTATTGGCAGACATGGATTGCTAAGATGTACCACCTAGCACGTTAATTAATACAGAATTAAATACTATTAGTACATATGCTATATCACTTATTTACAATCATATGATTAAAGTCAAATATGTTCAGACAATACAGAAATGTTCTAATGATGTCGCCTTTAATCTATTTAGCACTATCGCGTTATATCACTTTACACACTACTTACAATTTCTCATATTCAAATACATAAATAGATTCACCAATGGAGCTACGAACCTAGTGAGCACTGAGATAACAGATTTTTATAGAACTGTTGATAATATACATGTGTACTGCGAACAGCTTGTGCTTGGATGTTTACAGAACCAAGATGACCCTTCCGGTTGATCGTTTGTTTACATGTAGAAGGGTCCACATATTTCAGTATGATTTTAGTATTATGCCCTCAGTTCATTCTCTTCTGTTTAGTCTTTCAACCTGGCAGTTAGTTGCATCCACACAATGCACTATTCATATTTGCTGATGTATTGTAAAAGACTGTGTCTACCAAGATATAATCAACTACCTGATACTTGATATAGAATTGTGTGTCATTTCTACATTGCCTATCGCTTGTGATAATAACCCCCATTTATTAACGTGGTGGTAGCGAAAATAAGACGAAATGTGAATTGTCAACACAGAAGATTGCTGATTTTTAGAGTGAGTCTGGAACTATCACTGCTAAAATGAATGCCTGAGTGACTATGACTATGAACTGTGGTGCTCAGCTATTCGTTACTGGATATAAAGAAAAGTGACTCTTATTTTTCCTTAGAATAAGAAATAGTAGAAGAAAGAAGATTTTTTTCTTTTAAGATAAATGTGAAGATTAAGTATAGAACATTATAAAAGAAATATAAATTCAGTATTTTTTAGCAGTCACAATCCAGCGTTAAAAACGATATGTTAGAAACACATTTTAAGTGGAACACATTTCTCGATAGTCACTATCTTAATCAAAGTGAAAGTTATAAGAAATGGTGCAGCTTGTTAGATGTTTATTTGGTTGCATCTGGCTTTTCTGCAAAGAACAAAGCTTTCCAGCGAGCATCTGTCCTACACTGTCTGGGGGATTGATATCATTTTGGTGTCCGAACACTTTCCTTGGAATAAGGCAGATGGAACTGCTATGACAGAAGAAGAACTGAAAGAGCCAGATAATTTATTGCTCATGATTGAAGAGTTTGTGATGTGATGTTGCACAACTTGGTCACAGCTGGAATGAAACTTCTCGAATACTGTGTAGTATTTAGCCTCATGATGGAGAGAGCCTGACTATTAAAATTAACTGTATGCCTGATATTACAAACAGAATGGAACTGTCCAGGAAGATCCGAATGTAAAGGATGAAAAATCTTATGCAACATGCATAATGAACTAATTGAATGACGGTGCCAGAGATTAATATCTAGATCAGAAATAAGAAATTTAATAGACCGTAAGTTTCTGTCCAACAAATTAAGATGAGAATCAGCAGCTGAAGAGCAAACCGGAGATAAATACTCGAAGATAGGTAGAATGAAAGAATTAAAACACTTCCTCAGAATAGATTGATCGCCAAAAATCTTAAAAACAAT
>NC_090732.1:42287411-42307411 GCF_036898095.1 Palaemon carinicauda | reverse complement strand
CAACTTTCCTATTGATGACGGAAGAGAAGTTGAAGTCGAACAACGAGTTGGGAGACTTTTGAAGACTATTCCGGATGGAAGCCTGTTAGGAATTTCCAAAAGGAACACCTCCAATTGGAGTGCCTCTCCTTAGAAGTCCTTCCCTTTTTAGAGAGAAAAAAAATTACTTCAGATTGAAGAATTCTCGATCTTTCTCTGGTCCTTTAATATTCTCTACTTCTGTGCAGTTTCCACCTTATTCTGCACAATCTTTACTTTTGGATCTTCAATATTAGGGACTTTACTTTCTCCTTTCAAATCCGCCCTATCGTAAACTAATCAACAAATAATAACTAGTTCTCCTTTTCGGATTCTTTATTTCTTCCCTCCCGTTCTCCTTCTTGTCTCCCTCTTCTTCTTGTATTTTCTTTCCGAATCCTTTCAAATAAATCAGTTATTAGTCTTCAATATTCTTGCTTTGCTTTTCATGACTGCCTTCCTGATTCAACTTGTCGTTGATCCCATTATGACGAAGTATTTTGGTTTTCTTTCAAACTCGCACACTCAACAATTCTCTTAACTTTCATCAAAGCATTTTCTGCAAAACCCAAATCTTGTTTCCTTTTTAATAGCTTCATTGTGAGTCGGTGATAAAAGCTTGCAAATTTGGGTTGGTCAATAAAACAGTCACAACGATCTTTTTACGTTTTCTAACATTTAAAGCCGATTTGAGAATGCAATAGTATTCCATATTTCTCCTAAGAGAGAGACTATGAATCTTTTGGAGCTCTGACAGGAAAGCATTCAACTTTCTATTGATGATGAAAGACAAATTGGGGTCGAAGAAGGAGTTAGAGGAGTTTTGAAGACTTTTTGAAGACTTTTTGGAGCCTGTTGGGGATTTCAAAAAGGTCTTCATGATTTTTTAAAAATAAGCTAGATGCAGGAACTCTATATCGATGGCTCAGCGGGGCTGCCCACTTCCCGCTAGCCCGGAGGGCCTCCCCCTTCCCACTGGGCGGGCGGGGCTCTCCCCTTCCCCCTTCCAGCTGGGCAGGCGGGTCTCTCCCCTTCCCCCTGGTCGGGAGGGGCTCCCCCCTTCCCGCTGGCCGGGCGGGGTTCCCCCTTCCCGCTGGTAGGGGGGTCCCCCCTTCCCGCTGGCAGGGTGGGGCTCTCCCCTTCCCGCTGACAGGGCGGAGCTCCCCCCTTCCCGCTGGCAGGGCGGGGCTCCCCCCTTCCCGCTGGCAGGGCGGAGCTCCCCCCTTCTCGCTGGCAGGGCGGGGCTCCCCCCTTCCCGGTGGCAGGGCGGGGCTCCCCCCTTCCCGGTGGCAGGGCGGGGCTCCCCCCTTCCCGCTGACAGGGCGGGGCTCCCCCTTCCTGCTGGCAGGACAGGGCTCCCCCTTCCCGCTGGCAAGGCGGGGCTCCCCCTTCCCGCTGGCAAGGCGGGGCTCCCCCTTCCCGCTGGCCGGGCGGGGCTCACCCCTTTCCGCTGGCAGGGCAGGGCTCCCCCCTTCCCGCTGGCAGGGCGGGGTCCCTCCTTCCCGCTGGCAGAGCGGGGCTTCCCCCTTCGCGCTGGAAGGGCAGGGCTCCTCCCTTACCGCTGGAAGGGTGGAAGGGCGGGGCTCCCCCCTTTCCACTGGCAGGGCGGGGCTCCCCCCTTTCCACTGGCAGGGCTGGGCTCCCCCCTTTTGTGCTGGCAGGGCGAGGCTCCCCCCTTTCCACTGGCAGGGCGAGCTAACCCCTTCCTGCTGGTAGGGCGGGGCTCCCGCTTCCCGCTGGCAGGGCGGGGCCCTCCCTTCCCGTTAGCAGGGCGGGGACCCCCCTTCCCACTGGCAGGGCGGGGACCCCCCTTCCCACTGGCAGGGCGGGGCTCCCCCTTGCCGCTGGCAGGGCAGATTTTCCCCCTTCCCGATGGCATGGCGGGGTTCCCTTTTCCTGCTGGCATGGCGGGGCTCCCCCCTTCCTACTGGCAGGGCAGGGCTCCCCCCTTCCTACTGGCAGGGGGGCTCCCTGTTCCCAATGGCAGGGCGGGGTTCCCTCCTTCCCGCTGGCATGGCGTGGTTCCCCCCTTCCCGCTGGCATGGCGGGGCTCCCCCCTTCCCGCTGGCAGGGCGGGGCTCTCCCCTTCCTGCTGGCAGGGAGGCTCCCCCCTTTCTGCTGGGAGGGTGGCTCCCCTCCTTCCCTGTGGAAGGGCGGGGCTCCCCCCTCCCGCTGGCAGGGCTTGGCTCCCCCCCCCTTCCCACAGGCAGGGCCGGGCTACCCCTGCCCGCTGGAAGGGCAGGGCTCCCCGTTAAAAACCTAAAAAATACTGTAATTTTATATATATATATATATATATATATATATATATATATATATATATATATATTTATATATATACATTATATATATATTATATATATACACACAGATATATATGCACATACATATATCTACATAAATAGCTGTCGTAAAGTTTGGAGTATAGCAGTAGCCTACTAGACACAGATCGTGATGTAGCCGGGATAAATTGACTCTCAAAGGGCATATGACAAGCAATAATCTAAAAAAAAAAAAATCAGAATCTTGATGCTGGAATTTTCAGCACAGTTTGAGGACACTATGAGGGTTGATTCTTCATGTCGTTTTCTCCAGTAGTATGGTGGAAACTCTTAAACTGGACCTTTGAATCTTCTCAGGAATGGGTTCAGTCATACGAGGGACTAATTTCAGGCCATCATCTTTACAGAATCCAAATTCTTCCCCGTAGATTCCAACTGTGCTTTGAACTGATCCAGTTCCATAAACATCAGACACCAGCTGATCAAAATTGTCTTGGTCGCCATGAAACACTGTTCCTTCAGGTTGATTCTTAACCGCATCACTATTACTGATTACTGAAACACTTTTAACCATGTATATACCAGGACTGTTTCCAATTCAAAAGGGAAAGCATAGGACTCATAATTACCTAGTTTGTTTAGAAAAGTAGTTGATTGTGTAGATTTGAAGAGATAGCAGAGTGTCATACATAGTAGGTTATGCGTTTTCATCTTCCACTGTCCACCTGTTGCTGCTTTACACATATCTTGACCAACTGTTAGTACTAATATTCATTCTCGATCTGATGGGTCCCTCTTACCACACATTAGTGTAAATACAGATTGTAGAACATAAGCTGGAATTTCTTGATTGAGGGTACCGTACCGACCGTGTGTCACACGATCGTACATAATTCACTTTGTGCTTGTATCTTTGCTTTCCCCTCGCACTTAAAAGAACCTGAAAAAAACATGCCTGTTTTTTTTTCAATGTTAACTGTGTCAATTTTAAACATGAAAATTCTTGTTGCCTTGACCTCTATATGTCATCACCTTATCACCAGAAAGGCAATGGAAAGACTGAGCTGCGGTAAAATAGTTAAAAACCTAATGAAGAAATATTTGAACGGTTTATCTTTCACTACATGAATGGAGATGTATGCCAAGACAAGAATCTGTTAGTTCTGCTGAAACAATATTTGGCAGGAGAATTGTGACTCAACGGTCACTGAAACAGATGAAAGAGGAGATAATCGACCCTAGGATCCATGTAGTCCCTAACACAAATGGGCACATACCTGACGCATTAATGCAACTTGATGCTAGCCTCCCTGCATTGCTCCTATGCTCTTTGGTCTGAGCATTGTCATCCCTGATGCTCTTTTGGGCTTAAAGTGTTTAAACCATCAGGACTGCTCTATGGACATAATAAGAACAGTGCCTTTTTTGAGTACTCAAGTAAATTTAAGTCTCTTGAAAGCTATGACATTTTGTCAAAAAAATCCCTCTTCCAGAGAAAAGCTCTTGGCAATCTACGAAACGGAACAGAAAGCCCCATATATCATTGCCATCCTACAATTTCCCAGATAAATAACCAAAAAATGTCCCCTTTTGATGGCCTTTACACAAACAGTATGTAATTAATTATCATGAGTTCTAATAAAACATTAAAATTTAAAAATGGACATAAAATTTTTAGTATATTGTACCAACCGTGTGTCATACGATCGTACATAGTTCATTTTGTGTATATATCATGCTTGTATCTTCGCTCTTCCCTCGCACTAAAAAGAACCAGAATAAACATGTCTGCTTTTCTCCTCTGTAACAGTGTCTGTTTTTTAACATAAAATTTCTTGTTGCTTTGAGCTTTTGTATATAAGAGAGAGTGTTCTATAATAAATTTACTCAGTTACTTTCAACCTGTCTTTGAGTCACAACCTTCTCTCGGCCCGTCACATTGGTGACCCCGGAAGTCGACTCGCTCCCACCGCCTTCCACCCCGCCCCTCGCCCCTCCATTGTTGGTACTATGGCGGACTCTACGGAAGTTGGCGCTGCGGCTGCCCCATTGAAACTTTCATAGTTTGCCAGCGGAGAGGCGTTTGCTTGGTTTCAACCGCAGAAGTCCAGTTTCGCATCAAGGGCGTGACTCGCTCAACCACCAAAGCAGATTATGTTCTCGCGGCGATACCCGAGGATACCTTCCCGGAAATATCCGACTGGCTTTGTGAACAAGGAGACACCCCAATAGCGTATGACGCCCTCAAAACATACCTTCTGCAGCAGTACTCGCCATCGCCAGCCGCCCGTATAGCAAACCTTTGTCAGCTCTCGCAACAACCGTTGGGGACCAAAGGGCTTCGCTTGCCCTCAGGGAAATGACCAGTATCGCTCGCCTGCAACCTGCCGCAGACGGCTCTCCTCGTGAGGTGAACATACTTCGTGCCCTTTGGATACGCCATTTACCCAGACCTATACACGCTGCCATACCCGATGTCGATAGTTTACCCATAAAGGACTTGATGACCAAAGCCGACGCCCTTATGGACAGCCACTTCAAGACCTCCATCAACGCCACTTCAGATTCGGGGCAACCGCGAAGAAATGTGCCAAGGATTGTCAGTGGCCAAAAAACGTGTAAGTAGGCCATCGCTCGTGGCGGTGGCCTCCCGTGTTTCTAATCTTTTCTTTTTACATGATGCAGGAACGGGCGTGCGATTTTTGGTAGACACGGGTGCTTGTCGTTCTCTTTTGCCAAGGGAACTCTTCAGGACACGGCGTAGTCTGTCTACGTCTGCCGACATCCGCTTGGTAGCTGCCAACGGATCTGCAATACCCACCTACAGTTACGAGAACCTCACACTATCGTTCGGAAACTGTAAATTTAATTGGAAGTTTCTCGTTGCTGACGTCACATTGCCAATCCTCGGTGCGGATTTCCTCTCTCATTTCCACCTTCTGTTCGATGTCGCCCACTGACGATTGGTCAACGCAGACTCGTACTTGTCGACACCTCTTCAACCCGGCCCCTCTAACCTCGCTCTCCACATTAGCGCACCCACGGATGCCTATGCCCACCTCCTCACGTCGTACCCGGAAGTTTTCTGTCCAGAACTTCACCAAACGCCCACGGTTCCTGTCAAGCACGGTATTCATCATCATATCAAGACGATGGGACCCCCAGTCTTCGCAAAATTCAGACGTCTGGCACCAAAACGATTGGCAGCCGCCAAACAGACGTTCGCCGAAATGGAGGAAATGGGCCTTTGCCAAAAGGCCTCCAGCCCATGGTCGCCACCCTTACACATCGTTCTGAAGAAAGATGGCTCACTCCGTCCGTGCAGGGATTACAGGCACCTGAACATGCAAACAGAACCGGATTACTACCCCCTCCCAAACATTGCCGACGGGACCTCCTACCTGCATAAAGCGAAGGTTTTTTCTACGCTCAACCTCCTGAAGGGGTATTATCAGGTGCCTATGAACCCAGAAGACATCCCCAAGACCGCCATCACCACTCCGTTTGGTACATACACCTTCAATTACTCCTGTATTGGCCTTCGTAATGCTGGGGCCACGTTTCAACGTCTCATGGATGGCATCTTAGGGGACCTCCCTTTCTGTGTATGTTATGTGGACGACATACTTGTGTTCTCCTCCTCAAAAGAGGAACACCTCCGTCACCTGCGCATCGTGCTCGACAGCCTGCAACAAAACGGCCTTGTAGTCCGGCACGACAAGTGTACCTTTGGCGCCAACGAAGTGTCGTTGTTAGGGCACCACATCACTCCTGAAGGAGTCCCCTCGCGCCCTCGACCGTCAAAGCTCTGCAGGAATTCTTGGGCATGATCAACTATTATCATCGTTGGCCTTCTTCAGCAGAAAACTGTCCAAGGCAGAATCGGGTTATTCTACCTTCGATCGGGAATTGCTGGCCGTGCACTTGGCTGTCCGTCACTTTCGCCATTTCTTAGAAGGTACGCCCTTCGTCATTCGCACAGACCACATGCCTCTGGTGCACGCCTTCACTCGACAGTCTGACGCCTGGTCCGCCTGGCAACGCCGACATCTCTCCGCCGTGGCTGAATACAATTGCACCCTTCAATACGTCCCTGGGAAAATGAATCCCATTGCCGATGCCCTGTCAAGAAACACGTTGGCTGCCGTTCAACTGGAATTGGATTACAACGACCTGGCTGAAGCCCAACGACAGGATCTAGAGTATCAAGCATGTAGGACATCCTGCACGTCCCTCCGTTGGGAAGACATCCCCTCGAAGACTCCAACACCACCCTCCTCTGTGACGTCAGTACTGGTAGACCGCGCCCTTGGATTCCTGCGAAGTTCATTTGGCACGGCATTTCTAAGGATGCTAAGGATTGGGTCCGCGCCTGTACTTCTTGCCAAACTTCCAAAATACATCGACACACGGATTCCGGAGTGGGCACCTTTCCTCAACCTCAGCGTCGTTTCGCACACATTCACGTCGACGTTGTAGGCCCCCTACCCACATCACAAGGACATCGCTACCTGTTTACCGTCATCGACCACTCCACTCGTTGGCCTGAAGCCATTTCCATGGAAACTGCAACGTCCGCCTCATGTACATCTGCCTTACTCTCAGGATGGATTGCAAGATTTGGTATCCCTGAGCATATTACTTCTGACAGGGGTACCACTTTCACCTCTCAATTGTGGACATCATTAGCAAATCTCCTGGGCATTACCCTACATCAGACAACGGCCTACAACCCCGCTGCCAATGGAATGGTTGAACGTTTTCATTGCACCCTCAAAGCAGCTTTGATGTCCCGCTGCAAGGATTGTAACTGGTTTACTCAGCTTCCCTGGGTCCTCCTGGGACTAAGAACCACTCCCAAAGACGCCCTCGACGTCTCGGCAGCTGAAATGGTGCATGGCGACCCGTTGGATGTCCCTGCCGAATTTTTTCCTTCTACAACCTCCTCCAACGATCTCCAGCGCATACGTCACGTCGTGGGAAAATTTACTCCATGCCGCCAGACATACCAGCCACCAGCGAAGCATCACATACCAACAGACTTGCACTCTGCAACACACGTCTTCCTGCGCAACGACACAAGCAAGCCACCGCCAACGCCCCCTTACACGGGCTCTTTCCTTGTGATCTGATGCAGTCCGAAAGCATTCCTACTTAACATTCGTGGCAAAGAAGACTGGGTCTCCATTGATCGTCTAAAACCTGTTCATCTCCTGCCAGATGACCCGCCTACAGTTCACCTCTCTAGATCAGGGCACCCTATTTAACATGTACAGTATGTCATTTTTAGGTGGGGAGCCATGTACCAACCGTGTGTCACACGATCGTACATAGTTCATTTTGTGTATATATTATGCTTGTATCTTCACTCTTCCCTCGCACTAAAAAGAACCAGAATAAACATGTCTGGTTTTCTCCTCTGTAACAGTATCTGTTTTTTAACATGAAATTTCTTGTTCTTTGAGCTTTTGTATATAAAGGAGTGTTCTATAATAAATTTACTCAGTTACTTTCAACCTCTCTTTGAGTCACAACCTTTTCTCGGCCCGTCACAATAACATTATGGTTAATGGTGAAACTTCAAACCCTCAACGCCTTTTGGCTGAGGCAAGCATGCAACACAAAGCACAATACATTAAACTTAAGTGTATGTAATGTAAAGGGGACTTCCTAACCTGGCTCTGCTCAACAGGTACAAATTTAGTACTTTGCCTGTTATGCTTTAAGAAGCATGCATGTTTAATTACTGAAGTGCTTTTGCATTTTTAACATTTGATATAAAAAAGGTAAACAAAGTTGATACCAGTTGAATCCTGAACTCTATATCAAAGTATTAGTTTCCATGTTATATTAAAATAGAATCAATAACAACAAACTCCTATTCTTTTTTTTTTTTCGATGATAATTTACACTGTAGAATTCTGTAATATCATTTTAAAAAGCTACGAAACAGGAGGGGTTTAGAGTGACGAATAATTGTCTTACAAAAAGTGCATACCTTCAGCAATAAGGCAGGTAGACTATACTATATATCAGGCAGAGAAAATACATTTATTCTATTAAAGAGCAGTTTATTAGTAAAGTTGACTTAGGGCGTGCATGCTTCCCGGCAGATTCTTCTCTGGATCCTTAACTATGTCAGTCTTGGCAGTAAATTCCTACCCGCCACACCTCCATGGCTACGACCAGCTACAGCATTGCCTGTGACTGTGATATTCGTTTGTTGAATGCCCACTCACGAGTACTTTGGAAGAAAACGCCCATTTCAATGCTGGAAGGATGGTGGTTTAAAGAATTTTCTTTTGTAATTATAGTGGCATTTTCTCGCAAATTAAGTGTCAAATTTGAAGTTCGATTAAATTTGCAGTTATCTCGAGAATATAGATTCATTATCATTATTGGTACTGAAGTTCGTTGAAGTTTGTATTAATCTTTATAAGATATAGATGTATTATATATAATAGTGGTCACCCGAAGTCTATTTAAGCACAGTATTACGATTCAATACCTTTTTATAGTTTTGCAATCACCCAGTATTTTATATTAAAATCTCTGTCTCCATTAATGTTCAGCAATATTATTTTGCGTCATACTATATTGTAAAAGGAGACCTTCAATATGCACCCTAGACCACCAATTTTTTTTGTAATGTCTAACTCGTGCAAATTAATATTTTGATCATCTATGGACACCTTCAGTAGATTTTGTGTCATAAGGAGTTTTCAGTTACAAGAATCTTCATAATCCTGGCATTCATTTCGGCATCGTTGGCATTCTGTGTGATGCCACTTGTTAATTTAGCATAACCGTGTATATTTTTCAACGGTTGTAAATTAACTGTGAATGTAAAATGCTTCTTGTTAATTATGGTAATGACATATTTTTATTTCTATTTAGTAAGTGTAACAGAAGTCAAATAATTTTAAATACCTAGCTTTATAAGGAAAATATTTTTCACAAAATCCCTGCAACGTCGTGTCTTGTATCTTATAAATCCAAAGACCCTTTTGCAAACCAGGATAATAATAATTATATATTCTAGACATTATTTATTATAAGAATATCTTTCCCCTACACCACAAAAATATGAGATACAGAGCAAAATTTAAGTAAATATTTAGTAAGAAGATTTATTTTATGAAAAGTTTTTTTCAGAAAAGAAGATACAAATTATATTGATATCTAGTAACATCCCTTGGTATGTCAGTCAACATGTAGAAGATGATTTCCTTCAAAGTAACTCACTTGAACAATTTCTAGTAATACGGTTGAATATATTTGTAGATCTGTGCAATCGTCTAATATGTTATATTCACAGATTTCTGTCCGTTGTCTCAAAGGATAGATAGCAGATTTTTTAGCATCTCACATTGATGGTTATGCTTTACTTCAACATAAAAAACTGATTTAATCCTATATTAGCAGCTGTCAAAATGAAGTAATAGTGGTGGGAGATGGTGCATTTGTTTTAGTTTCTCTGAGTCTTTACTCTTATATAGATCCAACCGTTTTGTATTGATAGATAAGTGATTAAACATACTTAAAATCATATGTATAAAATAAATATCCATATACGTGGATGTTTCATAATCTTAATTTAAAGTGGTGTCAGATTATATTTAATCAAAGCCTCAATTTTGAATTGTATAAGGTTGGTTAGATGTTTACGTGTCTAGTAGATTGATGAAACTATCAACGACATAAAGTACGACTCTTCTCAAAAGAGTTTTCTATGTATTATCAAATGTGTAGGAGGTCAGCCATGATATTCACAAAAGATGAAGCTTTTATTTCAATAGATTTGGAAATCTTATCTGCTAGCCATCAATTATTATTAAAATATGAGGAGATCAAGGAATTATTGATTGGCGTGGCTGCACTGTGACGTAATGTCTCGATTTTATACAGAAAGAAAAAAAAAACAATTTACTGGCAATATTTCGTTTGTTTTTTACCATCATCTGTCTATGGGAGTTAACTGTTAACTGTACAGTACTTCAGGTGCAGTAGTAGCCAAACACTTATCTTTTCTCTGAAGCATTTCAAAAGTTAAAAACACATGTATTGATTATACACACACATATGCATATATATATATATATATATATATATATATATATATATATATATATATATATATATATATATACACAAAAACACAAGTATGTATATACATAATGGAAATATAAATGGCTAGCACTTTTCTGAAGGAATTTTATTTGCAAAAGGGAAACTGTGATGAGAACCATTCTTTGGTCCCTGCAATGGATTTGCGTCCAAAATTAGATTTATATTTTCTTATTAAAGAATAAATGCTTTAGAATATCTTATTGCATACAGTTAAAACATATGTATTCTCTTTTGACTGCAGGAAAGTGACATATAGGTAAAGGTTTAAATGCAAATTCCAAAATATAGTGGAAATAGATTTTACTCCAAAATATAAGGAAGTCTACCAGATCATAGTGATCAGTCGTTATTTTTTTTTAGAATTATATATAAGTGTAAGAAAATATTATACTTGTGCATCCTTCAGATATACTTTATCTTTAAGAAATTAAACTCCTTCAGTTCCTCTGGTATGTGAAATTCAGGTCTTGAATCTTTTTATGTCATTGGTTGAAAATGCTGACATCTCTTAAAGAGAATGACTTGAGTCATGGTTCTCGTAATGTATTTGCAATGTGGGGTATTAGATGAATGCTACCAGACGAAATTATTTGGAAATTCATCAACTTCCTGTTTTCATTAAGGTATTTTGACATTTTTTTGCAGGCCAAATTTTGCATGAAGTCAATTATCAGTTACATAACCTTGAACTATTTCTTTAAAAGATAAAGTTTGCTGAAGAATACACATTCCTGTGGTTATCACAACGCTCAAAGAATGCAAAATTTATATAGTCTCATTTTTGTACAGAAGTAAGTCCCCAAAAATAGCATATAATACAAAAACAGTAACAAATAGAATTGGAAACGTAAATACATGTGCTTTACGATACAAAAGCATAGGTACTTATATTTCTCCTTATATAACAGCTCAGTATTACCCTAAAAAGCATGTATCTTAATTTTCAAAGGATTATTCATTTGCAATATCTTACAGTATTATGAAATCTAAGCTAAAGAAAAAGAATAAAGCCATATTATTTTTAACAAAAATCTAAATGTTGATATGCTGCATAAAATATTCTCTATCAAAATATGTACTTCAATATCTATACTTTATAACAAAGATAGTTTTAGAATATTAATATATTCATATTATGAAAATCCATTTCATATATTTGTTTCAATATGCAAGCACTTGCTTCTTAAACTTTCCTCGTTATGCTTTGTCATTATTATTAAGTATATTAGCACCTTTTTGAGAAAGACGTGCCAGTGAGCAAAAACTTTAAGCAGAAGCCAATAGAAAAAGCTCCATTTGTAAATAAAAAATTTTAATGTACAGATATTATGCAAAAATTATGGTATTCATGCTTGACATACCATTATATATACTGAAATTATAGCAAATTCGAAAGCTTAAGCCAATTTTGAGGGGGGTGAAAGTTTCTTGATAGCAAGAATGAATACATGAAGCTTGTTATAGTAACAGAACTTTCCTCTGTCACAAGTTTGTAACCAGCCTTATATGCTACATTATTTTGAACTGTAAGCAAAGTCTCCGTAGTCGTAGAGGACTTGCAGTCATTGCTGCACTGGTCGTCTTCCTTCTTAAGATTTTCTCTGGAAAGAAAGAAACATAAATCACATGTGAGATAGAGAACGATTTCATAAAGTTTTTTTTCCTTTTTATGTAATTGTTCTTTATTCAATTGTATAATTTTGTTTGAAGAAAGTTCACAATAACCCAGGACCAGGTATGCTTATCAGAGAGTTACATGAAATCTATTATAGTTTCGGAATAAACAAAATCTCCTAATGGATGACAGAGCAAGATTTCTAAACAAAAAAACTTTGTATTTAATTTCTAAATTATATTATATTCAAAGTGGAATACAGAATATTTTTTACGGACATTTTCTTTTTCTTTTTCTCAGAAATGAAGTATGTATGTTAAGCCGAAATTTTCAAAGGTAAATGCAAGGATATGAAAAACTTTTTCAAATCAACGATTGCAGCAGCTTGAATTTTTATTTAGACAATGCATTTTTCCTGAATGTCAGATTCCAGGAGAGTTTTTTTTTTTTTTTGCATCTCAATGTGGGATTTTTATTTTCTTTTATGACTTTTGCAACTACTGCATAGAAAAGTACTACATTTATATACAGTCTTATTGATGCATTAGTTTAAGCATCCTCTCATGAGACTGGTTTATGTGTGTGTGAAGTACAGTCAAATACAGTTTTGATTTCACACTTCTAATACAGTACTTCAGAACTAATTACAGCTGCATATTGTTAAAGCAGAGACAACTGAATATTATTTCATTAATTCATAGCTTGCAATGGAAGGTAATGATGCAAAGAATGATAAGTAAATACACACTGTTTGGAGGTATCTGATTAGTGGAGTATATCCTTTTTCATTTCTCCGGCAAATGTGATATTTTCAGCATTTTTTGCGTAGAGTACTAGCTCTAATAGGAGAAATAATATATATAAATTCTAATGGCATTGCTTATTCCCTTTTCAATGAACTTGTCACATTTTGATTCTCCTTAGTTTCAAGAATATTTTGAGAGAAAATATCATTACATCTATCAAGGGAAAATCTCAAGTAACCGAGAAATATGAATTGAAAACTCTTACCGTGGAGTCTAAGCAGAGAAGAGGATATTTAGAACAGTAAAAAAATATTCAATTTATTCCAAATTTTCAAATTTACTTATCGTTATGCATTTCTGAAAACGACTAAATAATCTCACTTGACCTGGTATTATAACTCTCATAGAAAAATTCCCAATGGTGTAGCAAAAATCATATAAACAGTTTACCCTTAAACTGGATTACTCTTCCACTTACTGTTTCACATTTTTTTCCAAATTTACTCCAAAATGTAACTGGGCATTTGGTCCTCTTGCCGGTACGCTCATCGAACATCGAGCAGGAGCTGTAAGGTGGACAGTACAAGTGCAGAGACACTGCACCGTCACTGTGGGATGGGTTCTCTACTCGATGAAGGCCTAGAGAATCTGAAAAGTACATTGTCAAAGTTTATCAAAGTTCAAATAAAACATAAAACCTCTCTCTCTCTCTCTCTCTCTCTCTCTCTCTCTCTCTCTCTCTCTCTCTCTCTCTCTCTCTCTCTCTCTCTCTCTCAAATCGTAGGAAAGGGAGAAGGCCCTGTGTGACAGATAAAAAAGTCTGTTTTGTTAAAGCTAGAAAAAGCAGGTGTAAATTGTTTCTTTGCGATAGACACAAGTGGGAAAGTGTTGATAAGATTTCGTTGGCTCTTCCTATTGGATTAATTTTAACAAGGAGCTGGAATATAGTAGAAGGTATTTGTATGAAAACTGCTGCCCAAAAATACATATTTGTCAAATACCTATTCATATTAATTTCAACCAATAATTAAAATTTCTATTGTACCTAAACCTAATGTTCATGCTTCTATACCTAGTAAAGTGTAAGCATTCCACTTCTTGCTTCCCGTTAACTATATGCTTTTCCTTAAGATTCCCAGGACAATTGATTTTCTTTTCAAGTTCAAATTATATAATACCTTCCATTTGGGTTTTATAAATATACTGTACTTGCCCAATATGGTAATCTTGGAACTTAGTAGATTCTAAAAGTACTGATTGATCCCCCTCGTGGAGTTAGCCACAGAGCAAGATGTTCTTCTAACTCAGTAAGAATAACTTAATCAATATTAGGGAACATGTAAATAAATGTAAATTGAATATTGCCTGTAATAGTTTCGAAATCGTAGTTCATCTCCTGATGAAACTTCCCTACTTATACTGGATTCAGTAACTGTAAAATAATTACTTATATTAGCTTTTATAGGCCACTCAATGTTCGTACTTGAAGAGATGGGTTGGAATTTGCTTTGTACACAATTCAATTTATTTTTACCAGAGTCACTTTTATTTTTATTTTTATTTTCAATCTGTTTTAGCCCTGATTATAAAGCCCTGCTTTGAAACAGTGGCGTAGAATGAAATTTTAAATTGCGTATTACTTTTCAGTCATTTTCTTTATAGGCTACTGAACTACGAATTAGACATTTTGTATGTCAACACGTCAGAATAAGTAGTACCTATCCCTGTTGGCTAGCCATAGCCTAAATAAATTATTCAGGAATTGATCTTAAATGTCATCGATTACCAGAAGATTTCCGAACTGGTACTATCTGGTGAGGTGATGCTGGTAACTACTCGTTTGAGTATGTGAAAGATATCTTGAGAGCAATGTTATGCCTTAAAAATCTGTGAATTGTGTATCAAATATTAAAAGCATTATAATCTGAAATGATTCAGTAAAAAACAACAACTGTAAATATATATTCTATGCAGTCTTGTTTGATGGACTGTAATCTTTAAGCCAAAGGATCTGTATAGAATTTGATGGTGTTATAACTTGTTATATGGAGATTGTTCGCGCCGAAACTAAATCAGATAAGAAATCTGTACAACTCTTCCTTTTAAAGATATGAAATGTTTACTAAATCAACAGCATTTCCCAAACAAACGCTACCACAATGTATTCGGAAATCCTACAGTTCACTTTTTTCATTATTTGACGGAACATGCGACTCATTGTACCGTTGCATAAGTAAATATGAGTGTTAATGCAGGTATCCATTGGTTTGGTAAATTGTCTCAGGGGATGAATTATGCTGTCTAGACATTTATTAATTTTTACTTTATATCGCATTTCAATTTAAAAAGTACCGTTATTTTATACGGATTATTGTTAGTTCAGACAATTGTTACCCCATTTATAATCAAAACTGCTGAATCAAAGATTGCATCCTTGGGTAAAAAAAAAAGGGAAAATCAAACTTTAGTTCTCAGATGGCTGTGTAATTCACTGTGGAGAATCTTTCTTTTAATCTTTCATTTTGGTTTTGTTTACCAATCCTTGAGAGAGAGAGAGAGAGAGAGAGAGAGAGAGAGAGAGAGAGAGAGAGAGAGAGAGAGAGAGAGAGAGAGAGTATGATTGTTGATAGCGGGAAAGATTACTGGAATAATTGAAGATTGTTTATCTACTTTTTATTAGATAGGTTAGGACAGTAATGAATGTCTTGGGCGAGTGCATTTTTTTTTTTTGATTGAGTGCAGCAAGAGTAAGTTGTTTTTATGATGCTGGATTTATATATTTATCTTATCTAATCAGCTTTGGAAGTATTGAGTTTATTTATCAGTAAGTATTGTTTATCTGTGTTTGGAGTGGTTGTGAATGATAGAATAAGTTTATTCATTTTTTTTATGGTGCGGTAGCTTAATTAGCTTGGAGTATTCATATGTGTTTTTTTCTGTTTATTTATCAGTCGTATTAGGACTACTATTGGATCACTACTAGAACTACTGAAGTATACGATATAGGTGACGACAACCCCTTTGAATTTAACCACTACATTTTGAATAGTATTTAAATAGAATGATGGTAATGGTAATGATGAACAGGCACGGACACAGGAAGTGCAGTTGACTGTTCCAACGAGATGTGTTAGACTGTACAGCCTTGTGTAGACGATAGTGTCTACTCAAACATATACACGCATGGCATGCATATATATATATATATATATATATATATATATATATATATATATACATATATATATATATATATATATATATATATATATATATATATATATATATGTACATATATATATATACATATATATATATATATATATATATATATATATATATATACATATATATGTACATACATATATATATATAGATATATATATATATATATATATATATATATGTATATATATATATTATATATATATATATATATATGTATATATATATTTATATATATATATATATATATATATGTATATATATATTATATATATATATATATATATATATATATATATATATGTACATATATATATATATATATATATATATATATATATATATATGTACATATATATATATATATATACATATATATATATATATATATATATGTACATATATATATATATATATATATATATACATATATATATATATATATATATATGTATATATATATATATATATATATATATATATATATATATATATATATATATATATATATATATATATATATGAGTAAAGCTAAAGCAAAGTCATTCAAAGAAGGCAACCGTGTTATCCCATACGAATGGGAAAAAAAGCAGGATAATAGACGAATAATATATACATATATTTATTTACTTATTGTACATTTTTGCTGCGGGTGTGCTTTTTATTAGTGTTCTTGATTTTTCTAATGAATGTGGTTTGCTTTTTTTTCTATTAGATTTGAGTAATACAAATTTAAGAAATATGTTTTGTTTAAATGTCCAAGAGACCAGTTATTGATAACGTAAGGGGAAAATTTGTGCTAAATAGAAGTTGTCAGTAAGTGTGAGTAAGGTGTGTGTCTTTGTGTTTTCTTTTATCCCTGCACATCACCTCTTCTGTTCTCTTTATTTTCATCTAAGAGCTGTTTTACAACAACCATAGACAGTAGAATATAATATTTTTCCATTTGTGTGTATCAAATAAGGATTAAACTTGGGACTGTGTGAAAAGAACTTTTGGTTCACAGGAGATCCTATTTCCTTTTGTAGTTGGCGTCAGTCAATGAACAAGGCATTGTCCTCTATGGCTTGCTAATGTCTCGGTTGGGGTCGTTAATATCACTATTTGTGTTTTCCTCCTCATGGGGGATGTCCTATGAATTCTCACATTTCTGGCTTCCAGAAAGTTACCCGAAGAATGAGACTGCCGAGTGTCCAAGGGTTTTCGGTAACAATAATAAAGGTCTGATCACAACCCAGGAATTGCATGCTTGGAGGAGACTATGTTAGGCAATCCTCCTTTTCCTCCTGGATTGAACTATTCATTTTTTCATTGACTTCCACCTGAAGATCGTGTCAATGGAGGTAAGACTATTGTTGTACACAAGTCTTTAAAATATTGTGTGATTATTAGTGTGATTTAGATGGCACTTTGGCTATCTACTCCCTTTACCCTTCTCCCAAATGTGGTTTTATTGAAAATGATATTTAGCATTCAATGAGGGAGCTTCCTACTCAATCTTTTTTTGCTCTGAGATTGTAATGGTCATCACTGTATGGGGTGATGTTACATCACAGGGCTACCTATGGCAATCAGTGATCTGCTATTCAAGTATCCATCTGAATTATGTTTAGTTAGTAGATGAATATTTGAATGAAAGTAACCCTTTCCCTATACACTTGAAAAATGTTAAACACACCCCAAGTAAATCTCCTCAAAATGAAAGGTCGATAGGAGCAATTTATGTCACGGTATTATCTTAGAGAATTTGAATCTTTTAACTCTCATATGACTTTTTTTTTTACTGAAGTATCTTGAAAAGCCATCATGATACTATTACAACCCTAAAAAGAAACCTTATAGACCTACAGTTCCATGGAAAAATATGCATGTTCAAAGAAACGTTATCAGAAAATGTTGTGTCAGACATAAAATAATGGCTCTTCTCAAAATGGAACAATATACTTTATACACATGTCCTTTCCAAGCAGCGAATGCATTTTAAGAAATGCAAGGGAGTCATGGTAATACTATGTTAATGGAAGCAGTTCAAGAACTCCAATGACAACTGTTTTGAAAAAAAAGATTAAAAAGCTTAGTGGCAAGTTTGTTCCTTCTGTTTTACCCATTTTAAAGATAGACATTTTTTAAGTATCTTACGCCTGAAAATCATTCTATCAAGTTTTAAAGAATTCATAAATCACATATTGCTTTGGATCTTAGCTCTAATGGCATTGATCTATTCTATAATTTAAGAATTTAAAGACGCTCTGTCTCCAACCGAGGTCAGCACTTCTGTCGAAAATACAATATTAAATGAATTTTGAAGCATTTGTCAGAAAATACCAGGGTCTTTCTTTTGAAAGTCTTGAATAAAAAATGGGTGACTGGTATACTGTACTACCAAAAAGCTGAGAAAATGCCATTATCATTCCAGCTAAAATATCCAATAGGAATGGATTGGAAAGCAGACCAATTGGTCTAACAAGTTATATCACTAAGCAAATAGAAAAAAAGACCTACACCAGATTAGTTTGGTATCTAAAATCTATCGTTTTCCTCTTTTACTCCAGTTTTTGAAATAACCAACCATTTCTATTAACGTTGTCTAGATAAGTCAACCAAATTCAAGAAGGCTTCCCCCAGGCAATGTCAAATTATCGGTGTTTTCTGAATCTTGAGAAAGTCTATGAGATTACTGTACATAGCAAAATGGCATGCTAATATGATTAGATCCATTGATTCTTTTTTATATTGGACATATTCATAAAGTAAGAGTGGGAAACACAATATCTTGGCCTCTTATTCAAGAGGAATAAATTCCACTGGGAAGTACCTATAGCATTTACTGTTTTGTCATAGCTATGAAAAGTATCCTAAAGAAATTTTCCTTTCCTGTAAAGCGTTCTCTCGTTGCTGATAATTTGGCAAAATACACTAGATATGATACCCCGTTAGTTTGTAAGCATTTTCAAAAGTCTATCAGTGTCAGTGTTAAATGGGCAGATGATTATAGTTTTAAATTTTCAATATCTAAGACTCGGGATGTTTGATTCATGATTTGTAAACAAATCGAAGTATACTCACTTCAGCTTTAAAGGGAACAATTTCACCTTATTAAAAGGAAGTTAAAATTCTAGTCATGATATATGATTGTAAACTCACATAGTCTAGCCCCCTTGAAACCTTAAAATTGAAGGTGAAAAAACCTCTAATTTAAAAAAAAAAAAAAACCCTTGTCTAGTGTTATAGTTGGAGAGCAGACAAGACGTTATTAATGACGCTATATGATTCTCAGTATAGATCAAAGCTTGAGTTCGGTTGCTAAATATATTCTTCTGCATGTAAAACTGAACTGCGAGAAATGGACATCGTATACAATATGGGCCTTAGGATGTACTCAGGTGTATCTAGAACTTCCCCAATTGATAGCATTGACGTGGATATTAATAAAATACCACTTGATCTAGGAAAAAAGGATTTGGGTCTTTGGCATCTATAAAGAATGCTGGTACAGCGAAAAACCTTGCTCTGCACCGACTGAAAAATATTAAACGATAGCAAAAACTAAATTGATCCAGTAAAGCCTCCTACGATGTTTTCAGAAAAGTTAGAAACTGTGAGAAACTGTTAGAATTGCTAGAAACTCTTTCAGATGAGACTTAATTATCAAAATGATGAGTCTTCATGGTCCACCCTGGGTCATTCTTGAATAATCCACATGCCAAGAGTTATTTGCAGAAAAAAAAAAAAAAAACATTCCCATAGAAGAGGTCAACACCAAGTTCCTTGAACAAGATTCTGTAGATAAAGATCAAGTAAAGCCATTTGCTGATTTTTAAATCAGAGAACAGCTTTGGATGTGCTGTAGTTCATAAGGCTGAATCATATTTAGCTACGTTACCTGAATATGCCTTCGTATTTACTGTGTAAAAGACAGCACTGGTTAGGGCAAAGGAGCTCGTTTTAGACTCAAAATTATAATAGCCTCCACATATTTCAAAA
>NC_090732.1:42267411-42282411 GCF_036898095.1 Palaemon carinicauda | reverse complement strand
TCTGCATTCTGTGATTTCTCAAGCATAGCCAGGTTACAGTGTATAATGAAACATTTATATTTCTGTGTAAGGTAGAAGAAGAAATATACATTTCCATCATTTGTCCTTCTTAGACATATAGATTAACATCGACAATCTCCCCTACATAATAAAGACCAAGTGTCTGACGTCTGACTATATATATATATATATATATATATATATATATATATATATATATATATATATATATATATATATATATATATATTAATATATATATATTATATATATATAATTTATATATATATATATATATATATAAATATATATATATATATATATATATATATATATATATATATATAATATATATATATTATCATTATAACTTGCTAAGCTACAACCCTTGTTGGAAAAGCAGGATGCTATAAGCCCAGGGGCTCTAACAGGGAAAATAGCCCTGTGTGGAATGGAAACAAGGGAAAATATAAGATTTTAAGAGCAGTAACAACATCAAAATAAATACTTCCTATATAAACTATAAAAACTTAAAAAAACAAGAGGAAGAGAAATAATATAAAATAGATTGAGATTATTCAAGCAAGAGACCTCTAATCCAAGACAGTGGAAGACCATGGTACAGAAGCTATGGCACTACCCAAGACTAGAGAACAATGGTTTGATTTTGGAATGTCCTTCTCCTAGAAGAGCTGCTTACCATAGCTAAAGAGTCTCTTCTACCCTTACCAAGAGGAAAGTAGCCACTGAACAATTACGGTGCAGTAGTTAACCCCTATGGTGAAGAAGAATTGTTTGGTAATCTCAGTGTTGTCAGGTGTATGAGGACAGAGGAAAATCTAAAGAATGGGCCAGACTATTCGGTGTATGTGTAGGCAAAGGAAAAATGAACCGTAACAAGAGAGTAGGATCCAGTAAAAGAACCCCGTAACTCTCTAGCGGTAGTATCTCAACGGGTGGCTGGTGCACACACACACACACACACACATATATATATATATATATATATATATATATATATATATATATATATATATATATATATATTCTGTCACGCTTAGTGAAGAGAGGAGGTAGTCATACCCTGGTGAGAGATGTACCTCAAGAGATACACTTGTAAACCACACGCACAAATTGCCGAACCAGCAGGTTGTAGTTAGGAAAGGGGGAGGTGTGGGAAGGGTTGAATTTGTGTGTGCATATCTATCTAAATAATTAGACATCATTCATGATGGCTCGAGTACACTAGTGTATCATAAATGTAAAGGAAATAAGAAAGAAACATTAAATATTTTGACATAAGACTATTAAAATACATGCCGTGATAGTTAATGAAATATTTGTTAAGCAAACAATGTTTTGGGGCCAATGTAGGCAAACAGTTTCCTTCAAGCAAAGAATTCCTTTATTAATTAATGGTCACGTTGTGCTTAAAATGTAATAATTAATAGATACCCAGCTTATCAGAAAAGTTGAGTTAGGTGATGGTGATGAAATGGAAATGGTTTTAAAGGTGTCAAACCAAAATACATTCAGTAAAGTACAAAACAAGCTCAAATGTATAAAGCATAGAAGGGTCGAATAATGCTGATAACTCAAGTAGCAACAATTCTGGTCAAATGATTAACCCAGGCATCGTTTACGAAGTGGTCTCAACGAATATCCTGCAGACCGATTGCTAGTCCTATGCCTTTTCAGTCCTGACTATCACTCCCAGAGCTTGGCTTCTAATAACAAAACAAATAACAATAATGATAATAGTCGATTTGCATAAGACTGTATAGTCATTCCATGAAACATGACATTTAACTTCTGTTTAGTGAAAAAATGTATTATATCGCTGTTTCATGAGATGAAGATACAATCTAGTGTAAATAGACTAATATTAGTATTGTTATTTATATTGTTGCTATTACAAGCCATGCTGTGACTATAGCCTTTGATGTGACCATAGCCTCTCGGGAAAAAGCCCTGTACAGAAAATAAACAAATAAGTATACACCTTAAAAGAGAAATAAATTGATAACATAACAACATGAATTCCTTTATATACATACATACATATATATATATATATATATATATATATATATATATATATATATATATATATACATATATGTATATATATATATGTATATATATATATATATACATATATATATATATATATATATATATACACATATATGTGTGTGTGTATATATATACATATATATATATATATATATATATATATATATATATATATATATATATATATACTTACATATGTGTATATATATATATATATATATATATATACTTACATATGTATATATATATATATATATATATATATATATATATATACATATATACTTACATATTTATATATATACATATATATATAATTTATAAATATACATGAATGTGCACACCCTCACCCAAACACCCACACACACACATACATATACATATATATATATATATATATATATATATATATATATATATATATATATATATATATATATGTGCGTGTGTGTGTGTGTGTGTTTGTGTTTGTGTTTGTGTGTGTGTGTGTGTGTGTGTGTACGTTAGGGGGTGAGTGAGCATAAGGTAAGATAATATAAGATTGAGATTATTCAAAACTTGGGATTTAACCAGCTAGACAGAAAGAGTCACTGTCACAGCCTTGCGCGATGACCTCTATGACATAATTGTCGTAACGGTTATTGAATCCTTAGGGTGCTCTCTCTCTCTCTCTCTCTCTCTCTCTCTCTCTCTCTCTCTCTCTCTCTCTCTCTCTCTCTCTCTCTCTCTCTCTCTCTCTCAATGTTTATGGTCACGTATAACATAACTGAACCGGTTCATGTATTTTTTTTTTCTTTTTGCACATGTAGAATTTTCAGCTCCTTGCTTTGCATCAGTGTATTCACCCTTTGACCAACGATTCACCATGGATCCCTAACAGAAGGGTCTTTATTCTAAAATAGTCACTTAGGCTCTGTGTTGTTTTAAAACGTCATTTGCATTTGTTTGTAGTGAGAAAAATAACAGTGTAAAAGGCAAAATAAGAATGTACCAGTGTGCTATTAAAGGGGGGAGGGTGTTTAAAGTGCCCATCTGATCATTGAGTGCGAAAGTTCTTTGGTATGTTTGTAAGAAGAGAAAATAAACCTTTTGATGGCTATACAGAGGCAACTAGAGTGTCAAGGAAAATAATCAGCCCTTATAAAGCAGGATCATCATACTCTTAGAAAAATTTACTTTTATTTTGCTGCGAAATATATCATTTCAAAACATATGATTACAAATTTCATTAAAAGTACGGCTGATGTGAAGATATTAATCCAATTGTTGTAACTTTTCTCTCCTAAGAAATCGACATTTAATGAGGAAATTCTAGAATACAAAACAGACCATATATATAAAGAAACTACTACTACATATGTATTTGTAGTAAAAACATTTCTTGTTGTCCCACAGCCATGGAGAATACTCTCATACATACACACAAACAAACTAACACACACAGACGTATATATATATATTATATATATGATATATATATATATATATATATATATACATATATATATATATATATATATATATATATATATATATATATATATATATACACTCCTGTCACGCTGATCGGCATTGCCAAAATATGACTGTCCGGTCCTTCCTGTACCCCGAGTAAGGGGGGGAAGAGATTGAATCTGTGTGTAAACTATGTATGGATGTGTGTGCATATCTATCTAAACAATTAGTCGCTACTCTTGACGGGTCGCGTACACTAATAAATAAATATATATATATATATATATATATATATATATATATATATATACATATATATATATATATATATATATATATATATATATATATATATATATATATATATATAAATCACTCATACATATGCAATATTAGGTACATAATTTTTAAGATAAAGGTTAGGTGTCACTAAATTCAGATCTTATTAAAGAAATTAAAATTTATGGAACATATAGATCTCTTTACATTCGAATGCATCGAGCTTGTACATTCTATGTGCTCTGGTCAGGATGTAATCAAAGCTTTCTTTTATAAAACCGGACTTTATCACATTCCTTTCTATAAGTTACTGGAATGAACCAGTCTCATTGCACATGATAATCAATAGTGTGATTTTAATCTCTAACATGAAAAAACATTGCGATGTTATCTTGGTCATATCTTAAATTTTGTTATACTGTTCAACTCTCTTTTCAAGAGCTTTACCTGTCTGACCGATATAATTTTTTATTTTCACGGAAATCACAGGATTAAAGGTCTAAAGGTTTAAAGGTCGCTCATGAATAGCAGAGGCAAGGGACAGTGACATTGCCATAGCAAGCAGGACAATGCCCTAGAGACTGACCATATATTATATGATCAGCGCCCAAGCCTCCTCTCCACCCAAGCTAGGACCAGGGAGGGCCAGGCAGTGGCTGCTGATGACTTAGAAGATAGACCTATAGGCTCCCCCAAACCCCCCAACCTTAGCTCACAAGGATGGTAAGGTTGCAGACACTAATGGCACTAGCGAGTCTGAGTGGGACTCGAACCCCCGACTGGCAAACACCAGGCAGAGACGTTACCAATCAGGCCACAACAAGTATAAGTATCCCTTGGTATTGTCATGACAATTCTTTATGAGAATTGTTTCCATGTTGTTATTGCTCTTAAATGCTACATAAACATCGACATTTTTATAACCATTGGGGAATGTCATTGAAAGTTACCGTATGGTAATACAAGTAAGCTTTGTGTATTATAGTTTTTCTTCTATTGTTATCACCAAAGAAGTTTTCCTTTGCTGTTCTTATTAAATGATTTGATACAATTTAGGGATATTTTAATTTCTTGCCTATACTGCCGATCTTGTTTATTTCATCATCAATATACTCAGGGCTGCAAACTTGCACTGCCCTTAAGAAATCATGGGATTGAATGCAGATTTCTTAACTGTATTACTATGCTTTGCGTATAAATGCACATATGCAGAGATATTGGTTGGCCTTCTGTATTATTATTATTATTATTATTATTATTATTATTATTTGCTAAGCTACAACCCTAGTTGGAAAAGCAGGAGGCCCAGGGACCTCAACAGGGAAAATAGCCCAGTGAGGAAAGGAATTACGGAAAGATAAAATATTTCAAGAACAGTACCAACATTAAAATAAATATTTCCTATATAAACTATAAAAACTTCACAAAACAAGAGGAAGAGAAATGAGATAGAACAGTGTGCCCGAGTGTAACCTCAAGCACTCAACTTGAATCTACCATTACTGTACATCTGTTTACACAGCCATCCAAAAAAGGCAAGCAACAATTATTTTCCAACTTGAATAAAATATATTGATGGTACCAAGCCATTCAACCTATAAAAAAATTTATCTAAATTTTCATTTCCTTCCACACATATATAATGATATCAATACAGCGAAACCACTTTACATTATCAAGTATATCCTGGCTAATGGGATATTAGCTCCAACCACAAAGGGACCTATTTTTTTTTCTTTTTTTCTTTTCGCAAAATACTGGTGGCATATTTTTTCCGAAGTTTTGTTCTACAGATTTGAGTATTTATATGCGCATTCTCACTATACCATATATATTGTAAAAGAGAAAATATCAATAAATAAATCTTCTTGAAGATGTCACAGATAATACTAGTCAGGATTCACTGGATGTAGTACTATCTGGCCCGTCAAAGGACCCAATAACTCTCTAGCGGTAGTATCTCAACGTGTGACTGGTGTCTTGGCCAACCTAATACCTACAAATGCGATGTTAAAAGGTATTTGTGGCCAAGCATTTTCAAGCCTGAATGTTATTTACATCACAAACACATATATAAGACATATATACAGTATATGTATATACGTATATATTTAAATATACTGTATATACACACAGATATATATATATATATATATATATATATATATATATATATATATAAATTTATGTATATATATATATATATATATATATATATATATATATATATATATATATATATATCCTGCAAAGAAATATATTGTATAGGGTGGTTGTGATTACTTACATTGGATGACCATATATATATATATATATATATATATATATATATATATATATATATATATATATATATGTATATATGTGTGTGTGTATGTATATATATGTATGTAATTTATATATATATATATATATATATATATATATATATATATATATATATATAAAATCCTGCATACACAAACCATATGGTATGACTTTCTTAGCCCTTTATTTTATGCATGGTATCTTCGGGGAGGCAGAATAATTATTTTTAGCTAATCACTCAAAGCGTTTAAATTTGTTTTCAACTGCTATTGAGGTCGAATATTTTTTTCCTTGGAAAACGGAAGAGATAACATGCATGAAAAAAAAAGAGAGTTCTGTCTCTCTCCGTTGATTGGATAAAGATATGTTTCACTGCCGCTGGCGACAAGTGCTGAGCAAATAGGGTTGAAGCTATCTGGCTGACTGCTTTTATCTTTTGAAGTGAATATGCAAGTGCGCCTACACACTCGGCATGTCGATGCATTTGTACCATGTTGACCTTCCTTCTCTCTCAAAGAGAGAGAGAGAGAGAGAGACGCATAAAAACAGTGAAATACTTAAACGAGAGAGAGAGAAGATACAAAAAAAAAACAATGAAATATTTAAACAAGGTCGTAATCCATCACTACGTGGACGAAAGCACAAGCAAATAACTTGAACATTTCTATACTTCTGAAGTCACATATTTTCGCTTAACCGACGTGAAAGGTTCAGAATAATATCTTACGGGTAAAATAATCCCGTTGATAGGATAGGCAATAAGTTAAAACTGATGATTAGTGAACGATCCAAATATGTCAAATTGCTTTGCATTTGAACGAAATCTAGTGATAATAGTCAGACCATCTGGGGGACAAGAAGATGAAGAGCCAGGTCATCTGGATATAACTGGATTATTGCTGTTTATGTGTTTAAAGAGTTCAGTTCATGTCACTTTCAAATGTTGAAAACAATTATTTATTGTGTTTGTTATGACAGATTCTATTTATCTTATACCGTATACATCTTTTTATGTTTATGTTTAATATACGTGAAAATATTGTATTGCGACAAATGACCAAACAATTCTCTCTCTCTCTCTCTCTCTCTCTCTCTCTCTCTCTCTCTCTCTCTCTCTCTCTCTCTCTCTCTCTCTCTCTCTGAAAATGTTTCTTATAAGGACCTAAATAGTGGAAACATTTGATCAACATTATTCAGTGACTTTTCTGCCACTGTATTTGTTGTCATGTTTGGTCTAAAGCACATCGATACTCGAGTGAGCCTTTTCAATTGTGTAAAGTTTCTTTTGAGTGGTCCCAGGACAATAGAAAACCAACATAAACCCTTTTCTTGGTGACTTTTCAGGTTTAGGGCAGTTGCGAAAAGCAGTACTGTGAAAGGAACTATTGTTTGTTTAGTTTGACTGCTGACATGCTTTCCTTTTCAAGAAGGTCATGAAAAGAGCGTTTTGATTGACATTTTCCATTTCTAGTTATGACTTACAATATCATTAGCTGGATTCAAACGAGTCTCCTATTAATTATGAGGCTAAATGCTTATGCAATTGCAGTGGCACACTTTACAAAAATAGCGTTACGAAAATGCTTCTGTGATAAAAAAAAAAAAAAAGAACACGATAGGGTTAATAGTTCCTTATTCACGAATAATTCAACGACCACCATTAGTAGAAACCTAATTATCAGGGAAGTAGGCTACACGAAGAGTTGAATAAATGATTGCCAAGAAGATTGTAGATTACGGTTCTTTCTAATGTGTTATGATTTAGTATTTAATGTGTGATAGTTGTAAATATATCTAAATACGGTAATCCTGTCTGTATATTTGCCAACACTGTCAATTTTGGTCACAGCCGTGTTTGTTCACTCTGATAAGGCCACTGTGTGAACCTCTTCTGAACAAATTTGAATAGGAATAGACATGTTTAGTTTCTCACATTTTCCTAATTTTCTAATTTTCTCATTTCTACTTTTGTATTATTTTGAAATCATAGAGTTGATTATATATATATATATATATATATATATATATATATATATATATATATATATATATATATATTTATATATATATATATATATATATATATATATATATATAATGTATATATATATATATATATATATATATATATATATAAATATATATATATATATATATATATATATATATATATATATATATATATATATATATATATGGCAGTGGACTAGAAATGGCTGCATTTTTTGCTGTTGTATATATATATATATATATATATATATATATATATATATATATATATATATTATATACATATATATATATATGTATGTATATATATATATACATTTATATATGTATATATATATATATATATATATATATATATATATATATATATATATTCAGGAAGTTGTTTCCCATTAAGAGGGGGTGACTTTAAATAGAGAGTAACCTCAGTTTTTTACTTTCTTCTCTGGATCATGGATGAAACCATTGTGCAATAGAACAAAACGTAAACAACATTTTCACCTGAAGCACTTGAACAGAATTCTCTTTATCATTGTGTATGTTTGCACTGCCTGGCGATAATGTCCCTTGGCTGCCATTAAATTTTTATGAGCATCTATTCAACCAATTCCCTTCTTCCTCTCTTCCTACTCATAGCAATTCTGAATCAAGGATTCTCTCACTAACATATAGTTCTCCATTCTTTCCATATGACCGCACCACCTCAAATACTGTGATCGATCATTTTTCACATGTGTTTCAAGACTTCCTACTGGAATGATTCATGACACACAGACAGCCCTTCGTCCTATATCAAAGCCACCTCCTCCCACAGTCATTTCATCTGTTACCCTTCAAAAGTTTCACAATCAAAATCAGAGCATATCCTTATTCAAGTAAACTGAATTATATCATCGCTGTGTAATTCTTGCAATGATATTTATTACAGTGGAACAAAAATCTTTTTCAATAAAACCTTTTGGGTTATTCCCTTACCCAGACAATTTCTACGGCTCTATTTCTCGTGAGAACTAGTGATATATACATATATATATATATATATATATATATATATATATATATATATATATATATATATATATATTTATATATATATATATATAAATATATATACATGTATATATATATATATATATATATATATATATATATATATATATATATATTTCTCTCTCTCTCTCTCTCTCTCTCTCTCTCTCTCTCTGTGTGTGTGTGTGTGGAAAAATTTAAAATATTATTCTATATGTAACGTTCAATAGCACAAAAAGATGCTTATGAAATACTCAATAATTTGATATATATTGCTGCAATTTCTTAAAACGAATTTGCTCCTAAACAAAACCAATCAAACATTCAGAAATATTAAATTTCTGTATTTACTGTATATTGGAAAGTACATTTAGAAAGAACAATCAACAGCACACTTGTAATCCTATCAACCTTATTGTTCCTTTCCATTTTGAAACTGTTGATTGACATTCCTAGCTGTTCTTTCATATATATATATATATATATATATATATATATATATATATATATATATATATATATATATACATATATATATATATATATATATATATATATATATATATATATATATATATATATATATATATATAGGGGCTAGCGTTCGATCCCAAGTATGAGGTAGAAATTTATTTTTCTATTTGAACACGATGTTGTGTTGATATTTATCCATATTGACTCATTAGAGGTAATTTGAATGAATTACTACCAATTGTGTCACGTGGTGGCCCGGGAAATTGGGTGAAACTCGCTGGTAAAAGACTGATGTCTCGCCAGGTAAATCCTCGGACAGGTGGTAGCGTCAGGTTCCAATTTCTTTTATGGGCTCTCGTGACATGGTTGGTTTCGACCTGGCCTTTCATTAGATGGGCTAGCGTTCGATCCCAAGTATGAGGTAGAAATGTATTTTTCTATTTGAACACGATGTTGTGTTGATATTTATCCATATATATATACATATATATATATATATATATATATATATATATATATATATATATATATCATCATTTCCTCATACGCCTATTGACGCAAAGAGCCTCGGTTAGTTTTCGCCAAGAGTCTCTATCTTGACCTTTTAAATCAATACTACTAAAGTCATCATATCCTAATTTACGCTTCATAGTCCTCAGCCATGTGGGCCTAGGTCTTCCAACTCTTCTAGTGCCTTGTGGTGAAGTAATCTCTTTTGGGGAATGTGAGGAGCATGCCCAAACCATCTCCATCTACCCCTCACCATGATCTCATCAACATATGGCACTCGAGTAATCTCTCTTATAGTTTCATTCCTAATTCTGTCTTGCCATTTAACTCCCAATATTTTTCTGAGGGATTTGTTCTCAAATCTACAAAATCTAATGGATATTGTTTTATTGTCACACCATGACTCATGTCCATACTGTAACACTGATCTCACTAAACTGATATATCACCTAATTTTATATGTAATTTCACGTGATTTGATTTTTACTTAATCTGTAATATATATATATATATATATATATATATATATATATATGAAAAATTTTAAGTAATTTTTATTTTTCCTAACATACTTACCGAGAATTACCTCTTCGGAGGGTCCTTGGACCTCTCTCAATCTCGACCAAGATTTTCCGTGCTATCCCCCCTATCTCGCTCCCGATAGTTCCTACCCCCGCCGTCAGGATAATTCCTGCGGCCCGGATTAGGGCAGGTCACTGCTTTTCCCGGGTCAGGATCTCATTAAGTCCTCCGTTTAGCCCGACTCGGCAATAGAAGAATGGCACTCGGGGACGGAAGGGAGGGCCATTACTCAGAGGTAATTCTCGGTAAGTATGTTAGGAAAAATAAAAATTACTTAAAATTTTTCATTTGTTCCGACACGAATACTTTACCTCGAATTACCTCTTCGGAGACTTACACTTTAGGAGGCGGGAGAGCCATTCTGCCACTTGGTTAGGCACATGGTGCCTGGAGGGCTACGTAATGCGGGGGTACAGAGAGCGGATAGGGGGTAGCAGGGAAAACTTACGCTTATAATTTTAGGGTTACCTCTTGACATTTTCTCTACTGAGTCTTCTCCTGACGAAGTAGGGATGAGACTATTCACTTGTTGGGGACGTCTTCCAGCCTGCCACTACACAGCTTGGAGGGCGGCGATGACTGTCCCAATGGAGAATCCATCCAAAGACTTTCTTGAGTAGTTTTTGAGTTAGTGGGCCGTGAAGGTCGACTGGTGTGACCAAGTGCCGGCCTGCAGGATCTGGCCCACTGCCATATTTCTCTCAAAGGCCAAGGAAGTGCTCAGGCCTCTGATGTCATGGGGACGGGGAGTGCCTGGTACTGCCACCTTGTCTTCTTCATAAGCCCTAGTGATGACTTGTCTCAGCCAGAAGGAAATAGTGTTCTTGGACACTTGCTTCTTATTAACGCCTGAAGAGACGAAGAGGTTCTTGGCACCCGGACGGAGATGGGCCGTCCTTTCCAGGTATTTCCTGATCGTCCTGACCGGGCATAACTACAGGTCGTCCGTATTGCCTGTCTTGGGGATGGCTGGAGAAGAGAAACCTTCAAACCTCGGGTCCCAGACTGCTGGGTTCTGAGTCTTTGCTACAAAGGAGGGTACGAACTTGAAAGATACCTCCTTCCACCCTTTGGAGTGTGCCACGTCGTAGGAGAGACCGTGGATCTCACCTACCCTCTTAGCCGAAGCTAAGGCTAGCAAGAAGACTGCCTTGAGGGTGAGACCTTTTGTCCCCGATATCTCTGAGTGGTTCAAAGGTCGGATGACACAACATTTTCAGGACCTTGGCCAGGTCCCATCTAGGCACTCTCCTGGCTTGGGGAGGGAAGGATTGTTCGAAACTTCTAATCAGCATCCCTATGTGTCTTGAGGTCCCCAGGTCGATGCCTTTCAGGAGAAAGACTTGGCCTAAGGCTGCTCGTACTCCTTTAATAGCCGGGATTGGCATTCCTATTTTATCCCTAAGGTACACTAGAAAATCAGCTATGTCAGGGACCGAGGCTTTGAGAGGTCTTATTTGTTTTGTCGCGCACCATTTCGTAAAGGCGGCCCACTTCGCCTGGTAGACTACGGTAGAGGATTTTCTTAGGTATAGGGACATCCTCTTGGCTGTGGAGGAGGAGTACCCCTCCTTCTTCAGGAGTCGCTCGATAGTCTCCAGGCGTGAAGGCGAAGAGAGAGAGGGTTGTCGTGGAACCTGAGGAAGAGCGGTTGACTCAGTAGATCTGACCTGACGGACAGAGGCCACGGCGGTTGACTCGATAGGTCTTTAGGTCCGCGAACTACTCTCTCTGTCTAGCCACCAGGGCGCTACCAAAGTCATCTGTAGGCTTCGAGCCACCTTTATTCTGCTGAGCCCATGTCTTATCAGCGTGAAAAGGGGGAAAACGTACACATCCAGATTGTCCCACTTGTTCTGAAAAAAGAGTCTTCTAAGGAATCTTTCGGGGTCTTGTACAGGGGGGCAATAGACTGGGAGTTGGGCGTTGAGGTTGTTGCAAGTCGGTCAACCACCGGGGAGCCCCATCGTTGAATGATGAGCTTGGCTATTCCTGGGGGAAGGGACCATTTTGTCCCTACTATGTGGCCCATTCTGCTGAGGCCGTCGGCCAGGGCGATTTACTTTCCGGGAAAGAACCTTGCTAACATCACCCCTTGATTCCCTATCACTCAGTCTAGATTCTCTATGGTGAGATCGCCCAACTCCTTCGATTACAAGTACCCTGCTTGTTCATGTATGCCATTACCGTGGTGTTGTCGCTCATCCACGCCACGGAGTTCCCCTTTAGCAGACTTGTGAAGTGTAGGCATGCCTTCTGGACTACTTCCAACTCCAGGACATTGTGTGGAGTTGTCTCTCCCCTTCCAACCAGGTCTCTCGTGCCGCTTCGTCGAGGGGAAGGGCTCCCCATCTCTGGTTGGAGGCGTCTGTGAACAGTAGGAATGGCTGACTAATGAGCCTGAGGTGTCATATCTTATTCTCCGAAGGGAAAAATTCTCCCCGAAAAAAGGTCTAATGTCATTCCCCAGTAGTTCATTCCGGTGGAAGGGGATAGATTTTGCTACTTCGGGTAGATTCAGTTCCCCAGATCCTTGCCAAACTGGAGGAGACTTCTCCCTTGTTCCTCCAAGAGGACCTTTGAGGAGGGAAGAAGCTACCAGGCATCCAGGTATCTGCTAAGGCGAATGCCTCGTTCGTGGGCCCCCTTGCGACAGCCGTGGGGACTCTCACGAACACTTTGGGCGTTGTTGACAGACCAAAGAAAAAGGGGTCCTGAATTGCAGGAACTGGGAACCCTATTTCACCCGGAGGAACCTCCGACCCGAGGTGTGGACCGGAATCTGGAAGTATGCGTCCTTGGGGTCGATGGTATTCTACAATCTTTCTCCCTCAAGGACAGCAGGACCGAATTCTGCGTGTCCATTAGAAGTCCGTCATCTTGACGAACCTGTTGAGATCTGACAGATCTATAACCGGCCTCCCCCCCCCGGTCGCTTTTTCTGCCAGGAATAGGCGACTGTAGACACCTGGTCCTGGGAGAAGAACTTCTTCCATGGTACCCTTCTCTAGCATGGACAACACCTCCTCTTGAAGGGCGGTCCTCTTTAACGGGTCTTTAGGATCTAGCCATCTATGCGGTTGGCCGGAAAAGGCGTGGGTGGTTCCGTTAGGAATGGAAGTCCGTAGCCCTTCTTTAGTAAGGACACTGTCCAAGGTTCCGCTCCTTGAGCCCTCCATGCTTGCCAATGACGCCTGAGTCATCCTCCAACCCGAAGGTTGGGTGGGGATAGGGAGCCTCCCACTCTTCCCTTCTTCTAGAGGGGCGGCCTGACCTGCCACCCCTAGAGGCGGGGTAACCCGACCTGAAGGAGCTAGAAGGCGCTGGAGCTCCCCTGTGGAGGGGCTGAGGCGTTGCGGACCAGGAGGACGAGGGCTTCTCTCCTCGTAGTGCTGGTAGATGCTTGGGGTGTCGCGGCACTATCCGAGACAGATCTCTTCTAGGGTGGTCTCCTAGGAGTCGTAGGTCTGGGGACGTTAGCCTCCTTCTATTTCAAGACCTTCTCCACTATGGTTTCTCGTTCCTTCCGAGGAAACAGAGATTCTCCCCCCAAGGGAAAGCTGCGATGGGTCGCGTCCCCCTGTCTGGTGCCTACCAAGACACTTACGCCAGAACAGTGTTTCGCTTCCAGAACACCCAGTTAGCTGTTAGTGTGAGAGACTGAAAAGTCACTAACCTAAGGGTTGAAGGCCTTGCTGGACTTATAGTTTTATAATTTATTTATGAAAGATTTATTTTAATGTTGTTACTGTTCTTATATTTTATTTTTCCTTGTTTCCTTTCCTCGCTGGGCTATTTTCCTTGTTACGGCCCCGGGACTTATAGCATCCTGCTTTTCCTACTAGGGTTGCAGTTCAGCAAGTAATAACAATAACAACAATAACAATAATAATAATAACAATAATAACTTATTGCAGACTATTTAGCTTCACGACTATCAGGGTCCCTGAAGTCTGGACTTCTCGTTAAGAATTATTCTAGATGTCTAATGATGTCAATACCTAAGAGATTTATTGCTCATGACGATCGATATCCTTTCAAGTGTAATACCTGAAAGAACATGAAGAGTAGACACATTCGTGTAAAGGACACACCTGGCAATCATGTAAAAGAAAATGATTTTTATCTCAATATAAAACATGAATGGGTTTCCATTTTTTTTTTTTTTTTTTTTTTTTTTTTTTTTTTTTTTTAATCGATTCCAATAGGGCACTCCCCGGTCGCTTCGGTTCTGGAATCCCAGGCACTCCCTTGCGGTGGTACCGGTTTCCCCGTCGG
>NC_090732.1:42254911-42262411 GCF_036898095.1 Palaemon carinicauda | reverse complement strand
AGAGAAGGATCCAATGTAGCTACTATACTTTTAATTGGCTATTGGCCCACACAGCAAGGAGAGACGACTTCAGCTACAATAAGTGGTTCTCTACCGGTAATTTAGTTGGACACTTCAAACCAAAAACAATGGTAGTTTTCTAGTTTTGGAAAGTGTCAGGTGTATTGTGCAATCTTCATAAATGGTCCAAAGGTGCCTAAGAATTAATTAAGAAGTGGCCTTTTCCTTCTTCTTTATCTTTATCATCAATCTGCATAAAATCACTTTCTGAGTAGCAGGTTGGCCAGGGCACCAGCCACCTGTTGAGGTACTACCGCTACAGAGTTATGGGGGTATTTGGACTGGTCAGACAGTAGTACATTGGATCCTTTTCCCCGGTTACGGTTCATTTTCCGTTTACCTACACACACACACACACACACCGAATAATCTGCCCTATTCTTTACATATTCTCCTCTGTCCTCATACACCTGACAACACTGAGATTACCAAACAATTTCTTCTTACTGCATTGTAATTGTTCGGTGACTACTTTCCTCTTTGTATGGGTGGGAGAGACTCTTTAACTATGGAAAGCAGCTCTTCTAGGAGAAGGACACTCCAAAATCAAACCATTGTTCTCTAATCTTGGGTAGTGCCATAGCCTCTGTACCATGGTCTTCCACTGTCTTGGGTTAGACTTCTCTTGCTTGAGGGTACACTCGGGCACACTATTCTATCTTATTTCTCTGCCTCTTGTTTTGTTAAAGTTTTTATAGTTTATATGGAAGATATTTATTTTAATCTTGTTGCTCTTCTTAAAACATTTTATTTTTCTTTGTTTCCTTTCCTCACTGAGCTATTTTCCCTGTTGGAGCCGCTGGGCTTTTAGCATCCTGCTTTTGCAACTAGGGTTGTAGCTTAGCAAATAATAATAATAATAATAATAATAATAATAATAATGATGATAATATCATCATTTAGTTATTTCTCTTTTATATTTCATGTTTTATTTCTTTGTTTATTTAGCCCTACTGAGATGCTTTCCCCATTTGGGCTTGCTACAATCTGTCTTCCTAACTAAGATTGGATCTGAGCTTTTAATAATAATAAAAATTATATAGACCTCTCATTTTTTGCGAATAATATGATTTACTTCAACCTGTAAAATTATTTCTATTTTGGAGTAATGCCTAATGATACAATAGATTAGCATAAAATGTTATAACAACTTTATTGTCACAGCAATTTTCAATAGAAGTAGTTTTGTTGAGAATTGCTGTCCCAGAAATGTGGTTTTGGCAGTAGATGATGCCACGCGCAGATGGAGAAAGAAAAAAAAATATATCGGTTGACGTGACAGATGAAGAGAGGTGGGAAGGAGGCAGGGGAAGGAGGGTCTCTGTCTTGGCGGTCATAACCTTTGCAACATATAATGTTGCAAGCAGCAGCAATGGCACTGTATTCAACTGCAACTAGGCATTGTTGTGAACTTGTGATAGATGATGAAATTGATATCTGACAACATGCAAATGTTTGCTAGATATGAAATCGTTCTATTCTTCTTCCTTTTGTTTTAATTATAGAAATTTGTGTAGAATAAAATATCGTTGAACTTATTGGTTTGAGAACGTTTTAGGTAAAGATATAATTCCTTTGAAGTGTTTACAATTGACAAATTTTACACATCTAAATCTGGTGTTATCTTTTACAATAAACATTACATACGCTTCTGACCTTGGAAATCTGTGGTCAACCTGCTAATGATGTATGTACTGTAATCACTGGTATTATTGCATATCTTATCTTTTTTACTAATGTCATAAGTGTAAGATCACTGTACCCCTATTGTAACTTTGTATATGGCTTTTGCTGACATTATTATTATTATTATTATTATTATTATTATTATTATTATTATTATTATTATTATTATTATTATTATTATTATATCTACTATCTACCACGATTTTCCGTTTAGAAATTGGAATACGTAACGTCAGTTACTCTTTTCAATGGTTCAGATTCAAGAACACTATTCTTGATAAAATTTGATTCGCTAGATTTCAATTCTGTTTGGCGGGATCCAATGGAGACGATGAAGATCGATAAGTGTCATATTGTTGGTATGAAACTTCTTGCACACTTAGCTGGCAGTAACATCTCTCTCTCTCTCTCTCTCTCTCTCTCTCTCTCTCTCTCTCTCTCTCTCTCTCTCTCTCTCTCTCTCTCTCTCTTGCGAATCACAAGAGAGTAGACATGCGTTTGAATAAATGACAAATATGATGGCGTCTAAAAGTTAAATTGTCCCAGTTAACTTGGGCCTTAGGGATATGTTTGTCAGTCTAGTATTCTGGGTCACAACTGAGAGAGAGAGAGAGAGAGAGAGAGAGAGAGAGAGAGAGAGAGAGAGAGAGAGAGAGAGAGAGTTATCAGTGTGCTGTTTATTACTATTACATCATAATGGGTACGAGGGACCTTGAAGAGGTAATCCATGGTTACGAGGGAGTAAAAACATAAGGCAGATTCTTTCTCGCTTTACTTCATTTCAAGTGTTTTCTTATTTTCTTTTTATTTATACTCTCTAAGCCAAATTCTATATTGCCTGAAGTAATTTTGTCTGTAATGCTCTCAACTGGCTGGCTGAGGATCCGCGTTCGAATATCAGAACAGAGGAGGTACAGATGAGCGAGTTCCTTAAATTCAATGCGGTAGAAGCTAGGTTGAAGAGAGTCAAGGAAGCAAAAAACAGACGTGAAAACCAGAGTCTGTCTCGGTCAAGACAATTGTATAACATCAAGATGGGCAGACCTCGAAGATTCTCTCTCTCTCTCTCTCTCTCTCTCTCTCTCTCTCTCTAACAAGATTTCATAAAAAAAAAACGAATTCGTACGTCCCATCCTTAGAATGTGAGTTTTTACTCCACTGGTGTATGAATACCAGTTTACTATGGACAGATGATATATAATTTAACATATAATTAATTACGAGTTTTACAGATTTTTTATGCGCACTTTACGCCACACAGACATTGAATTGTGAAAGTCTCAGAGAACTTATGTTTTGTTTTACAGATCATGGCATCAAAGTGTGTATGTATATATATATATATATATATGTATGTATATATATACATATATATATATATACATATATATATACTATGTATATATATACATATATATATATATATATATATACATATACAGTATATACATATATATATACTATGTATATATATACACATACATATATATATATATATATATACTATGTATATATATATGTGTGTATATATAATATATACTAGGTATATATATATATATATATATACGGAAAATTGACTTAAAGGGGAATTGCGTCGTTAGCCCAAAATGAGGCTTGAATGTCCTTGGGCGCAGCATCAGGTCACTAAAAGCGCGGGAGGGAGGGAGGGAGACGTGCATCTCTGAGGAACACTTACTTGGTTGCATCATCATAGTGTGCACTTGAAGAAGAGAAAAGTGATTGTTTGAAGTAAAGGACACTTAGTTGTCTGTCCTAATGTTTTTATTTATTTTAAATAATAAAGTATATAGCTGCTTCATAAATTTGCGCAGTATAAGGACAAAAACAGTAGATTTCAAGCTAGTGATTGCTGTTAAAAAATCCCTATACCAGAGTCAATCAAGTTAAAGTCGGTGTGTATTTATATATTCTTATAGTGATAGAAGCTAACATTGAGATTTCCAACACAAATTTATTTTATTTTTCAAATCTTTTCTTGAGCTCTACAATATTAACATGATAGATAAAATATATTTTGTACAAATTATTCCACACAAAAGAGCGCAAATGGCCTATATACACCGACTAAGCTATATAAACATTCCAGGAATTCCTCCAAATTGTTGTCTTATATAATTCTTTAGCTTTAAATAATGAGGAGAAAATAAGTCAACGCGTGGTACTACGGCTATAAAAGGAAGCCCCACTCTACGCCATATATGTGGATATCATTTAAAGAAACTCCAAAAGGAAACATTTTGATCTCTATTCATTAATTCTAAACATTTAGGGAACAATCTCTCTCTCTCTCTCTCTCTCTCTCTCTCTCTCTCTCTCTCTCTCTCTCTCTCTCACCAAACGCACATACACACACACACACCACTAGTAAGTGTGCAACATTCATATGGAGGTCGCATGGGGATACTTTTTCCCATAGATATATATATATATATATATATATATATATATATATATATATATATATATATATATATATATATATATATATATATCCGGTACCCTGCATCGTTACGTAATTACACGTAGATAGCTAAAACTATCCCAACAATAATATTAGTTTTCTTATCTCATCTAATTTACCATTAAACTAATCTAATATATAAAATATATAGCCAACGAAACTAGATAACACTATAATAAATATGAGACATTGTCTTAGCAGACAATTTTTCTCCCTGAAAGGATACACGTGGAGGTTACTAATAATTATACTTTCTTCTGACCAATCACAGCAGTCGTCCAAAAGGCGTGATCTTGAAGCAGCCAATGAGGGACGTGCAAACTAAGGCTTGCCCACTCGCAATGCCTAGGGCAGACCGACCGGAATCTAAATACTTTACTGGTTTATTTACATGATTGTCTGTTGTGAGGCAGAATGTTATCTTAAAGATCCAAAAAAACTATTGTAAGTGTCTCTTTTGTCGTTGATTCATATACAGTATGTATTTATAAGTATTTGTAGATGTGTTTCTAATTCGTCGCAAAGCTATCATGTTAAGTAACTACTTAATTATATTTACAAAAAAAGATTTTATAATGTAGTCAAGGTGAAATATCTTTATTTAACTTGAATGTTATTTCGTTGAGAAACGGAACTTTTATCCAACCCAGAGCAACATGTGCAGATGGCAACAGCCACCTTATTATGTAACGCTTGCCAGTTACTGTGCAAAATTTTTCATAAAGCAATACCGGTTGTAAAGCTTTCTTACATCATCTTTCTCTGCAACACATAGACAAAATGTTCATGTTATTCAAAACTTATATTTATACCTAAAACCATAAAATTACGAATTTATTACTTTCTTAAGTGTAGCTGTAGGTTACAACTGTATAATGCATTATTATTATACTTTGGGTTGAAGTCGTCTCCTCCGATGGTTGGCTTTTGGACCAAACCCAAGTCTTGAAACACTTCTTTCTTAAATTGCATTACGGGACAAACAACGCCAAGATTTGTCACCTGATGAGCTTAATAAAGGGTCTCGAGATTTGATACGTGCATTTCCCATTAAACCTTGAAAAATAATAAATATTTCTACACGTGCGAACATAATCTTTGAAAATATGTTGATCCTACTCGAAGCAAAAACTTATGATGAAATTTATATACATATTGGTAATAACAGACAGGAGAATGTTTCGTAGTTATCCTCTCAAATGACTTTCAGATTATAAGAATGATCTTTAAAGTTCGTCGAATAAACTTTCTCTCTCTTGAGCCACACGATTAACCTTACTGCCAATTATTAACTGTTTCATAAATTTATGAACGGAAAAAGTGACAACGAGTTTGGTGATTGAAATTATTTTCATACAAATATCTGTATGAATGGGAGCCGGTCGGGTTTTGTATGGATATGCATGTTTTCTTTTCAAAACCTCAAGGACTCCAAGATTTAGTCCCCACCAGAGATTTTAAATTCTTTCGATCGTCAGGTTATTATTCTGATTATATTGTACATAACTGTTCATTTCAACTTAGGAATCTTTCCAAAATATAACTAAATCAAATTTTGTGACATTTGATTTTTTCCAATAGCTCTTTTCCGAGGAATTTTAAAGTGAACATCACGACAACAATGAATAATCTCCGTGAGTTCCCTCTATGTAAGTGAAAATAAAACACCCAAAGGTTAGAAAATAAAAACCTTTTGGGTCCGTCCCAATCTTTTTACCTCTCACAGTACGTAATTTACAAAACGCTTTCTGTCCTCTAGTACCTCACCTATCGTCTCTCATCCCCCTCTACTAGTCTCATCCTTTCACCGTTCTATCCCAGTTTATACAGTACTTGCAAACCACGAAGCTCCCTCATAAGAAAGGTCATTGTGTCAAAATTATATAGAAACACATTGCTCTTTTCAAAATACCAGCCTACGATTTGTCCCCTTACGTGACACCGAGACTTGAGTTTGAGAAATACTTGGAGACTTTTCAAGGAAAGTGAACGTGTGATCAGACGAGCAAAGGCAATTAAATATTATACGTGCTAGGAATATACGCCGACATAGGGTATGCCATTGATTTGGACCAAGATTTTGACAGTACAATGGAATTTATTGATTGCAAATGTTGGTTCGTTGAAGCGGAAAAACACTAGTTATGAAATTACATTCCTGCTTTCTCAGTTTTAGCTTTCTGTTTATGGTCATAGACATATAAGAATGCAAATAAAGATGGATATGAATACATCGTCCATTAAAAATATTTGAATTAACACTAATAGAGAGAATTAAATTAACAATTAGAAATCTATCATAAGCAGCAAGATTGTCGTCGTTCAAGGATTCATTATAACCACACTGCATTATCACCTCTCTCAGATTGTATTACCATCACTGCACTGTGATTGCTCACTGGCCACTTTCCACTTGGTAAGGGTAGAAGAAACTCCTTAGCTATGTAAGCAGCTCTTCTAGAAGTGCAGTCCAAAATCAAATCATTGTTCTCTAGTCTTGTTAGTGCCATAGCCTCTATACTATGGTCTTCCACTGTCATGAAAGAGTATCCGCGCTTGAGGGTACACTCGGGCACACTATTCTATCTGTTTCCTAATTTATTTTCCTCAATAGGATGATTTTCCTTGTTGTAACCCTCAGGCTTTCCAACTATGGTAGTAGCTTAGCAAATAATAATAATAATAATAACAATAATAATTAACTCCTAGAATTATTGATAAAATGCTTTCTATTTTCCACACTGGCTATCGTTCCACCTACTGAACTATGTAACCTCACAGATAATGTATGGAGATCACAATCACGAGACTCAAGACTCAACTGGTGTTATCCATCTTTCAAACTATTGATTAAAAAGAAGTTTTCTCCCTTTCCAGTGTTTATTGGATCATTTTAACGTTATTTTCTATTCTTATCATTGCCACATTTTTTTTCTTTAATAAAGGTGTGAGCAATGGATTGTAGAAGTAAATTCATATGAAATTGGAATCTTTGAGAAAATGAAAAGAATGCTGTTGAGAAAGAAAAATTACAAAAGTAATAAAATATTATTTATATTTAGTCATAAGTAAAGAAAAAAGTTTAAATCTATGAGATAAAAGATTCATTTAGTTATTTACGTTATAATCATGACTTGTCGATTGCATAAGCATACTATATCCTAAGATAATTCAAGTTTTCTGCGATGATCTTGACATAAATATAAGTAAATTTGGCTCTCTCTTTGTGCATTTAAAATAACAAGAGTACGGAATGCCAGATACGATAGCTT
>NC_090732.1:42244911-42249911 GCF_036898095.1 Palaemon carinicauda | reverse complement strand
GATATGAAATGGAAGTTTTACTCAGGTGTTAACAAGAGATTTTACAGAGTTTCAGGTCTGGGAGTAGTCTTTCTTGACCTGAAGATGCTGGTGCGTCACCTCCATCTTAGGCTGAGCAACTTCCTCCTTCCTTTCTTTTCCCTTTTCGAGTTTGCTATGTGCACGAACCTTTACTTATATGATAGAGGGATATATCCATTAGTCAAATGAAGCAGGGTGGACTTCAACATCCATTTAATGATTAGTTTGATCATGAGAAATTGATTGGCCCCTCAAAGAGTCAAGTGAAAAATAGATTGCCTTTTCTTTTTTCCATACCGGGAAGTCTATCAACACTTGGATTAATCAACAAAAGTATGGATGATTTTCTCGTTTATCTGATCACGAGAAATTTATCAACTCTTGGAATAATCAGTGGCAATACAGATAATAAGTCAAAAGGAAATGTGGACGACTTTCTCATTTGTTTGATAAAAAGAAATTGATTAAGACCTAGATTAGTTAGGAGGAAATGGATGACTTCCTAGTTAATTGGACCAGGAAGATGTCATCCGATTCCGGTTTAGTCCAGAATAAATACGGAAAACCTCTAGCTTCAGGGAGAGATGAAAATGGATGATTCAACGCATTTTCTGTTCACGAGTAGTCGCTCAACGATGGGATTAATCAATATTGTACAGATAATTCGGGGAGAGGAAATATGGACGACTTTCTTGTTGGTTTGTTAACGAACCATTCATCAACACCTGAATAATTCAAGGAGAAAAACAAATTGCTTCCTCGTTCAATTGACCTCAATCAGTTAATCGGTATTGGAATTTATCAAGTAATACGAATAATTAGTTAAGAGGAAATGTCGATTGGACGATGGCAAAAATTTGCATTTTTTTTCTTTTTTTTTTTTTTTTTTTTTTTTTTTTTGCAAATTTATTCCAATGATGCAACATCAAGTACATAATATGTTTGTTTTTATTTCACAGGAATGTTCTTATAAGCACAATAGCAGCACAGTTTTGAATATACAGTGACGGTAGTGGCCAATATTGATAAAAGAATAATGATTGTTCACATTACAGTGATGTAACAAGGAGTCGCTATTTATGCAAATTAAAGATCTTCTCTCTCTCTCTCTCTCTCTCTCTCTCTCTCTCTCTCTCTCTCTCTCTCTCTCATCGACGAAAGCTCTTGGTATATATTATATGGCTCGTATTAGGAACGGTAGTATTTGCAAAAACTAAATCTTAATCGTAATAGCTCCATTAAAAAGGGAGATAGGAGGTTCACATCAAGTGCATCAAATAACTGCACTCGAAGGTGATCACGTTTTTGCGCATATTCAGTGCAACAAACATATGCTGAATTATCTAATTGTTTATGAAGAGAGAGAGAGAGAGAGAGAGAGAGAGAGAGAGAGAGAGAGAGAGAGAGAGAGAGAGAGAGAGAGGAGAGAGAGAGAGAGAGAGAGTCTATGAATAAGTGAACCACTAAAGGATTCTTTAAAAATGTAGTTCTCGATGTCTTTACAAACTCGATCCGAAAAATGCTATGAATTCGTTTTTCGAAACTGAAACACGTAAAGCTTTTCCGATGTTGCATAACTGATCGATACTTATTAATTTAAAGGTTTGTACGTTATAAATATGGAATAAAGAATTAAGAATATTTAAAAACATACGGATTACATGCCACAGAATCCTCCCTCAAAATATTATGAACAGTAATCACCGAAGAAGCAAAATCAATAAACAAATTTACGATGATTGCAAAATCATTGCATATCCCCTTTCTATTCAATGTTTTAAAATAGTTTATTTTTATTTAATTGATGATAATAATTTCATCGTCTTAGCGTCAGGCCTATTGCTGTCCCCACAATTCAAAAAACATTTACAAAGAAACCGCTTTTCTTATCGTGAAACGATATCTATCTGTTATCTGAAATTTACGAGGACATTTATTTAGAAGAAAAACTCAAGGGTGATTAGTTTACAAATCACCCCCACCTCCCCCGCCCCCCCCAAAAAAAAAAAAAAAGAATAATAAGTAACCGATAGCAAGAGTTGTACGGCTCTGTGTATAAATGGCGTTTTGGATTTATAACCAAAATCGTACAAATGTGATTTCTAGTATCATTTTCCAGAATTAATGGCGTGAGAAGTGACTGTTCAAAAATGAGAGAGAGAGAGAGAGAGAGAGAGAGAGAGAGAGAGAGAGAGAGAGAGAGAGAGAGAGAGAGAGAGTTATTGGATATAATCTAATGATTTTAGATTTATAAAAAAAAGTATATCTATTACTTGTAAATCAGGTGTTTAGACTTCCACTGCAGATACAGTTAATCAACAACACCGTTTTGGATGAAGTGTTGTTTGAATATTGTCACCCAGGATTACTTATCATTCAGAGCCATTGACAATTGGGAGTGAGAAGGGTTGCCTGGGAAGAATGACAACTGGAGTTTCTTTTTGATAACGAGTGATAATCAAGTTCTTGGGAGCCCCAAGATATGGATTAGTCTAACTGATAAAGAAGGATAACTAGGTCTCGTTATCACAAGGGTATGTTATGTTTATCCAGTCGGCTTCGCTTTGATGTGCATGCACACAGTCGTTTTAACATCAGGGGTTGTTTTCTAGACTGAATACCTTATATTCATGCAAAGTTATCGAGAACCTAAAAGTTGTTCCTCAGCTGAATCTCATCTGATTTATGATATAATCCAAAGGAAAGTTTCATATTATTCAATGAGATCCCGACAAGATTAGTCCAGATTAACGGAATATTCTTTTTCTATGATTTTTTTAAGATCTATTTTCCTTTTGTACTGGCTTACTATGCTACAGAATGTCCATCGCTGCCTTAGGTGGAGATCCCTGCTGGCTTTCAGATATTCAAAAACATATTTATCTTAAGCTGGAAATGGTTCTTTTTTATAAATTAACTTTACAAGCGTATTTGTTCATAATAAATTAAAGTACAAAGTCACATCTAAATAACTTAGCAAAAAGATTGAAAAGATTCTTCTCAAAGAATCAATACATTTATATAAAATTGATTGGATAAATCATGTCATTGTTTATACAATATATATATATATATATATATATATATATATATTTATATTTATATATGTAAAGTATGTATATAAATATAGGAGTTATTGGCGTGGGAAAGGTACAGCACTCTACTTTTTTCAGTATGAGAGCCCCTTACCATGACCTAATTAACGCTGAGTGTAGTGCCTGTAGACAACTGTTGGTTGGACATTTTATATATATATATATATATATATATATATATATATATATATATATGCATATACATGTGTATATATACATATATAAAAATAAATATTCTGTATATGTACATGTACATATGCATTATATATACAGTGCAAACTGTATATATGTATACATATATACATATATAAATAGATGTATAGATAATACATATACATATTTATATTGATAAATATAAAAGGTATGAAAAGAGGCAACGCAGCAGGAGAAAATAATTGAGGTAGGAGATTTCATAATAGTAAAAATCGCTGAACTTTACACAAAATGTTTGCAAGAATTCTCTACACCTACAGCTTTGAAAAAAACTTTATCATTTTATTAATTCACAAAATGGGAGACACAAAAGACCTAAAAATCATCAGACAATAAGTTTTTTTCTCATCAATATGAAAAATATTTACAAAGATTATGTTAGGCCAAATAAAAAGGCAGCTAGACTTAATCAACCAAGAGAACTGACAGGGTTTAAAAGTGGGTATTCAATCACTGACCATATCCATGTGATTAACCAGCTAATGAAAAAATCAACAGAGTATGACAAACCCTAATGTATGGCATTTATAGACTATGAGAGAGTTTTTAATTGTGTCAAAACTTCAGCAGTAATGAAAGCACTTCAAAGACAAAGAATAGAAGAATCTTATGTTAGAATACTAGAAGATGTCATAAAGGTAGCACAGCAATTCTAAACTACATAAAGACAGTGAAAAATTTCCAGTTGAGAATGAAGTTAGTCAGGGAGATCCCATCTCTCCTAAATCATTCATAATGTGTCTAGAATTTTTTCTTAAAGAATTTTGATTGGAAGAATGTAGGAGTTGAATTATTGGGAAATACCTTAACAACTTGAGATTTGCAGTTGACATAGTTCTATTTCGTGAATCATGGGAGGAATTGCAAAAGATTTGAGTAGCAAAAGCAGAAATATAGGACTGAAAATTAACATGAATAAAATTAAGATAATGTTCAATGAAAATGTAGAGAAATAACAAATAAGAGTTATGAACGAGCATCTAGAGATTGTTAATGAATATACATACTTAGGACAGAGAGTAAATGTTTCCCAAACAGGATACCAAAATTAAAAGAAGGATATTATTATTATTATTATTATTATTATTATTATTATTATTATTATTATTATTACTTGCTAGGCTACAACCCTAGTTGGAAAAGCAAGATTCTTTAAGCCCAAGGGCTCCAACAGGGAAAAATAGCCCAGTGAGGAAAGGAAATAAAGAAATAAATAAACGGTATAAGAAGAAATGAAAATTAAAATAAAATCTTTCAAAAACATAACATTAAAACAGATATTTGATATATAAACTATAAGAGGACTTATGTAAGCCTGTTCAACATAAAAACATTTGCTGCGAGTTTGAACTTTTGAAGTTCTACTGATTCAACTACCCGATTAGGAAGATCATTCCACAACTTGTCACAGCTGGAAAAAAAGCATGGGATGAAGGGTTTTTGGTAAATAAAGGGATATTATGAAAAGTAAATTGTCACTTTCTCTAGAAAGAAAAGTATTTAATCAGAAGGTACTGCCAGTATTATCTTACGCATCAGGAACTCGGAACCTTAGAACATAAACTAGTTACAACTCAAAGAGCTATGGAAAAAGTAATATTGGGAATAACAGAAAAAGAGCAACATGGATACGAGAGCAAATTAAAGTATATGATATTCTAAAAACATATA
>NC_090732.1:42234911-42239911 GCF_036898095.1 Palaemon carinicauda | reverse complement strand
ATTGGCAGCCAAAGTATGATTAACAAACACCTCAAGATAACTATCTTATGCTGCTTTGTTCTCATAGAAATGCCTTTAGATGTTTGAACTATGAATACGTGTACTCCTAACCCTTTGAAAGCCTTTAGACCTAATTTACGGACACTAAATACTAATCCCTTCAGCGCCATTGGTCGCAATTTACGTCCAGTAATAATTTTTTTTCATTCTTTTATCATTTATGCATAGGAATATTTTTTAAAATATATGACATTATATATTAATCGAAACGATATTTATTCAGCTATACGATAATAAATTTTGAATAGTCCCATCTTGTATAGGTTTTGTGCTAAGATGGGTTCAGTAAAATGTCAAAAAAAAAAAATGGCCTAGGACTTAAGTACCTAATTATTTGGTGAGGAGCTGAGGCTAATACGGTTACTCATTTTTTTTTTTAATTTGCTGCTGTATTCAGATACTACAATTATACCCAGTTCTATTCAAAAGAGGTATGACATCTCAAAAAAAAAAAAAAAAAAAAAAAAAAAAAAAAAAAAAAAAACCTTTGGAAATGGTAAACAAAATGTTATTCATTATTAACTTTATCTTTAAATGGACACTGTGAAATGTTTAAAAAATATTTGTGATAGAGATTAATGTCATTTTTTTCAGTTTTAGAAACCCATTTTCCGTGTACTCTGAACAGCCTATTCTTAGTGCCCTTAGGTACGTGCACAGCGGAAAATACAGGATACTTAATAATCTCAAAATGTCATAAATAAAATGTAAAAAAAAAAAAAAAAAAAAAAAAAAAATATGAATTGAAATGGAAATGCGAGTTCAATGTTTACACATATATCATATTCATATATACAGCATACACAATATATCATCATCATCATCAGCCGTAACTAGTCTACTGCAGGACAAAGGCCTCAGACATGTCCTTCACTCCTGTTTGTTTATAGTTTTTCTATAACAGTCTATACCCGCACATTTTCTTAGCTCGTCAATTCATCCGCGTCTCCTCCTTCTGCTTCTTTAGCAGTCTCTAGGGACCCAATCGGTTTTTCTTAATGTACAATTATTATCTGTCATTCCCATTACACATCTTGCCCATGTCTATTTCTTTTTCTTACATGTTGTTAGAATATCCTCAACTTTAGATTGCTTTCGTATCCATGTTGCTCTTTTTCTGTCTCTTAGTGTTATTCCCATTAATATCCTTCCCATAGCTCTTTGAGATGTGACAATCATAACTTATATTCTAAGACTTTATTGTGGCTCCAAGCTTCTGATACATAAGTTAATACTGGAAAGACCATTTATTGAATACTTTTCTTTTTAGAGAAGGTATCATTTTTCTTTCATAATCTCACTTTGTTTACCAAAAGCTTTCTATCCCATGATTATCCTTCTTTTAATTTCAGTTTTATGTCTTGGAGAAACATTTACCGTCTGTCTTAAGTACGTATATTCATTAACAATCTCTAAAGGCTCGTCCATAACCTTTATTTGTTGCCTCCGTGCATTTTCATTGCACATTATCTTGGTATTACTCATATTCATTTTTGCTTTCTCTAGGCAAATCTTTTACAATTCCAACCATGATTCAGTAAACTGAACTATGTCATCTGCAAATCTTAAGTTGATTAGGTATTCCCATTTAATGTCAATTCCATTTCCTAATCCGAATTCTTAAAAACATGTTGTGAATAATTTAGGAGAGATGGGATCTCCAGGTCAACATTCTTTTTCAATCGGAATTTTCTCATTACTCTATGTAGTTATAGGATTTCTATATTCCACTAGATATATCTTCAAATGTTCTAACATAAAATTTTTCTATTCCTTGTCTTTGAAGGGCTTTCATTACTGCATAAGTTATACAATATAGATATAAGTAAATATGTGTGTACTTAGTATGTGTTTAACGTTTAATTTACACACATTTCATTTCATATCTGTCTTTATATTTTAGAAAACCAGGATCAAGTGTCATACAAACAAATCAGCGTTAAAATGCCTACCTTCTCCTGTTTACATTAGGCCTATGACATCTAGTTGAAAGTGACCAGAGGATTTACCCGCCCTTATCAGTTTTATGTCTTCTAAAGCTAATTATCCTGAGAGACGTCATTCTGATTCTACGTGATTGAATGTTTCGAATAACTGACGCGCTCCCCCCCCCCCTCTCTCTCTCTCTCTCTCTCTCTCTCTCTCTCTCTCTCTCTCTCTCTCTCTCTCTCTCTCTCTCTAAATATATAAAAAAAATAAATCCAAGCTACAACTGCCTGTGCAGATCTTAGGGAACGTTTCTGATCATTATACGTCTTTTGTTTAATTTCCTCTTAAGAAAAAGCTATGTAAATATGCTTAATATTTTATATACAATAATACATATAAGCATATATATTTACATATATACATATATAAAAGTATACATAAGTGTATGTGTATATATATATATGTGTGTGTGTGTATGTGTATGGATATATATACATACATATATATATGCATATTTCCTTTATATATAAATATATATACAGTACATGCGCATGCACACATATTAATGCAAACACGAATATGAGTAAAACTAGGATAATGTTCAATAAGGGTTATGGACATACATCTAGAGATAGTTAATGAATATCCTACTTAAGACAGATAGTAAGTTTTTCCCCAGGACCTGAGACCTATATTAAAACAAGGATAAGCATATGATTTACAGCTTTTAGTAAATAAAATGACATTACGAAAATTAAAATGCCACTTTCTTGAAAAAGAAAAGCATTTAATCAGATGATCCTACCAGTATTAACTTGGAGCCTTACTAAAGCCTAAGAACATGGCACACCTCTCCCAATCTCTCTCCTTAAAAAGAACACACTATTGCATGTTCATAATGGACTTGTTTTAAAAAGGATAAATCTATGCGGATGATTAATTACTATGGAATCAATGATAATAAATAGTATATATGTGATAGTAATTTACTTTTTTACAAAAAGATAGTGAATTGGCAGGTAGGATGTCGGGGAGGGCCAATATTCCAAAGAGAGTGAGGAAGGTGGATTATTTTTCGGCCGCTACATTGCCACCATTGGAGTAGGAGGAACAAGGAATCGCTGCAGCGAAGTTTTAAGGGTATCGGCTCGTAATTTGCATTAAATGTATATCGTTAGAGTGGGTTCATCTTTCATTTTAGTACTAGGTGAGAGAGAGAGAGAGAGAGAGAGAGAGAGAGAGAGAGAGAGAGAGAGAGAGAGAGAGAGAGAGAGATCTCCATCCCCCCTGTCATCTATTTCCTAGTTTATTTATTTGTTTGTGTACACTTTTCACAAAATCTACTCTATCGATTTTGACCAAACTAGGTAGTCATGTTGGTTTTGACCCAAGGATGAAACTTACATTTTGGCTAAAGTGCAACAAAGAACAAGTACGCAGCAGTACTTTGAAAATAATCGTAATGTTAAATAAATGGCAAATATTTTGTTGGTTTATTATTTGTTCGTGAACATCACGCAAAAGTTATCGAACCAATTTCAACGAAACTTTGTGGACATGAGGGGTATGACCCAAGGACAAATCCATTAGATTTTTAAGAGAATATATCGAAGTACATATACGCATTATAGTTCAGAGCAAAAGGCTTGCTCCCTCCTGAATGACCCTCTGTAGTTTAAAGATGTGTTTAGTAAACATGAGGAAATGAGCTCTCTCTCTCTCTCTCTCTCTCTCTCTCTCTCTCTCTCTCTCTCTCTCTCGCTTTTTATACTGTATATGAACAACTAATTATACTTTTAGCTGGTTCTATTGCGGAACAAGGCCAAGAGTAAGATTAAGAATGCAAATTTTTTGACTCGCATTTTTCTGAAACGATTCAAAGCCGTTCTGTCGCATTTTCCTACAAACACTATCGGATATCCGTTAGGGATTGGTTTCCGAATCACGACAAAGTCACCGATTTTATCCCAAACGTTGTGCTTATGATTTCCTGTGGTCTAAGGATGGGTGCATTTAGCTTGCCCCACCTTATGCGGAATGCTCAAGTTGGAAGACGATGACGCCAAGGTTTACTGTATAGGTCTCTATTTCGTGACCTCCTATATCACGGACATTTTTCAAAACATTTTTCAAAATTTATTACGCTTTACAAAACTCAGACCCTCTCATACATTGTATCTGAGTAAGACCTTTTATAATAATAATAATAATAATAATAATAATAATAATAATAATAATAATAATAATAATAATAATAATAATAATAATAATAATAATGAGTTGGTTAAAAACTAAGCAATGCTCAAATCGTGTGATCTTAGATATGTACTTTAACGACAATGTCGTACTAGATTACATCCTTTCCCTTCGCTTCTTTTATTATTATTATTATTATTATTATTATTATTATCATTATTAGCCAAGCTACAACCCTAGTTGGAAAAGCAAGATGCTATAAGTCCAAGGACTTCAATAGGGAAAAATAACTCAGTGAGGAAAGGAAATAAGGAAATAAATAAATGATAAGAACAAATCATCAATAAATCATTCTAAAAACAGTAACAAAGTCAAAACAAATATGTCTTATATAAACTATAAAAGGACTTATGTAGCCAGGTAAACATAAAAACATTTGCTGCAACTTTGAACTTTTGAAGTTCTCCTAATTCAACTACCCGATTAGGAAGATCATTCCACAACTTGGTCACAGCTGGAATATTCTGTGTAGTATTGAGCCTCGTGATGGAGAAGGCCTGGCTATTAGAATTAACTGCCTGCCTAGTATTACGAACATGATAGAATTGTCCAGGGAGATCTGAATGTAAAGGATGGTCAGAATTATGAAAAATCTTTGGCAACATGCATAATGAACTAATTGAACGAAGGTGGCAAAGATTAATATCTAGATCAGGAAAAAGAAATTTAATAGATTATAAGTTTCTGTCCAACAAATTAAAATGAGAATCAGCAGCTAATTGTCTGAGTGTTCCTCGGTACCTGTTTGACATTTT
>NC_090732.1:42219911-42224911 GCF_036898095.1 Palaemon carinicauda | reverse complement strand
ACTTTTCTTGAAATATTTTATTTTTCCTTGTTTCCTCTCCTCACTGGGCTATTTTCCCAGTTGTGGCCCCTGGGCTTATAGCATCCTGCTTTTCCAACTAGGTTTGTAGCTTAGGAAGTAATAACAAAAATAATAAAAAGCTAATCATTAGAGCAGACATGAATGACTGAGTGGAGAAGAGATGGGATGGATATGAGGATGTACATAGAGACCATGGGTTTGGGGAGTATATAATAGAGATAGATCAGAGTTTGGAATTGGCATGTATGAGCACCTGGTTTCAGAAGTCGAATAAGCACCTGGTAACCTATGAGAGTGGAGGAGTGGAAAGAGATAGATTATATCCTGGTTAGAGGATTTGACAAAAACAATATGATGAATCTTAAATTGAATTTGGGGAAGCATGTGTTAAACAACATAGAATGGTAACGATGGATTTTGAAATGAGAGGTAGAAATCCCAAGAAGAGAAAGAGGAGATCTAGAATTAAGGTTTGGGACCTTAAAGGAGAAAAAGGATGAGCCATTTAGGAGAACTGAGGCAGAGGGATGAGATAAATATATGCAGGGAAAACAGAGGAACAAGTGGGAAGAACCAGCAGATAAGTTGTGTCGAAAGGAGAAAATTATTGGTGGGAAAGAGAAGTACAAGAGTCAGTTAAAAGAAAATCAAAGTTTCTAATGACTGGAAATTAAGGCATGCACAGGGTGCAGACGAATGGTACTATCTATCTATCTATGTGTCTAGGTACCATGTCTTCAACGTGAGCTGTCAAATGCCTCCACCTTGTCCTGTCTTTAGCTCTCTGTATAAATTCCTCCAGTCAGCTGTCCATACACTTTTTTTCCTTTGCCGGCCACTTGCTCATCTCCCCTCTATCTTTGCCGTAAGGCACAAAAGTATGATCTTTTCTCTTCTTATTACATGTCCCAGAAATTCCATTTGCCTTCACCGTATCACTTTTAGAAGTGATCTCTCTTGACTCACTCATCTCAATACGTCCACATTTGTTACTCTCTCAGTCCATGGGAATCTTCAACATTATTCTGTAAAACCATAATTCAGCTGCATTTATTCTATTTATCAAGTTCTTGTTTAATGACCGTGTCTCTGAGACATAAGTTAAGTGTGGACTATACATAGGTTTTCAATGCTCTAACTCTTGTCTAAATCCCTATCCTGCAGTTTGTCAATAGGGTTTCAGATTGTTGAATGCATTTGTTGTTATTATTTTTTTTTCTATTTCTATATTACTTCTTTCATCCTGTGTTCTTATACTACTTAGATATACAAAAGTATTTGCTTGTTATATTGTTACTCCGTCCATTATGATGTTGAAATTTGGAGGTTCCAGGTATCTAATGTTAATACCACCGCTGTTTCCTTCATGTTGATTTTTAGTCCCATGTTCTCCCTTTTGCTTTTTACTGTGTCAAGAACTGTTTGCAGTTTCTCCTCCGAGTCAGCTATATCAAAGCGTCATATGCACATCTAATATTATTTATATTTTCTCCTCCAACTCTTATTCCTTCCATTCCTGATATACTTCTCAGTATGATTTCTACATATATAGAAAAGAGGTCGAATGACATTACACATCCTTGCCCTACTCCTCGTTTTATTTTTATCCATGGGGTTAAATTATTCTCGATGTTAACTAAAGCTTCCTGACTCCAATAAAGGTTGATAATTAGCTAAATGTCCTTTCTGTCAATATTTAAGTTCTTCAAAATTTCTATACGTTGGGAGTATCTAACCTTATCAAATGCGTTTTCATAGTCTATAAAACACATAAAGATATATTTCTGTATCATCAATGTTAACAATCGCATGTTAAATATTCCATTTCTGGTACCTTTACCTTCTGTAAATCCATACTCTTCTTCTGCCACTTCTAGTTTTATCTTACTTTTTATTCTATTTAATACTACTCTTAATATTATTTTTGTTATTATTTGTAGGTAGAAAGTTGGCCCTGGCACCAGCCACCCGTTGCGATACAACCGCTAGAGAGTTAAGGGTTCCTTTGACTGACCAGACAGTACTACATTGGATCCTTTTCTCTGGTTACGGTTCCCTCTCCCTTTGCCTACAGATACACGGAATAGTCTGGCCTATTCTTTACAGATTCCCCTCTGTCATCATACACCTGATAACATTGAGATTACCCAACAATCCTTCTTCACTCAAAGTTTTAACTACTGTACTGTAATTGTTCAGTGGATACTTTCCTCCTGGTAAGGGTAGAAGAGACTCTTAAGCTGTGGTAAGTAGCTCTTCTAGGAGAAGGACACTCCAAAATCAAACCATTGTTCTCTAGTTTTGGGTTGTGCCATAGTCTCTGTACCATGGTCTTCCACTGTCTTGGGTTAGAGTTCTCTTGCTTGAGGGTACACTCGGGCACACTATTCTATCTAATTTCTCTTTTATTATTATTATTATTATTATTATTATTATTATTATTTGCTAAACTACAAACCTAGTTGGAAAAGCAGGATGCTATAAGCCCTGGGGCCCTAACAGGGAAAATAGCCCAGTGAGGAAAGGAAACAAGGAAGAATAAAATATTTTAAGAACAGTAACATTTAGAAATATTTCCTATATAAACTATAAAAACTTTAACAAAACAAGAGGAAGAGAAATATAAAACAATAGTGTGCCCGAGTGTATCCTTAAGCAAGAGAACTCTAACTCAAGACAGTGGAAGACCATGGTACAGAGGCTATGGCACTACCCAAGACTAAAGAACAATGGTTTTATTTTGGAATGTTCTTCTCCTAGAAGAGCTGCTTACCACAGCTGAAGAGTCGCTTCTACCCTTACCAGGAGGAAAGTAGCTAGGTAACAATTACGGTGCAGTAGTTAACCCCTTGGGTGAAGAAGAATTGTTTGGTAATCTCAGTGTTATCAGGTGTATGAGTACAGAGGAGAATCTGTTAAGAATAGGCCAGCCTATTCGGTGTATGTGTAGGCAAAGGGAAAGTGAACCGTAACCAGAGAGAAGAATCCAATATAGTACTGTCTGGCCAGTCAAAGGACCCCATAACTCTTTAGCGGTAGTATCTCAACGGGTGGCTGGTGCCCTGGCCAACCTACTACCTTGTTTCGTTAAAGTTTTTATATTTCATATAGGAAATATTTATTTTAATGGTGTTACTGTTCTCAAAATATTTAATTTTTCCTTGTTTCCTTCCCTAACTGGGCTATTTTCCTTGTTGGCGCCCCTGGACTTAGAGCATCCTGTTTTTCCAACTAGGGTTGTAGCTTTGCAAGTAATAATAATAATAATAATATGATAATAATAATAATAATAATAATAATAATAATAATAATAATAATAAGCTAATGGTCCTGTATAGACTGCACTCTACGTCATTTAGTTTCTAAGGGATAGCAATGAAGATGGATCTGTACATCTCTTTTGGAATATATCTTGTGTTATATATTTTTTATACCAATTCTACAATGTTCTTTGTCCAAAATTCCCACTTGCCTGTGGCGTTTCTATTGTTGCCCCATCATGGCCAGGGTTTTTGGCTTTCTTTAAGCTTTTCATTACACCTACTATTTCCTCTTCTAGCAATTCTAGACCATTCATTTTCATATGCAACCTAGGTCTATCACCTCTAGCCTTCTCAAAAAGATCCTTTACATATTCTTATCAACGTGTGGGAACATCCTCTATCTCCATCACCAATATCCCCACTTTGTTCTTAATCACATTTCCTCTTGTTTTCTCCTTCTTTTATTCACTTTTTTAATTTTCTTGTGCATACTCCCATATCTATGATTTCTTTCTAATTCTTCTACTTCACACTGTCCAGTTTTCCTTTGCTGTGTTAAATTCCTGTCTAATATCTAAGTCTAGTTCCTCATATCTTTGAGGATTTCTTCCTTTAATCCTTCTTTCTTCCTTTCTATCAAGTATGTATTCAGTCATGCAATTCTGACGTCGTCCGATATCAGTTGTCCGGGTATGAGTTGCCCTGGTATAAGTTGTTCTAGCACGGTCTTCTGTCACAGTGTATCAGTTACACTGCTACCCTCAAATGGTTTTGCCCTCAGCCGAGATGGTTCATTGGGGTGTTGCCGATATAGTACACTTGTATCTACTTGGAGCCACATTTGAGAGCTGGGTAGTCAGTTGTGACTAGGTTTTTGTAGCCACCCACCCGTTTCTGGCTGCGTCTGCTAACAAATCCAAGGAACTACCCCTGCTTTTAACCCCACATAGAGAAGAGATAAAATTTCTAGGAGGAAAGTAGGTATAGCTGTTGGAAGAGCGGTAGAGCAATTGAATGAAAGGCTAGGAACAAGGGAAGGAGAAAGGGATATCTATAAAATTTCAAACTTCATGAAAGAGCAAAGATAGGATTTGGGGCAACGGAGAGTCCTCATGGATAGACATAGAAATATATTGCAGAGGGATGAAGATCTGGAGAGGAGATGGAGAGCACATTTTGAAAAACTATTGCATGCTGAAAATGAGAAAGAGAGGAACTGGGAGAAGCACAAAGGGTGGAAGGGCCAATGATGGAGATACAAAATATAGAAGTGAAGTGGAAAATGAGTACTATGAAAAACGGTAAATCACCAGGTCCATCAGTTACAAATTCTAATGGCCAAGATACTATCTGCAGAGGAGGAAGGAAGGATGCAATATTGTATAAGGAAATATTGCCTAAAGACTGGGAGGATAGTCTAATTATTATTAATAATAATATTACTTGCTAAGCTACAACCCTAGTTGGAAAAGCAGGATGCTATAAGCCCAGGGGCTCCCACAGGGAAAATAGCCCAGTGAGGAAAAGAAGCAAGGAACAATTTAATTTTTAAGAAGAGTAGCCTAACATTTAAATTAATACCTCCTATATAAACTATAAAAACTTCAACAAAACAAGAGGAAGAGAAAGAAGACAGAACAGCATGCCCGAGTGTACCCTCAAGCAAAAGAACTCTAACCCAAGGCAGTGGAAGACCATGGTACAGAGGCTATGGCA
>NC_090732.1:42202411-42212411 GCF_036898095.1 Palaemon carinicauda | reverse complement strand
TATTAATCAAATTATTCCCTTAATATGTCCTATTCATAACCTCACTAAAGCATTCCATCCAACGTTGTCTTTCTTCATCTTCTCCTGCTATAACAGAGCCATCTCTCTTTCTGAAGGGTATATGCTTCTTTTTTGCCACAGTCGAGATTTCATTGATAATTCTATGAGCAATTCTCACATCATAGCCATATCCTGAATTCATAGCTTTGTTGGCCTCATCTGCTTTACTGTCTAAATACTCTCTCAAGTCATTCCTGGCTTTTATTTTGACCTCACTATCAATACTGGATTACTTAACATGCTCTACCTTGTAATTATCATTACTTCCTCAAAAACTTTCAACAATTAATTTCTGTCTTTGTCTCCTTTTTATAGTATCCCAAGTATCATTTTATATCCATGGCTTTCTCCTTGTAACTGTTTGTCCGAAGACTTCACTACTGATATATGTTCTTAATATCAAACCATGCTTCATTAATTGTCTGTCCGTCTCCTGAAGTTTCTAAGACCGCAAACCGATTCTTACATTCAATTGCAAATGTTTCTCCGTGCTCTTCCTCTAGAAGCTTAGTTGTATCAAGCCTAGGTAATCTATCTATTTTCCTGTTGGGTGCTTTCACTTTTTTTCAGTGTGGCAATGAGGAGCTGGTGATCACTACCATATCTGCACCTCTATAGCTTCCTACGTTTTTGAGTCCTCCTTTCTTTATTAATGGCAATGTGATCCATCTGATTTTTGTAATTGTCACATGGTGAAGTCCATGTATACTTGTGGATGTTCTTATGTTGGAACAGAGTACCTCCAATGACAAGATTGTTTGCTGAACAGAAACTTATGAAATGTGCTCCATTTTCATTTGCAACTTCGCCAAGACCCTCGACACCCATCACATTCTCAATCCCTTGATTATTTCTTCCAACCTTAGCATTGAAGTCGCCAATCACAATTTCTATATTTCTCTCAGGGATCTCATCCTAGTATTCATCTTTCCTCTCTTCAGGGGAATCATTTGTTGGGGCATAGCAAACTATAATACTCATATTGCACTGCTTTGATTTGAACTTTGCTAGTAACAATCTACTATTTACAGCTCTCCACTCGGTTAATTCCTTTTCTGCTCTTGGTGTCATCATCATTCCTACCCGTTCTCTTCCAGCTCCATCTGATCTTTCTAAGAAAATATATATATATATATATATATATATATATATATATATATATATATATATATATATATATATATATATATATATTCTCTTGGTCTAAAGTTTCCTTACCAATCCCCTTACAACGTGTTTCATTTATGGCCATGATATCCAAACTATATTTCATAAATTCACTCTTCACTCGCTGTAACTTCCCAATCTGATTCATGATTCTAACATTCCAACTATCTATTTTCAATTTTTCTTTAGTATCTATAAACCTGGAGATTCTTAGCACCTTGTTACAGCCGGGACTGGGAGCCATTCTTTCATCGCTATCCATGACTGACTAAATCCATAGTGGATTCATTGGCTAGATACAGCAAAGGATAGCCAGTTCCTTGTGATGTGCAGTGCCTATCTAACTAAGGCAAGTGACCCCTGCCAGACCATACTAATTCTAGTAAGATCAACCACCAGGCATCAGGAGTAGAAGCCGAAGAGACCGTTTGTCCATCACCTTAAACCCATCTGTCACCCTGCTGCCAGTGACTTAATTGAGATTTAGGGGGACATTTCCTCCACACCCAAAGCTCTCATTACTCCACTAAGTTTCTCATCCGCTTATACAAGTATAAATGCTGGCAAATATGGATTGCTAAAATATACCGCCTAGCACGGTATGATATACCGCCTAGCACGGTATATATACCGCCTAGCACGGTATATATACCGCCTAGCACGGTATAATACCGCCTAGCGCTGTGAATAATAGCATTACTAAATTAATGTGCATGCATTTAAAAGACATATTTACAATTGAATGTAGGAATCGATTTGCGGTCATAGAAACTTCAAGAGATGAAGAACAGACAATTAATGAAGAATGGTGTGATATTAAGAACATATATCAGTCAGCTGGTAGTGAAATCTTAGGACAAACAGTTACAAGGAGAAAGCTATGGATATCAAATGATACTTGGGATACTATAAAAAGGAGACAAAAATATAAATTGATTGTTGAAAGTTTTCGAGGAAGTAATGAAAATTACAAGGTAGAGCATGCTAAGTAATCCAGTATTGATAGTGAGGTCAAAAGAAAAGCCAGGAATGACTGGAGAGAATATTTAGACAGGAAAGCAGATGAGGCCAACAAAGCTATGAATTCAGGGAGTGGCTATGGTGTAAGAATTGCTCATAGAATTATCAATGAAATCTCGACTGTGGCAAAGAAGAAGCATATACCCATCAAAAAGAGAGATGGCTCTGTTATAGCAACAGAAGATGAAGAAAGACAATGTTGAAAGGAACATTTTAGTGAGGTTTTGAATACGACACATGAAGGGAATAATTTGATTGATATACCTGAACCTGATGAAGACCTTGATGTGCCCATGAATGAATTCAGAGTGTGTTTGAAGTCGAAACTATCCTCAAAAACTAAAGAGATGGAAAGCCCCTGGATATGATAGAATAACTGCCGAGATGATAATGGCCGAAAATGAAGTGACTCGCAGAATACTTACAAGATTATTTTGTAGAATGTGACATGAAGAGGCAAAACCTGATGAATGGGAGTTATGAGTGTTGGTGAAAAAGCAAAAAAAAAAAAAAAAAAAAAAGTAAAGGAGACCTGACTGATTGGAATAATTACACAGGCATAACACTTACGTCAGTTTTCATGAAAATATATAGTATGCTTATTCTAAAAAGACTGGAGAGGAAGATTGATGAAAAGCTGAGAGATGAACAAGCAGGATTTAGAAAAGCAAGAGGTTGCAGTGACCAAATTTTGATTTTGAGACATGTTGTACAGCAATGCGTAGAATATAGAAATGCCTTTTTGATGGCATTTGTGGACTATGAAAAAGCCTTTGATAGTGTGCACCGGCCAGTTTTGTTGAGAGCCCTGTGTTATTATGGAATTCCTGATAAATATGTAAATTTGATCAAGTGTGTTCATGAGCTTAGCAAGTGCAAAGTTAATATTAATGGAGTCTTATCAAGTGAGTTTCCAGTGAACAGCAGAGTACTCCAAGGGAATATGTTGTCACCTATGTTGTTTATCCTCCTCATGGATTTTGTAATGAGTAGAACAGTCAGAGATGATAGAGAATGATTGTACTTGATTGGTGATAGGAATTTAGTAGCCCTAGAGTTTGCTGATGATGCTGTCCTTGTTAGCAGAACACCACAGGATTTGCAATGCTTGCTTACCAGAATGCATAAAATATCACATGAAGTTGGGCTAAAGATAAATAGAAGAAAGACAGAGGTGATGAGAACAGAGTATGCAATGGAAGATGAAATGTCATTGGAAAGAGAAAAGATTAATGAGGTAGAATCATTTAAGTAATTAGGAACTACGATCTCCAATACAGGGTCTTTAGAATTAGAGTTTAGTGAAAGATGGAAATCAAATTGCCTGAAATTACATATAAAAATCAGACTATATATCAGTTTAGTAAGATCGGTGTTACTCTATGAACATGAGTGATGGTATGATAATGAAACAATCTCCAATAGATTTAATAGATTTGAGAACAAAGCCCTTAGAAGGATATTGGGAGTTAATTGTCAGGACAGGATTACAAATGAAACTATAAGAGAGATTACTCGAGTGCCATATGTTGATGAGATCATGATGAGGTGTAGATGGAGATGATTTGGACAGCTCTTCGCACTCCCCAAGAGAGATTAGTTCACCAAATGTTCAGCTGGGCTTCACAAGGCACTAGAAGAGTTGGAAGACCCACGCCTACATGGCTGAGGACTATGAAGCGTGAAGTAGGAGATGGTGAATGGAGAAGATTCAATTGAAAGCTCAAGATAGAGACGACTTGCGAAATCTAACCGAGGCCCTATGCATCAATAGGCTGTGACGGGCCGAGAGAAGGTTGTGACTCAAAGACAGGATGAAAGCAACTGAGTGAGTTTATTTTAGAACACTCTCCTTTATATACAAAAGCTCAATGCAACAGGAAATTTTATGTTCAAAACTGACACTGTTAACGGTGAGAAAAACAGGCATGTTTATTCAGGTTCTTTTCAGTATGAGGGAAGAGCGAAGGTACAAGCATATTATATACACAAAATGAACTATGTACGATCGTGTGACACACGGTTGGTACATGGCTCCCCCAATAAAAATGACACACTGTATATGTTAAATAGGGCGCCCTGATCTGGAGAGGCGAACTGTAGGCGGGTCATCTGGCAGGAGATAAGCAGGTTTTAGACGATCAATGGAAACCCAGTCTTCTTTGCCATGAATGTTTAGTAGAAATGCTTTCGGACTGCATCAGATCACAAGGAAAGGGCCCGTGTAAGGGGGCGTAAGTGGTGGCTTGCTAGTGTTGTTGCGCAGGAAGACGTGCGTTGCAGAGTGCAAGTCTGTCGGTATGTGATGCTTCGCTGGGGGCTTGTAAGTCTGGCGGCATGGAGTAAATTTTCCCACGACGTGACGTATGCGCTGGAGATCGTCGGAGGAGGTTGTAGAAGGAAAAAATTCGGCAGGGACGACCAACTGGTTGCCATACACCATTTCAGCTGCCGATACATCGAGGGCGTCTTTAGGAGTGGTCCTTAGTCCCAGGAGGACCCAGGGAAGCTGAGTAAACCAGTTGGAATCCTTGCAGCGGGACATCAAAGCTGCTTTGAGGGTGCGATGAAAACGTTCAACCATTCCATTGGCAGCGGGGTTGTAGGCCATTGTCTGATGTAGAGTGATGCCCAGAAGATTCGCTAATGATATCCACAATTGAGAGGTGAAAGCGGTACCCCTGTCAGAAGTAATATGCTCAGGGATACCAAATCTTGCAATCCATCCTGAGAGTAAGGCAGATGTACATGAGGCGAACGTTGCAGTTTCCATGGGAATGGCTTCAGGCCAACAAGGCGATCGATGATGGTAAAGAGGTAACGATGTCCTTGTGATGTGGGTAGGGAGCCTACAACGTCGATGTGAATGTGTGCAAAACAACGCTGAGGTTGAGGAAAGGTGCCCACTCCTGAATCCATGTGTCGATGTACTTTGGAAGTTTGGCAAGAAGTACAGGCGCAGACCCAATCCTTAGCATCCTTAGAAATGCCGTGCCAAATGAACTTCATCTTCAGCAGCTGTGCAGTAGAACGGCACGAGGGATGTGAAAGGCCGTGAATGAAATCAAACACCTACCGGCGCATGGGAGCAGGAATCCAAGGTCGCGGTCTACCAGTACTGACGTCACAGAGGAGGGTGGTATTTGAGTCTTTGAGGGGGAAGTCTTCCCAACGGAGGGACGTGCAGGATGTCCTACATGCTTGATACTCTGGATCCTGTAGTTGGGCTTCAGCCAGGGCGTTGCAATCCAATCCCAGTTGAACGGCAGCCAACGTGTTTCTTGACAGGGCATCAGCAACGGGATGCATTTTCCCAGGGACGTATTGAAGGGTGCAATTGTATTCAGCCACGGCGGAGAGATGTAGGCGTTGACGGGCGGACCAGGCGTCAGACTGTCGAGTGAAGGCGTGCACCAGAGGCATGTGGTCTGTGCGACTGACGAAGGGCGTACCTTCTAAGAAATGACGAAAGTGACGGACAGCCAAGTGCACCGCCAGCAATTCGCGATTGAAGGTAGAATAACCCAATTCTGCCTTGGACAGTTTTCTGCTGAAGAAGGCCAATGGGCTGGGCAAGCCGTTGACCACATGCTTGAGTACTGCACCAATAGCGACGTCGCTGGCATCGGTGGAGAGAAGGAGAGGGGCATGTGGGATAGGAAAAGTGAGTGCCGCAGCGGTTCATAGGGCCTTCTTTGCATTGCAGAAGGCCGCTTCTTGAAGGGGACCCCACTTCAAGTCCTTTGGCTTGCCCTTGAGGGAGGTGTAGAGGGGAGCAAGAGTGGCGGCAATGGCTGGCAGAAAAGGGTGATAATAGTTGATCATGCCCAATAATTCCTGCAAAGCTTTGACGGTCGAGGGCGCGGGGAATTCCTGAATGGCTGCTACCTTCTCAGGGAGGGGATGGACTCTTTCAGGAGTGATGCGGTGCCCTAAGAACGACACTTCGTTGGTGCCAAAGGTACACTTGTCATACAGGACTCCAAGGCCGTTTTGTTGCAGGGGGTTGAGCACGATGCGCAGGTGACGGAGGTGTTCCTCTTTTGAGGAGAAGAACATAAGTATGTCGTCCACATAACGTACACAGAAGGGGAGGTCCCCTAAGATGCCATCCATGAGATGCTGAAACGAGGCCCCAACATTACGAAGGCCAAAACAGGAGTAATTGAAGGTGTATGTACCAAACGGAGTGGTGATGGCGGTCTTGGGGATGTCTTCTGGGTTCATAGGCACCTAATAATACCCCTTCAGGAGGTCAATCGTAGAGAAAACCTTCGCTTTGTGCAGGTAGGAGGTCACGTCGGCAATGTTTGGGAAGGGGTAGGGATCCGGTTCTGTTTGCATGTTCAGGCACCTGTAATTCCCGCACATACCGAGGGAGCCGTCTTTCTTCAGACCGATGTGTAAGGGTAACGACCATGGGCTGGAGGCCTTTCTGCAAAGGCCCATTTCCTCTATTTCGGCGAACGTCTGTTTGGCGGCTGCCAATCATTCCGGTGACAGACGTCTGAATTTTGCGAAGACTGGGGGTCCCGTCATCTTGATATGGTGATAAATAATATGCTTGGCAGGAGCCGTGGGCATTTGGCGAAGTTCTGGACGGAAAACTTCCGGGTACGACGTGAGGAGGTGAGCGTAGGTATCCGTGGGTGCACTGATGTGGAAAGCGAGGTTGGAGGGGCCGGGTTGAAGAGGTGTCGACAAGTACGAGTCTGCGTTGACCAATCGTCGGTGGGCGATATCGACCAGAAGGTGGAAGTGAAAGAGGAAATCCGCACCGAGGATTGGCATTGTGACATCAGCAACAAGAAACTTCCAATTAAATTTACCATTTCCGAACGATAACGTGAGGTTCTCGTAAACGTAGGTGGGTATCGCAGATCCGTTGGCAGCTACCAAGCGGACGTCGGCAGACGTAGACAGATTATGTCATGTCCTGAAGAGTTCCCTTGGCAAAAGAGAACGACAAGCACCCGTGTCTACCAAAAATCGCACGCCCGTTCCTGCATCATGTAAAAAGAAAAGATTAGAAACACGGGAGGCCACCGCCACGATGACCTACTTACACGTTTTTTGGGCCACTGACAATCTTTGCCACATTTCTTTGCGGCTGCCCCGAATCTGAAGTGGTAGTAGCAAAACTGCAGCGGATGGGAGGTAGTAAGTGGCTGTAGAAGTCGTTGGTTGGGGCGAGAGCGATTGGTGGGTGGTGGGTGGCTTTGTCACCGCTTCGGCACATCACGGGGTAGGCGTGTATGTCCTACGGCATTCACGTCAGCTTCGGTTGACGTTGAATAGGCGTCCTCTTCGTCAGGTGTGGAGGCGTTGATGGAGGTCTTGAAGTGGCTGTCCATAAGGGCGTCAGCTTTGGTCATCAAGTCCTTTATGGGTAAACTATCGACATCGAGTATGGCAGCACCTATAGGTCCGGGTAAACGGCGTATCCAAAGGGCAGGAAGTAGGTTCACCTCACGAGGAGAGCCGTCTGCGGCAGGTTGCAGGCGAGCGATACTGGTCATTTCCCTGAAGGCGAGAGAAACCCTTTGGTCCCCCAACGGTTGTTGCGAGAGCTGAAAAAGCTTTGCTATACGGGCGGCTGGCGACGGCAAGTACTGCTGCAGAAGGTATGTTTTGAGGGCGTCATACGCTATTGGAGTGTCTCCTTGTTCACAAAGCCAGTCGGATATTTCCAGATAGGTGTCCTAAGGTATTGCCGCGAGAACATAATCTGCTTTGGTGGTTGAGCGAGTCACGCCCTTGATGGCGAATGATGAGAGTTTCAATGGGGGAGCCACAGCATTAACTTTTGTAGAGTCCGCCATAGTACTAATGACGGAGGAGCAAGGGGGTGTGGAAGGCGGGAGGAGCAAGTCGGCTTCCGGGGTCACCAATGTGACGAGCCGAGAGAAGGTTGTGACTCAAAGACAGGATGAAAGCAACTGAGTGAGTTTATTATAGAACACTCTCCTTTATATACAAAAGCTCAATGCAACAGGAAATTTTATGTTCAAAACCAACACCGTTAACAATGAGAAAAAAAGGCATGTTTATTCAGGTTCTTTTTAGTACGAGGAAAGAGCGAAGATAAAAGCATAATATATAAACAAAATGAACTATGTACGATCGTGTGACACACGGTTGGTACAAGGCGTAGGAGGAGATAATGGTGATGAAATAGAAAACTATAAAATCCAAACAAATATAAAACTATAAAATACTGAAAATATAAAAATATAAACTCCATAAAACATAAAACTATAAAATACAAAATAATATAAAGCTACAACACCCGAAAATATATAAAGATATAAAATAGAAAAATAGAAAATCATAAAATGAAAAAAAAAATAAAAAACATTAAAATCCGATAAACACAAAACTATAAAATCCAAAAAATTTTAATCTATAAAATCCTAAAATAAATATAAAATTATAGAATAAAAAATATGTAAAACTATAGAATCCTAAAAAATATAAACAATAAAATACTAAAAAATATAAACTATAAAATCAAAAAAATATTAAAATATAAAATCCAAAGTAATACAATATTATATAAACGAAAGTAATATGAAAAAATAAAATCTGAAAAGTATAAAACTATAAATTCCAAAGAATATGAAGCTATAAAATAAAGAAAATATAAAACTATATAATCCAAAAAATATAAAACTATAAAATCTAAAGTAATATAAAACTAGTGAATCCAAATTAATACAAAATCATAAAATCCCAAAAGTATAAAACCCAAAATATATATAACTATAAAATCCAGAAAAATATAAAAGTATAAAATCCCAAAATATATAGAACACTAAAATCTAAAACAAAATATAAAACTATAACATCACAAATATAAAACTATAAAATCAAAAGTAGAATAAAAAAATAAAATAAAAAAGTATAAAACTATAAGATCCAAAAAGATATAAAACTATAGAATCCAAAGTGATATAAAAATTATAAAGTCCAAAAAGTTAAAAAAATATATAATCCAAAAAAGATATAAAACTATAAAATAAAAAATATACAAAACTACAATATCAAACAAATATAGAACTATTGAACTCAAAGTAATATAAAACTACTCAATCCAAAAAATATAAAACTAGGAAATGTAAAAATATATATAACTGTAAAATCTAAAAATGTAAATCTAAAAAATAAAAAAACCAGATCTAACAACAGCAGATAATGCAAATCCAAATATGATATGAAAACTGAAAGACGTCCAAAAAAAAAAAGATGAAATAGCTTGTAAAAATGAAAAATAACAAAAATAAATACTATAAAATCCATAAAAATTAAAAATGTAAAATCCTCAAAAATATACCCTTAGAATAGAAAAAATATAAAACTAAAATAAGAAAATATAAAACTATAAAATCCAGAGATGTATAAAACTATAAAATATAAAATATATATAAAATAAAATACAAAATATATAAAATTATAAAATCCAAAAATATAAAACTATGAAATCCACTTACTATAAAATTATAAAATAAAATAAAAATATAACTATATAATCCAAAAGAATGTGAAACCAAAAAAATCCAAATAAATATAAAACTATAAAATCCTTAAAAAAAATGAAACTACATAATAAAAAAACATATAAATCTATAAAATCTTAAAAAATATAAAACAGTAAAGCCAATAATTATGAAACTATAAAATATAAAAAAACAAATTCCAAAAAAATAGAAAACTATAAATTCCCAAGATATATAAATTATAAAATCGAAGAAAT
>NC_090732.1:41937411-42197411 GCF_036898095.1 Palaemon carinicauda | reverse complement strand
GACAAATAGTGAAATATTTGGATACAGGTAATGAATTGACTTAGAATAAGGAAGGAATACCAACACTGAAAGTTAAAAAAAGAGAGTTTTTTTGAAGATTGATTCACCCATGACAGTTAGGTGCAAGATATCTATTAGGGAAAAATAGTGAAATATTTAGATACACTTAAGTAACAGACTTGGAATAATGAAATTAAATCAACACTGAAGATTAAAAAGCAAATGATTTTCAAAGATGGATAGACCCATAATAGTTTAGGTAAAATATCTCCAGTCGGGCAGTTAAGCCAAACGTCCATAAAGCCTGGCAGTCAAGACAATATTTGTAGTCAGGCAATTAAGTCAACCATCTTTTAAGGCAAGCAGCAAGACAAGCATCCTACAAGCCTGGTAGTTAAGCCAAGAATCCTTCCAGACAGGCAGTTAAGCAAAGCATCCCTCAAGCCAGGCAGTTCAGCGAAATATCCTTCAAACCTTACAGTGAAGCCAAACATCTTTAAAGCCGGGCAGTTAAGCCAAATATCTTTCTAGTCAGGCAGTTAAGTCAACCATCTTTCAAGCTAGGCAGTTAAGACAAGCACCACATCCTTCAAGCATAGTAGTTAAGTCAAGAATCCTTCCAACCGGGTAGTTAATCAAAGCATCCTGCAAGCCATGCAGTTCAATCAAGGTTCCTTGAAACCCTGCAGTTAAGCCAAACGTTTTTAAATCCAGGCAGTTAAGCAAAATATCTTTCCAGCCAGGCAGTTAAGCTAAATATCTTTCCAGCCAGGCATTTAAGCCAAATATCTTTCCAGACAGGCAGTTAAGCCAAATATCTTTCCAGCCAGGCAGTTAAGCCAAATATCTTTCCAACCAGGCAGTTAAGCCAAGCCTTCTTCAAGCCAGGCAGTTATGACAAGTATTTTTCAAGTTACAAAGTTAATAAAAGCATCCTTCAAGCCTAGTAATTAAGCCAAAAAGATTTCAAGCAAGGCAAAGCAAAGCCAAGACTCTTTCAAGGCGACCACTTCAGCCAACCATCTTTCACTACAAGCAGTTGAGCAATGCACCTTTCAATCCAAGCAGTTATACTAAGAATTCTTCAACTCAGGAAGTTAAGCCAAGCATCTTTCAAGCCTTGTATCTTTCTAGCCAAGCATCTTTTACACCTGACAGTTAAGCCAAGTATTCTTCAAGCCACGCAGTTAACCAAGAATCATTCAAGGCACACAGTTAAGCCAAGAATCATTCAAGCCACACAGTTAAACCAAGAATCCTTCAAGCCACGCAGTTAAGAGGAGAATCATTCAAGCCACGCACTCAAACCAAGAATCATTTAAGCTACGCAGTTAAGCCAAGAATCATTCAAGCCATGCATTTAAACCAAGAATCATTCAAGCCACGCAGTTAAAAAACCAAGAATTATTCAAGCTACGCAGTTAAACCAAGAATCATTCAAGCCGTGCAGTTAATCCAAGAATCATTCAAGCCATGCAGTTAAGCCAAGAATCATTCAAGCCATACAGTTAAGCAAAGAATCATTCAAGCCACACAGTTAAACCAAGAATTATTCAAGCCATGCAGTTAAGCCAAGAATCATTCAAGCTACGCAGTTAAGCCAAGAATCATTCAAGCCACGCAGTTAAGCCAAGAATCATTCAAGCCATGCAGCTAAGCTAAGAATCATTCAAACTACGCAGTTAAGCCAAGAATCATTCAAGCCACGCAGTTAAGCCAAGAATCATTCAAGCCACCCAGTTAAACCAAGTATCTTCATGCTATGCAGTTAATCCAAGAATCATTCGAGCTACGCAGTTAATCCAAGAATCATTCGAGCTACGCAGTTAATCCAAGACTCATTCGAGCTACGTAGTTAAGCCAAGAATCATTCAACCTACGCAGTTAAGCCAAGAATAATTCAAGCCACACAGTTAAATCAAGAATCATTCAAGCCACACAGTAAAGCCAAAAATTATTCAAGCTATGCAGTTAAGCCAAGAATTATTCAAGCCACACAGTTCAGCCAAGAGTCATTCAAAACATGAGGCCAAGCTAAGAATCATTCATGCTATGCAGTTAAGCCAAGAATCATTCAAGCCACGCAGTTAAGCCCAGAATCATTCAACCTTTGCAATCAAGCCAAGAATCCATCAAGCCAGGCAATTAAGCCATGCATCCTTCAAACCACGCAATTAAGCCAAAAACATTTCAAGCCAAGCATCTTCAACTCAGGGAGTTAGGCCAAGTATTTTTCAAGTCAGAGAGTTAAGCTTACCACCTTTTAAGCCAGGTAGTTAAACCATTCGCCTTTCAATCCACGCAATTGATCCAAGTATCTTTTAATCCAGGCATTTAAGTCAAGCATCTCTCAAGCCACATATTTAATCCAAGCATCCCTCGAACCAGTCAGTTGAGCCAAGCATCTTTCAAGCCTGTTAGTTAAAAGAAGTATCCTTCAAACCAGGCAGTTAAGCTGAGCACCTATCATGCCAACCAGTTAAGCCATGCATCTTTCAGGCCAGGCAGTTAAGCCAAGTACCTTTCATGCCAAGCAGTTAAGCCATACACTTTTCAATCCAGGAAATGAAACCAAATACCTTTCATGCCAAGCAGTCAAGCCATACACCTTTCAAGCCAAGCAGTTAGGCCAAGCATCCTTCAGGTCTTGTATTTAAATCTAGTAAATCGATAGTAAAGCAAAGCAGCTCTTAAGCCAGACTTTTAACTGTTAAGCCATGCAACTTTCAAGCCAGGTAGTAAAGCCAAGCATTCATCAAGGCCGGCAGTTAAGCCAAGCCTCTTTCAAGCTAGGCAGTTAATCCAAGCATCCTTCAAACTAGGCATTTGGGCCAAGTACCATTCAAGACAGACAAAAATCGATAGTAAAGCAAAGCAGCTCTTAAGCCAGACTTTTAACTGTTAAGCCATGCAACTTTCAAGCCAGGTAGTAAAGCCAAGCATTCATCAAGGCCGGCAGTTAAGCCAAGCCTCTTTCAAGCTAGGCAGTTAATCCAAGCATCCTTCAAACTAGGCATTTGGGCCAAGTACCATTCAAGACAGACAATTAAGCAAGGTATCTTTTAAGCCAGGGAGTTGATCCAATCATCTTTCACAAAGGCAGTTAAACCAAGCCACTTTCAAGCCAGGTAATTAACTCGAGCACCTTTCAAGCCATGCAGTTCTGACAAGAATCTTTTGAATTAGACAGTTAAGAGAAGCATCCTTCAAGCCAGACAGTAAATCCGAGCATCCTTCAAGTCAGGCAATAAAGCCAAGCATCTTTCAACACAGACAGTAATTCCGAGCATCCTTCAAGCCAGGCAGTAGGCCGAGTGGCTTTCAAGTCCGGCAGTTAAGAAAAGCCACTTTCAAGCCAGGCCATTAAGCCATGCACTTTTCACGTTAGGCAGTTCTGACAAGAATTTTTCAAGCCAGTCAGTTAAGCATAGCATCCTTGAAGCCAAGCAGTAAGCCGAGCAACTTTCAAGTCAGGTAGGTTAGCCAACCATTTTGCAAGCCAGACAGTTAAGCCAATCGCTTTCAAAGCCAGGCAGTTAAGCCAAGCATCACTAATGCAAAGCAGTTAAGCCAAACATTGTTCAAGTCAGGCAGTTAAGACAAGCATAGTTCAAGCCAGACATTTAGGCCAAGTATCCTTATATCCCAGCAGTGAAGCCAATCATTCTTTAAGCCAGGCAGTAAACCCAAGCATCTTCCAAGCCAAGCAACTAAACCAAGCACTTTTCAAGCGAGGTAATTAAGCCAAGCACCTGTCATGCCAGGTAATAAAGTCAGGCATCCTTCAAGCCAGGCAGTTATGCCATGCATCTTTAAAGACAGGCAGTTAAGCCAAGCGCCTTTCAAACCAGGCATCTAACACAAGCATCTTTTAAGCAGGGAAGTAAGACTAGGCATCCTTAAAACCAGTCAGTTAAGCCCAACTTCATTAAAGCCGTTAAGGCAAGCATTCATAAATCACCTTTCAAGACAGGCAGTTAAACCAAGCATATTTAAGCCAGTCTGTTCAGCTAAACCCCTTTCAATCAAGGCACTTAAGCCAACCCCCTTTCATGCTAGGCAGTTAACCCAAGCAGTTAAACCAAGCATCTTTCAAGCAAGCCAGTTAAGTCAAGCATCCGGCAAGCCAGGCAGTTAAGCCAAGCACTCGTCAAGTCATGCAATTAAGACCAGCATCCATCAAGCCAAGGAATTAATCTATGCATCTTTGAAGCCATGCAGTTAAATCAACCATCCTTCAAGTAAGGTAGTTAAGCCAAGCATCTTTCTAGCCACACAGTTAAGCCAAGCATCCTTCAAGTCAGGCCTTTAAGCCAAGAATCTTTCAATCCCGGCAGTTAAGCCAAGTCTGCTTCAAGCCAGGCTTTAGGCCAAGCATCTTTAAAGCAAGGCAGTTAATCCAAGCATCCTTCAAGCCAGGCAGTTAAGCCAAGCATTTTTCAAGCCAAGCATTTTTCAAGCCAAGCAGTTAAACCAAGCATTCTTCAAGACACACAGATAAGCCGAGCATCCATCAAGCGAGGCAGTTAAGCCAAGTATCTGTCACAGAAATTTAATAAAATGGGTTATCCGTTAATAAGTAGTATAATTGGTTAGGAAGCAGGTCACAAGATTCGTGATCTGTGATCCAGCCCCCTCGAGCCTGGGAAAAAAAACAGTCTGAGAATGTTTGTATGGCTACAAGTACCACCGTTGTATGAAGGTGACGGACGGAGGCATGTAACAGTCAGATGTGGCTGCATCACCTGCCACTGCTACCTAGAGTCCAGGGAGGCTCCCACAGCCCCATGAATGAGCAGGCCTTTAAAGCAGGCCATACACGCAGAGGATTGGTGCGCTGATTTGATCGCGATTGGCACGAACGTGTATGGGGGTTAAACAGGACAAACCCGTCGCGACTAGCATGTCCTCTCATCCTATCAGCATGTTTGACCGGACAGGCCAATCCCGTCGCGAAAGGCAGGATGGTCTGCCAGTCTCGTGCATGTATGGGCACGGTCTAGCATGCTGATTGGGTTGACTCTCCTATTTTGACATACTTCGTCCCTTGATCGCAGCACTTTTAATATAATAAAGATAAACTGATTGCAATTCGCAAGTTTGTAATATTATGCATTTCATTACTCTTTATTTTAGGTTTTCCCCTCACATTTCCATTCACCAAGTTATGGTTTCCTTAAATTTCCTTTCCTTTTCCATGGTATAGTTTATCTTTTAAACCACACATTATTCTGCCTTATTCTTGCAATAGTATCTTGTATTCTTATAATAAACAGATACTGAAATAAAAAGAAATAAAATAATATTCTAATTAAGTTTATGAATGCTCTTCATAGGAAAAAACGGTGTAAAATATGGATAGAGGATAAATTAAGTAGCTACTGACAATTCTATTAACTTACGCATATCTCTCTCAAATTTTCTCTCTGCCTATGTAAACGTAATCGTTTTCAAATTTCTATAAATTAACACAAAAACAAGTACAGTACGCTTAATCAAATGCGCAGTAGTGCTTCAGCATGAGATAATCTCCAGAAAGGTCTAAAAATCTATTTAGTATATTCCTCCCAGGAGACACTTGCATTCTCGAATTAATGGGGATAAACGGAAAAGGTAATTCTATAGTGACTTCAAGAGAACTAAGTACATTAGCACCGTGGCAGACAAATCCCCACCACGTAGAAGCCGACAGAGAATGCCTATCACGTTCCTTCGTATGATTATTTCAAGTCAGATTTCATAGATTAATATTATATAAAAAATAAAGAAGGTAAAAAATACCAAAATTTGGTATTTTCAAGATTAGATGTAAGCTACCAATTTTACTTGATACCAGGTAATGTCTCAAATTTAGTTTACAAATCCCAAAAAACGTAACCATGTGGGCCTATCCTGGGTGCCCAATCCTCTTGAACTAAGCAGGCTAGTCTGTAGCGTGTGTGGGCATTTCTCACATGATTGGAGCATCGCTCCAATCCTTAAGGACAAACCGTACAGTCAGTCCTCTGCGTGTATGGCCGGCTTAAGACCATTAGGCCAGTAGGCAGTATTCAGTAGACCAACAGCCATGATAGAATTCCTTCAGACATAGCTGGAATTGACACTTGACAAGCGTCTCCAAATCTACCTTCTTATAACTTAGTATCTTGTTTAATATAGCAGTCCCCCTTTGTGTCTTTTCTCTCTGCATGTGTCCTGACAAGCTGTAAAACATTCCAAGTATTATTTACACCTTGTGAGAAATTATGAGCACCAAAGTTACTTAACGGTTATAAACAAATAATTCCTAGACCAGGTAATTATGTGACTGAATAAACTCCAACTCATTTATGTCAAATAACCTACAGACCAATAAATTGTTCCATTAACGATGTAACAGTCACCTACTTGCCCCGCTTTTAATCATTGAGAACTGTTTATTCTATAGAACATTGTGCATGCCACTCACCTATCAATGCAGGCAGTTATGCCAAGCATCCTTCAGGCCACTCAATTAAGCCAAGCCTCCTTCAAACAATTCACATAAGTCAAACATCTTTCAAGCGAGGGAGTTAAGCCAAACATTTGTTAACCAACACAGTTAAGCCAAGCATCCATCAAGCCAGGAAGTTAAGCCAGGCACCTTTGAAGCCCGGCAGTTAAGTCAAGCATCTTTGAAGTCAGGCAGTTAAGCCAAGCAGTTAAACCAAGCATCTTACAAACAAGCCAGTTCAGCTAAGCATCTTACAAGCCAGGCAGTTAAACCAAGCATTTCTTCAAGCGACACAGTTATGCCAAGCATCCGTTAAGCCAGGCAATTAAACCAAGCATCTTTGAAGTCAGGCAGTTAGGCCACGTATTTGTCAAGCCAGGTAGTTAAGCCAGGTATCTTTCAAGGGACGCAATTAAACCAAGCACCCTTCAAGCCAGGCAGTTAAACCAAGTATCCATCAAGCCAGGCAGTTAAGCCAAGCAGTTAAACTACGCTTCTTTCAAGCAAGCCAGTTAAGTTAAGTAACCTTCAAGTCACACAGTTAAATCAAGCATCCTTCAAGCCACACAGTTAACCCAAGCATCCATCAAGCCAGGCAGTTAAACCAAGCATCCATCAAGCCAGGCAGTTAAGCCAAGCATCATTCAAGACAAGTATTTAAGCCAAGCACTTAAAAGAAAAGTTAAAAGAAAAGCCAGGAATGACTGGAGAGAATATTTAGACATGAATGCAGATAAGGCCGGCAAAGCTATGAATTCAGGGAGTGGCTATGGTGTAAGAATTGCTCATAGAATTGTTAATACAATCACTGGGGAAAAGAAGAAGCATAATACCCATCAAAAAGAGAGATGGATCTGTTATAACAAAAAGATGAAAAAATGCAACGCTGCATGAAATACTTTAGTGAGGACAAGAATAGGATATATGAAGGGAATAATTTGACTGATATACCTGAAGCTCTGGAAGACCTTGATGTGCCCATGAATGAATTCAGTATGTCTGAAGTCAAAGCTATTATTAAAAAACTCAAGAGATGGAAAGCCATGGATACGGTGGAATTACTCTTGAGATGATATTGGCCAAAAATTAAGTGACTCCCAGAATACTTACAAGATTATTTTGTAGAAAGTTGCGTGAAGAGGCAACACCTGATGAATGGATGCTAGGAGTGTTTGTGAAAATGCCAAAAAACAAAAATAAAAATAAGGAGATCTGATTGATTGTAATAATTACAAAGGCATCACACTTACGTCAGTTGTCATGAAAATATATAGTATGCTCATTCTAAAGAGACTAGAGAGAAAGTTTGATGAAAAGCTGAGAGATGAGCAAGCTGGATTTAGAAAAGGTAGAAGTTGTACTGACCAAATTTTCATTTTGGGACATGTGGTACAGCAATTTGTAGAATATAGGAATCCACTTTTGATGGCATTTGTGGTCTATGTTACTCTATGAAAAAGCCTTTGATAGTGTGCACAGGCCAATTTTGCAGATAGTCCTGCTTTATTGTGGAGTTCTTCTTAAATATGTAAATTTGATTAAGTCTCTTCATGGGTATAGCAAGTGCAAAGTTAATGTTAGTGGAGTTCTATCAAATGTATTTCCAGTGAATGGTGGAGTACTCCAAGGGAATATGTTGTCACCTATGTTGTTTATCCTCCTCATGGATTTTGTAATGTATAATACAGTTGGGGATGGTGGAGAAGGATTGCACTGGATTGATAACAGGAAATTAGCTGACCAAGAGTATTCTGTTGACGCTGTCCTTATCAGCAGAACACTGCAGGACTTGCAATACTTGCTTACCAGAATGCAGGAAATGTCATATGATGTTGTGCTCAAGAGGAATAGAAGAAAGACAGAGATGGTGAGAACGAAATATGCAATGGAAGATGAAATATCATTAGAAGGAGAAAATATTTACGAGGTAGAATCCTTTTAATATTTAGGAACTGTGATATCTAATACAGGATCTTTAGAATTTGAGTTCAATGACAGATTGAAAAAACCAAATCAGACAGTGGCTAGGATAAGTTAAATTTGGAAATCAAATCTGAAATTACATATAGAAGTCAGGCTATATATCAGTTTAGTGAGTTTGGTGTTACTATGGTCATGAGTCGTGATATAATAATGAAACAATCTCCAACAGATTTAGTAGACTTGAGAATAACGACATCAGAAGAATATTGGGAGTTAAATGGCTGGACAGGAATAGAAATGAAACTATAAGAAAGATTACTCAAGTACCATATGTGAATGAGATCATGGTGCGGGGTAGATGGAGATGGTTTGGGCGGTATTAGGACAGTATCGAAAGCCAGAATGTCGAAAGACAGTGTCGAAAGACAAAGTGTCGAATGGACAGAATGTCGAATGGACAGTGTCGAACAGACAATGTGTCGAAAAGATAAAACGGATAAAGGATTACAATTAGACATCAATATAAGCAATAAAAATTATTTTTATGAGAAAATATAAAATATGAAAATACAGACACAAATGTATTGATGTATTAAAAAATACTTGCAGCAATGTTATTAAAAGATTGTGAGTGATGTTTCTAAAATATTCTAATCCAGCATCGACGTCGTATCGAAAATATTTTTTAGTTTATGGTTGAGGATAGCATATTTTTTTTGTATTTTCTTCTTATATCTCTAAAATCAAACAAAAACTCAAAAATAATAGAATAAGTAGTCTCATCTTAGTTTTCGGTAATGCAGTACACTAACGGTAGTCATATTTTGATCAATAAGACCATGAATGATATATAGTTGTTTTCCATTAGTGGCCGAATGTAAGAAATTAATGCTCTTCCATAACATCATTAACTCCCATAAAAAAAAGACTAGCAAGAGAGATAATTGGGGATCAGTTGAAGAACCCTTATGGAAAGTGCTGGAGTAAGAGCATAGAGCAGAAAAAAAAAATCTGAAGCAAATATGGGATGGAAGTTGAAGAAATTAAGAAGTTGGGGGAAAAGGACCCTGAAAAAAAAAGAAATCAAGAGAAGAATTATGGAAAAAATCGAAGAAACTGTTGAAGAAAAAAAGAAAGTGGTGAAAAAAATAAGATTTATAGAAGGAAATGGCCCACAACCTTATATCAGGTAAATGAATCTGGATAAGGCATCCTTTGTAATGAAGACAAGATTAAATATGCTCAATTTAAAAGTAAATTTCAGGGGAAAATGTGTAGAAAGTTTGTGTGACATGTGCAAAGATGAAGAAGATACTGCTGAACATTTATTTTTATGCCCAAAATTAGGACAGTTAATGAAAGTAGACATAAGTATAGGTACGCTGAAAAATCCTAGCAGGGATCCGGTTGCATACATAAATAGGGCAATGCATATGAAAGAAGAATTTAAAAAGTCCAAACTGACCACAATAGGTTGCCAAAACTGATGATAGCAGGGTGTTATCCTATCTGATTTTTAGGTAGAATGGGATAAAAGTAAAGATTGAGAATCTCATTATTAATTCATTTACGATACAGGTAAAATAAGCTTAATTACATTAAGAATAATCTTAGAAGCTTTGCACCTATCTATAAAGTGAGAGAGTGCCCGCAAACTTATTTTTGGGAGTGGGCAATAAGGAACCATGAACCAAGACTTGAAAGTTCCATCACAGAACCATCTTCTATTGGACCTCAAAGTATTAAGATTCTGGGTTGTTAAATATATTTTTACACCATTTTCATCAAATAGTAAGAATGGCTCTCCCCTTGTTACAGTAAAGTTTTCACCGCTAAAAGTTGAAATGCAAACTCTCCTTACTGTCCAAATTAGAGATTCCTTTCTTGGAACCTTTCCAACAATGGAAACTGGAATGTAGTTTGTGCACGGATTTATTATAGACGATGGGATTTCTTCAAAATGTTGAAATGAATTTTAATCTTATATGTAACTTTTAAGGATCAATATGATAAATGTCTTGCTGATGTGAATGTTCTGTAGTTTTGCAAATTATTTCACCTTGCGTTATTGCTCTGCCCTTACAATGGTGTCGTTTTTCACATTTCCAATATATTCGATCATTAATCAATTTATCTATCAGGTATGCATAGCCTTCGTATTGCAGTTTCTTTCCACCCACTTGAGTCTTGATTATTTCCATTATTATAGGTTTATTATAATGGAAATTTGAATTGAAACTGGAATCTCGAAGGAAGGTAACTGGTGGTGAAGAGCTGGTGAGTGAATCTCTAATAGAATGAATACTGTATATGTTAGTGTGCGAATGTTATACGTACACATTGTGGTTCCATCTTATGTCTCTTCAATGTGATATAGAAATATTAGACTTGTAGGTTACTTCTTAAAATAAGTCAAAGTTTTAGGTTAACTTTAAACAATTTATTGATAGCTCCATCACTGGAGTATGGATGGTTTGGTCGGATGACCATTCCGTATGAAAAGATGAATAGAACTGCTTTACAATAAGCTTGCGTTGATAACGTAACATTAGCTATCTCAGCGTTTCATATAAATACAAAGAGAAATGATCACGTAGCCTTATGGCCGGAAGTCAGGTGATTCCGGTAGGGATCAATACGTCAATTGTTTCTCACGGGAGGCGTTGTGACATGTTTACAAGACATACATAAATGTTTACTCATGCAATGCTTTCCAAGCATTGCTTTAGCATGGTCTATTTTCACATCCTGTTATGGCTGCTTTCCCACTCCTAATTCACCAATGACCCCTTGGGTCATGGGTTTAATAATGTATATATTACATTAGCTCGGACAGCTACCATTCAAGCATTGAACATTAAAAGTTACGTTAAAATATGTTTCCTAGGAGTGTGACTGGATATATATTTTAGTCATAGCCATAAAAAAGTGATTAAGGATGAATATGCAAAAAAGTATATGCAAAAAAAAAAATACATACCTAACGGACATAGTCATAAATAAAAAAAAAAATGCATGGAAAATACAGATCCATGTAGGCTATATATGGCCTAATTCTAGCAAATGATTATGAGGTACCACAAAAAAAATTGAACATGTACATACGAATTGGTAACTTGTTAAAGAATAGTTGTTACCTTTGTTAAAGATACAAATATATTATAACTGATATTATTGTTTGTTAGTAACTGATTAAGAATATTTGTTACCTTGGTAAAGATATAACTACATCAAATTGATATGATTGTGCATAAGATATAGATTCCAGGTACGTACACGCACCCTGGTTTCATATATATATATATATATATATATATATATATATATATATATATATATATATATATATATAGGGCTTAGATATTTTATTAGGTGCCCAAAAGATACTTTTTAACTGTTTATATATAAAATACAAATGCATTGTCCTGGAGTCTCTTCAACTACATATTACCAGCATGCTGACCGCTTTTCACACACTTCTAAGTTCCAGACAATTTTACCCCCCGAGTCGAGTGAAATGGCCAATTTCAAACAGTTCTAAATGTAAATGCTTTCAATGCAATAGGAGTGTTGTCTGGACGTGGCAAAACGTTCCTCTGGAGCTCTACCTGTTTTTGCCTCAATCTACGCCAAGCAAGGATGTTAACGGCGATAAGAATCACCACAGTAACACTGATTGATGCCAGCGACATGTAGAAACAAAGATTCCCCACTGCATAAGTCGGTGACGGGTGGTCCATCTCAGCTAGTTGTGTCAACCGATTAGCCACCCGTGTGTTGTATGGGAGAGGTAAGGATGGGATTGTAGTGGTCCACGTGAAATTCGCGAAGTAGGCCCGTTCCCTGATGACAGTGTTAATTCCTTGGACCGTGTAGTTCGTGGACGTCCCGATGCAACCGTCAGCTGCAATGAAGACCTGGGAGTGGATCGTGGATCCGTCCGGACATGATAAATTGAAGCCGGCCTTGTCGTATCGCATCCACAAGCCGTTGTTCAATCTGTAATTGAACTTATTATTGTCAAAAGGATAAAGTTTTTTCAGACAATCTTCGTGTGTATGGGAGAGAGAACCGTTTAGCACTATACCTAACTCGCATGAATCCATTGATATATGATGGAATTCAAAGGAGTCAGCTGTACATACTTTATTATTCATGGCTTCTGAACAGTGGGTTAATTTATCTAAGTCTCTAATGACCGTATATGTTTCCTTATCAGGGGAAATCAATACGTGTCCTGTCAAACTGGATATTACTGGACTTGAGTCATTCGACATGAAAGTTGGGAATGGTGATATTTTGTATGCTTGCCAGGCATCAGAAGAATCAAAGGGAATTGTAATCATGATCCTGTAATTTTCAACGCTTACTGATATTAAGCTATAATAAAATTCTATCTTATGGGTGTCTAACAAAGGAACATAACCCATTTTCTTCCGTCTGTTCTCCAAAATTAATGTTAGGTCTTTAATAGGCAAAAGATGTTGTGATAAAACACCCTTAGTTGCTAACGTAATAGCTTCCACATAGTCTTTTGATTTCTCAATAAAATGTGAAATTTTAGTATGGATATGATCTATTTTTGAATTATAATACGTTAACGTTGCCAGCAAGTTTTGTACTTCCATAATCTGACTGATATTACTAGAATGTTTGTTTGCCAAACTCATTATTTGATTAATTGATGTAATTGATTCCTCAGTTCTAATAAAACTAGTTTGTTTTCATGTTCTAAAAACTCAATTTTCTTATTTTGATCACTGATTTTAAGACGATTTGAAATTCCTAAGTCTAAACTTGCAACAGATCCAAAGATGTTTAGTGCAGCAAAAATAAATGGGTTACGTCTTTCAAGGTTATTGTGTCGCACAGTCCACATCAGTAGGTTCCGAGCCAGAGCTTCTGCCTCGTCAGTTTTATTTTGCAAGTCGTATGATAACATTTCTGCAATGCTTAATGTTGGTGCAAGGGAACTCTCTGTATTAAAAGGAAAATGATGTTGATGCATTTCATTTAATGAAGCAGCGAACCTTTACAGGTCGCTCTTTAGGTTAGTGACGTCATCCTCTGGGAAGAAAATCGCTTGCATATCTACTTCTATAACTATATTGCTTGCTGTAATGAAAACGTCTTCTGTTCTCTCTACAATAGTGCCATATTTGAAATCTATAATTTTAGTTTTAGGGCTCTTCCCACACGAAAAAAATGTCTGAACGAACAATATCACTCCTAACAATAAAAACTTCATTTTGGAAACCTGCAATGAGAAAAATATATGAAATTACTCCTGTTGTAAGAAAAAAAATGTTTACATACAAATATTATACAAGTTTCATAGATACAAAAATTTCCCTCTCTTCCTTCTCCCTTATTTTAATTTCTTATGTGAGCCAATGGTACAATTCTCTCATCAGTGGGTTGGGATACGTTTTGAACTCTAAATCTATTGGCCGTTAATGTTTCTAAAATGTTAAACGGGCCCTCAAACTTAGGTGTCAGTTTGTAATTGAGTCCTTTGCATACATATACTTGTATGTATACCTTATCACCCACGGTATATGTTTTAGTTGGCTTCGCCATTTTATCATGATTCCTTTTCATTTGTGATTCTTCTAGATTCTTTCGAAGGATATTATAACAACTTATGCTTGCATTCATAACATCCTTTAAAGGATTTGATAAATTAGTTGTAGGCGTTAATACATGGAAAGGCGTTCTAGCTGGGGTACCGTACAGTGCCTCGTGCGGCGACATTTTAATAGATACATGTTATGAGTGATTCAAAGTACTTAGTACCGCAGGTATGGCAATATCCCAGTTGGGGTCTGATCCCCCTAGTGTAACTCTTAATATGTTTAAAACCTTCCTATTCGCTCTTTCCACTAGCCCATTCAACTCTGGGTGATAGATTATGGTATTGATTTTCTTTATGCCAAGGAATTCACACAACGAGGTAAGGAAGTGCTTATTGAATTCTCCACCCGAGTCAGAGATTATCATGTGTGGAATTCCATGTTTACAAATGTAGCACTCGTAAAACTTCCTAGCGCATTCGATCGCGGTTTTAGTTTTAAGCGCTATCAGTTCTGTATATCGAGTCAAAGCATCTATAATTACTAAGAAGTGCTTATTTCCTCTGTCTGACTCGTAAAACCCTGTTAATAAATCTAAGTGTACTCTTTCAAAGGGTTGATTGGGCACAGGATAGGTCCCTAGGCTGACAGGTGTCTTCGTGTGCCCTTTGTTTTCCTGGCAAGTGCGACAATTAGCTATGTGTTTTTTTATATCTGTAAGTATCGTATGCCAATAAGATAATGATTTGGCTTACTGTGACATTATGGAGAACCCCGGGTGGCCATGCAATAGATTTGCATGCAACCAATTTAGGACAGTGGGTATAAGTGAGATTGGTACCACTACCTGGTCGTTAGTCACTTGTGGTGTATTGCGGGTTTTCCTTGTCACGGATCTACACAGAATATTATCTTTGATTATATAATTCTGCTGCGTATACTTTATATATTCCTTTTCCTTAGGATTTCCGTTCAAAGCATTTATGATTTTTTCTAATTGCTGATCTTTTCTTTGTTCAGTCTGTATTAGTTCAGCGCTCCAGCCCAGATCTTCTTGTTCAGATACAGTTTTAACAATAGGCATGGATGTTGATATATCTATTAATTCAGCTAATGGCTTCATACAAGATGACGCGGGGTTGCGTGATAATGCGTCAGCGATGATATTTGCTTTCCCAGGTAAATACCCGATCCTCGCGCCAAAGTCTTGGATGATCAAATGCCACCGAGTTTGTTTGGGGCTGTGACTAAAGCCTTTAAAGAAGTCGGTTAGGGGCTTGTGATCAGTAAGAATCTTGACGGGATAACTGTATATTATGAGCTTAAAATGCACTAGTGAATTAAGAATAGCTAGCCCTTCCTTGTCTATTACTGCATATTTACTTTCGGAAGGTCTTAGTTTACGTGAATAAAAAGCTATCGGGAAAAACAGTTTGTCATATTGCTGAAGCAATGCCCCACCTACTCCTAGGTCTGAGACGTCTGTTGCAATAAAGAATTCCTTACCGAAGTCAGGAAATTTTAAGATAGGAGAACTACACAGTTCATGTTCCAAGGTATCAAACGCCTGTTGATGCTGCTCAGACCATATGAAATCTACGCCCTTCTTCGTAAGATCGGTTAGGGGAGCGCCTATTATTGAATAATTGCGTATAAAACGCCTGTAATACCCATTACACCCCAGAAATTGCTGTATTCCCTTGACATTAGTAGGTATCGGAAAGTTACGGATAGCCGAACCTTATCGTGGACTACTTTAAGACCTTGACTAGACACCGTAAAACCTAAATAAACTAATTCTGTTTTGAAGAATTCCCACTTACTAATCTTTACCCTTAAATTATGCTTAGTCTCTGTAGCACTAGCTCCAGTTTACGTAAATGTTTTTCTAAGGTATCAGAAAAGATTACAAGGTCATCCATATAGGCATGCAATATATCCCCTAACAAGTCTCCAAACACTATGTTGATCATTCTAGTAAATGTTATGGGAGCACAACGTAAACCAAAAGGCATACGCAAAAATTCATAATGTCCCCTGGCTGTGCTGAAGGCAGTGTATGGGATACTATCTTCTTCTAATGGTATCTGGTGAAAGCCTTTAAGTAAGTCCAAACTGGTAAAATATTTGTTCTGACCTAGCAAAGATAAAATATCATCAGTACATGGCACTGGGAATCGATCAGGGATCGTTTCCTCATTTAAGCGACGGAAGTCTACGCAGATACGCCATGTTCGATCTTTTTTCGGTACAACTATTAAAGGAAAATTATAAGGGCTGTTCGATTTCCTAATTACTCCTTCTTCTAGCATTTTTCCTACTTCATCATTTATCTCATTCTGAAATTTCATAGGAAGTCTGTGCGAGGGTACATAGATAATTTTCTGCTTGTCTTTTAACCTTATTTGGTGTTCTATGACATCCGTTTTACCTAAGGATCCATCCGTAGTGGAGAAAACATCATGATATTTAGTTAAAAGATCAAAAAATTTCTGCTGAATTTCCTCTTCTTGAATGTCTTAACTGATTTTATTTTTTATAGATTGCAAAAGGGATTCATCCGCAACTGATTGAGCGTGATTGATCTCAGCGACGGTAAGAATGCGATGTTTATAAACTTCCACATCCAAGATATGTTGATTTTTGTGAATTACTAAAGTGGTATTCAAATGATTACAGACTTCAATATTACATTGTTGTTGTGAGCCGACTGTATAAATAGCTTGCGTGATGGACAATCCGTTAGTTTTCAGAGTGTCGGAGAGGATCAATATTTCAGATCCCGGCAAAGTTTTCTTTACTTGCACTAATATATTCGAAGTTACGTTCGGTAATTTGATAATGAGAAGCTGCTATGACCGGTGAACAAGAATTCTGTTGGGTCGCTTATATTATTTCTTGATTCATGAGACAAATTATTGGTTCTTCAACATACGTTATTGTTTTATTTGTCGTCTCCTTTTTATCCAAAACCGATTATAAGGTATTAGAAGACTTATAGAATTTTCCTTTGATATACACGCCGTGTTTGGCAGGGGCTAAGGTAATGTTTTGAGTGCCAATAGATGGGTATCCTATAATTACAGCTGGATACATATCAATGTTTTGTACAACGATAAAGTTATCGGCAAACATGCGCTTACCGACCTTGTACTGAACATGAGTTACTCCTAATACATTTAATTCATTATTTCCTATACCCGAGAGCCTTACTCCGGACTTCTCTATAGGGAAGTTCGAAAATAACAAGTGATGAGTCCTCAAATCCATGATATTACGTGGACTACCAGAGTAAAAAAATAATGTGAAGGATCGGTGTTCTAAATTTACAGCATATAATGTTGGTCATAACTCATTTTGGCTTATTATTGCGTGAATTTGTTGCAAATCTACGGGAACCTGCACTGATTTATTGGATTCGGCCGTGTGTTTCATAGGAAAACCTATTGCCTCACAATGATCTGATGGACTATTTGATACAAAAGATGTTGATATGAATGACCCAACATCACTCTCTCCCCCATTGGAGTTAACTACGTGGTATTTGCTTTGCTTTGCACATTCTGAAAATTCGTCTGACATTGCGAGTTCTGGCTAGACAGCCCAGGAACAGAGTTACTTGAACCACTATTTGTTTGTTTTTGGTTTTAAACTACATTGCCGTTCGCATGTTTCTTTTTATTAAACTGAGGATTTTTCTTTTATTTCCATAGGGAACTGTCTGCGTGTTTCTAGGATTCTGTTGTTGATTACGCGAGAAGCATCGACTATATGAATGGGTTGAACTGTTATGAATTGAACAAAATCGCGTCCTACAGTCTGCAATCAAGTGACCTTGACGTTTGCAATTGTAACAAGTCATCCCTGCAGCTTGATTATTATTAACTACGTTTACTTGTTGTGGCTTAGTTTCATTTTTTGCTAAGACTTGAGTAAGCAAGGGATCAAGGTCGGTAGGCTATACTTAGACATGTGTTTTTTTATCTGTTTATACACATCTAGTTCCGTACTTTCGGGCGTTAGCTTTTTATCAAAACATCGCACTAAAGCCTCAGGCAACATAATTGTCATGCAAGTTAAATACATTAGCCGTAAGAAATCTTTCACGGCGATGTTATCTCCTGTAACCCATGTGGAATTACTTAAAATATCCTGATATTCATTCAGCCGGTCGGCAATGAGAGCCGCCCGTTCTATAACATTAAGCTGAGTTATAGAGGCTTGATTAAGTGTATTTCTTAATGTCAAAACTACGTCTAAAGCTTCCTCACCGCCATATATTGCACGTAGCCTAACTTTGAAATCGTCCCATGTAACTGCCTCTTGGAAAGAGACTCCTCTAAGATACGCGCTTGCATCCCCTTTAGCAAAGTCTATGAAACTTTTAGCTTCTTGTAATTGTACAGATGGGTCTGTGATGCGTTTTGCGTTTAAATGAACATCTACTGACGAGATCAATGACTCGACATTCTGAGGCAGGAACCCATTGACTCAACCTTGAAAAGGAAGGATAGCTGATCTTGCACTTACTAGAGTTACCACGGGAGTGGGGTTACTGGGTCCGGGAGTCACAGGTGGCGTCATGTTAACTTTCACCTTTTTTCCTATCACTACGATTCCCTGCGATCCTATCAAAATATCTATATGAATACACACGTCCACTGCGTAAACGCATATGCACTATACAATAAAGATGTGTTGCAGATTATAATAAAGTCCCCCAAAATGATGATATTAAGAGTTAATGTGACAAAGATATTTCCCCAGAACTTCTGAAAGAAAACGGAATTAGCACAAAGAGAGAAAAAATTCAGCAGACGAGAATTCGTAGTTGAATATAGATTCCTTTAATGAAGGAAGATTAAGATTACACATAACTCACCCCAGCAATAATGGACGATCGACTCGTGACATAAAACACTTCACTAAAAAAGACCTGAATGAATAAAGGATGTACTTAGCTTTAGCATATATGCGTGAAGGTTGTTTTGATCCTATGATGTCACGTCCTCTCTCTCTCTCGTTTGCAGGAAGAGTTTAGCTGGCGTGATGACCTTCGACTTGGCTTCTCGTCGTGAGTTGTTTATTCGATGAATGTTTCACTTCCCGATGTGATTCTTGAATGTATGTGATGAAAGTTGTTCACTAAACGTTGATATAGATGAAGGACATTTCTTCGTATTCTTAGGATGTTTACTGATGCTTGTTGATTGAAGATCCTGGTTCCTCAGTTTATATCTGATTTATAGCTGATATTCGATGAGTTCATGACTTCGGTAGACGTTGATACTTCGTTGTAATTGTAGATTTATTACTGTTGTAACTGCTAATTATTACAGTTGTAACCGCTGGTTGTTATAGTTGTAATCTCTGGTTGTTATAGCTGTAATTGCTGGTTGTTATAGTTGTAATCGCTGGTTGTTATAGTTGTAATTGCTGCCACCAATTGTTAGTGTGCGAATGTTATACGTACACATTGTGGTTCCATCTTATGTCTCTTCAATGTGATATAGAAATATTAGACTTGTAGGTTACTTCTTAAAATAAGTCAAAGTTTTAGGTTAACTTTAAACAATTTATTGATAGCTCCATCACTGGAGTATGGATGGTTTGGTCGGATGACCATTCCGTATGGAAAGATGAATAGAACTGCTTTACAATAAGCTCGCGTCGATAACGTAGCATTAGCTATCTCAGCGTTTCATATAAATACAAAGAGAAATGATCACGTAGCCTTATGGCCGGAAGTCAGGTGATTCCGGTAGGGATCAATAGGTCAATTGTTTCTCACGGGAGGCATTGTGACATGTTTACAAGACATACATAAATGTTTACTCATGCAATGCTTTCCAAGCATTGCTTTAGCATGGTCTATTTTCACATCCTGTTATGGCTGCTTTCCCACTCCTAATTCACCAATGACCCCTTGGGTCATGGGTTTAATAATGTATATATTACATATATATGTAAAAGATATGTCAATCTAAATTCTAAACAATGTTATATAGTTAATGGGTAATTTGATAACGAGTGATTTCAGTCATTAGACAATTGGATACTTTATTCTCAATTTCTCTCTCTAGGATGTGTATGTAAGGATATATCAATGTAAACATTGTTATATAGTTAAAGATTTATTAGGTCATTATATAAATGGATACGTTATTCTATCTCTCTTTCGTCACTTTGTCTGTTCTACACTTTATCTGCTTGACACTGTCCATTCGACAATCGGCCTTTCTACACTGTATTTCGACATTCTGTCCGCACACGGTTTGGACATGCTCTTCCTACTTCCTACGAGAGATTAGTTCACCAAACTTTTAACTGAGCTTGGAAGTCCCAAGCCTACATGACTGAGGATTATGAAGCGTGAAGTAGATGATGAATGGAGAAGTAGTGAATAGAGACGACTGGAAAAAATCTAACAGAGGCCCTTTGCGTCAATAGGCGTAGGATCTTTCAAGGCATGCAGTTAAGCCAAGCATCTTTCAAGTTTGGCAGGTAAGCCAAGTATCCTTCAAGCCAGGCAGTTAAGCCAAGCATCTTTGAGTCAAGGCAGTTAAGCCAAGCCTTTATCAAGTTAGGTAGTTAATCTATGCATCCTTCAATTCAGGCAGTTAAAACTAGCCTCTTTTAAGCCAGGCAGTTAAGCAAAGTATCCATCAAGCCAGGTAGTTAAACCACAGAACCTTCAAGCCAGGCATTAATGGCATGCATATACCAAGCCAACTGGTTAATCAAAGCATCCTTCAATCCACGCAGTTACCCCAAGCATCATTCAAGTCAGGTAGTTTAACCGAGCATCCTTCAGGCTACGCAGTTAAGCCATGCATTTATAAAGCCAAGCATATTTCAAGCCATACATTTAAGCCAGGCATCCTTCAAATCACTCACATAAGCCAAACATCTTTCAAGCCAGGCAGTTGAGCAAAACGTCTATCACTACACACAATTAAGACCGTCCTCCCTCAAACCAGGCAGTTAAGCTAAGCCTCTTTGAAGCCACGCAGTTGAGTCAAGCATCCTTCAAGCCAGGCAGTTAAGCCAAGCATCTTTAAGCCAGGCAATTAAGCCAAGCAGCCTTCAAACCATTCACATAAGCCAAACATCTTTCAAGCCAACCAGTTAAGCCAGGAATCCTTCAAGCCAGGCAGTTAAGCCAAACCTCTTTCAAGCTAACCAGTTAAGCCAGGAATCCTTCAAGCCAAGCATCCTTCAAGCCAGACATCCTTCAAGCCAAACCTCTTTCAAGCCAACCAGTTAAGCCAGGAATCCTTCAAGCCAGGCAGTTAAGCCAAACCTCTTTCAAAGCAACCAGTTGAGCCAGGAATCCTTCAAGCCAGGCAGATAAGCCAAACATCTTTCAAGCCAACCAGTTAAGCCAGGCATCCATCAGGCCAGGCAGTTAAGCCAAACCTCTTTCAAGCCAACCAGTTAAGCTAGAAATCCTTCAAGCCAGGCATCCTTCAAGCTAGGCAGTTAAGCCAAACATCTTTTAAGCCAACCTTTTAAATCAGGTATCCTTCAACCCATGCAGTTACGTCAAACCTCTTTAAAACCAACCAGTTAAGCCAGACATCCTTCAAGCCAGGCAGCTAACCCAAACATCTTTTAAGCCAACCAGTTAAACTAAATGCCTGTGAAGCCAACCAGTTAAGCCAGGAATCCTTAAAGCCAGACTGGTAAGCCAAACTTCTTTCAAGGCAACCAGTTAAGCCAGACATCCTTCAAGCCAGGCAGATAAGCCAAACGTTTTCTAGGTTAAACCACATGTCATGTGTTTATAGTATGAAAAGTAATGGTCCAAGAACACTACTCTGAGGAACACCAGATATCACATTCTTATATCAATAACACTTTGCGATCTATTGCTTAAAAAAAATCAATAATTATGCTAAGAAACGACCCACCCACTCCCAACTGTTCGAGTTTGAAAACAAGTGCCTCATGATTAACATGATCAACGGAAGCACTAAAATCAAGGCCACTCATACGAACTTCCTGACCACAATCAAGGGATTTCTATATAGCACTGGAGATTGTAAGAAGGGCATCACATGCTCCAAGGCCTTTGCGAAAACCAAATTTCAAACTAGGGAACAGATGATTACCTTCAGCAAACCTATGGAGATATTTTGCCAAAAGACGTTCAAAAACTTTAGAGTATATGGTAGTTATGGAAATTGGGTGGTAATCAGTTGGATTTGAGCTACTGCAAACACATTTACATGGTGAAGTAACATTATAAATTCTCCAACAAGTGCTAAAAGCTCTTCTTGCTAACTTGCACAAAATAACAGATGACTTCGGAGCTAAGAATTCTGCGGTTTGTACAAGAAACAAAGGGAAATACCATTTGGGTCTACACCTCCATAAGCATCCAGGTCCATCAAGAGAGCTTTAATTTCATGAGATCAAAAAGCTAAACTAGTTAGTTTAGCTTTAGGAAAACAGAAATGAGGAAAATCAAGTTTATCATTACTCTGCCTACTGTCAAACACATCAGCCAAAAAGGTTGCCTTTTCCTCTAGAAAGTGAGTGACAGAGTCATGTGGTTTAAGTAAAGAAGGAACTGTTGCATCTACACCAAAAAGTGCAGATTTAAGAGTAGCCCACCACTTATGATCTTGGGTTTTACCATAAAGGGCTTTTTATGGTTAAATTGTATTCCTTTTCAGTTGAAGCATAAACTCACTCAGCAAAAACGCCAAGCTGCGTATAGTTATTCCAAGTCAAATCTAATCTGCTACCCTTCCAAAGATGTTAGGCCTCCTGCTTCTCCAAATAAGCACGTCTACAATCATCATTGAACCATGGTTTGTCCTTCACTCGGTACTTTAGCACACGAGAAGGGATACACCTATCAATTATGTTGACTAGATTCTTATTCAAAGGGACAACAGCATCAGCATTATTATACAATTGTAACCAATTGAAGCCCAAAAGATCACTCAAAATCCCATTCTAGTTTGCTTGAGATTTCATATAAAGCTTACATGAGTATGATACATCAGGGACAGGCTGCTCAGTCTTCAATACTAATGAAATCAAGACATGATTGGAGAACCATCCTTACTTGTTATAACGCAAGGGGAGTCTACGAGTATACGAGGTTCAAACAGTTACCAGACCTGTGAGTAGCTTTACTTGTGATTTGCTGACAGCCTGATTCAGAGGCATAATATAAAGCTTAAGCCATAGCGATCGATAGGAGAAACATAATTTAACCACTCCCTATGGTGAGCATTGAAATCACCAACAAAGACAAGAGGCCTTTCTATCGTCTTCTTCTATAATAGCGAGAAGACAATCAAAGATAGAATCATTCATGTCAGGATTCCGGTAGATTGAACACAAATAAAAGTTGTTATGCCTGCCACAAACTTTTATTACCTGAATCTCATGGCATCCACATTCATAGCAGGACTTATGAGAAGTGGAGTACTCATTCCTGATATACACCACCATTCCCCTGGCCTTAGGGATGGCATCACGTTTCAACATTATTGGCTTCTTAAAACCACTTATAAGAGGCTCAAGAGAGTGCCTCACATTAGAAACCAAAGCTTCTGAGCACTAAAGAATATCATACTGTCTGGACGCAACTGTAAGGTCTTGAATAGTTGCACGAAAACCACGAATATTGCAATACAGTGGACGACATTAACAAAATCTAGGACGTACTGGTCCCGGATTTTGCTGTGTCTAGACAGCATAAGAATTAATGGTAATAAAAAAGATACACCATACTTAAAAAAAACATATTAAGAAGAATGATAATATAAAAAAATATGCCCAGAAATATAAATAAAGAGATTGGTCAAACCCATAGACTATAGAAAAAAAAAAGTCGGAAAAACTGGTCAACATGGAAGCTAAATACCCTCCAGGATAGCCACTTCAACTGAAGGGGGAACAATAGGGATGGTTTCAAAGAGAAAAGAAATAGATAAGGAAAATACAACCTCTTGATAAATCCCCAGACATCCATGGCCCTTCTATTAAGCCTGCCCAACACACCATTTCAAAAAAAAAAAGAAAAAAAAGAGAGAGAGAGACGAGTTAGAAACAAAAATTGAATAGTGTGGCCGAGTGTACCTTCAAGCAAGAGAACTCTAACCAAAGACAGTGGAAGACCATGATACAGAGGCTATGGCACTACCTAAGACTAGAGAACAATGGTTTGATTTTGGAGTGTCCTCCAGACTCCTCCTAGAAAAGCTGCTTACTATAGCTAAAGAGTCTCTTCTACCCTTACTAAGACGAAAGTAGTCACTGAACAATTACAGTACAGTAATAAACCCCTTGCGCAAAGAAGAATTGTTCGATAATCTCAGTGTTGTCAGGTGTATGAGGAAAGACGAGAATGTGTTAAGAATAGGCCAGACTATTTTGTATGTGTAGGCAAAGAAAAAATTAGCTGTAACCAGAGAGAGGGATCCAATGAATTGCACTCTGGCCATTCAAAGGATCTAATAACTCTCTAGCGGTAGTATCTCTCTGTGTGTACTGTGTAGGCTAAACACACACACACACACACACACACACACACACACACACACACACACACACACACATATATATATATATATATATATATATATATATATATATATATATATATATATATATATATATAGTAAAAATACCCGTTATGCTAATTGAATAAATCACATTCTATATTGTATAGTGTAGGTCTACAGTGTAACTAGAGTTCAGCAACTACATTTAGTCACCTTACTATTCCTTTTATTGGGTGTTTATTATAGTTGTTCAAACTACGTTGCAAACGGATATAAAAAAAACGCAGAACTTGCATCTCTGTTAGCTGTTTAAGGGTAGTTTATTCATAATAAATAGTTAGGATAGGGTATGATATCTACGTGTTCATGTGTAGCCAGTTCAAGAGGACACTTTCCTTTGAGAAAAATTAAATTCGCATATTTCAAAAATGAAAGTTGCCTTAACGATTGGGTTTAATTTTTTGTACAAAAAAATTCCATACAAAATTTAGATACAATTTTGTGGCATAACATAAAATAAAACTAGTATAGAAACAACCACTTGAAATTCGAACCAACAAATCAGTTCTTCATCGTAGCACAATAAATACGCATTCGTTAATGAACTTACTTACATTTTACAATTGGATTTTACCAAGTTATAATCACGATAGAAATCATATGAGTTAAGAAATACAAAAATAATTCATAACTAGTAATAAATTTAGGATTGATTCAAATATTCCAATTTATTTTGATGTCAAGATTCTTCAAGTTTGGATCGGACAGTATCAACAAAAATGGTGTCGCTTTCAGAGTATGTACTACAATTTTTGGTTGTTTTGTCACTTCTAATTAATAATTTAAAGCTAGAGTGGTGTCCGGGGGATTTAAAATGAATGGTAACACCATTGCATAGTCGTAATTAATTAGATCCTGGCTAGGTTAGAAAATATAGTTAGTTTTGAAGCAACCGCAATAAAGTAGCCTACTGAAAATTAAGCAATTCCTGGGTTAGAATTAAGCCTTTTACCTGGCCCAGTTGGCCAAATCACGCCTACCTAGTTTACGGTATCAGTGTCTTACAATGACAGTCTTAGGTTAATGATTACCAAAGGAAAGTCTCAATAAATCGTTCAATACCGTAATGGGTAATCCTTTCCCGCATTCTTCCATCCCATTTCGAGTTTTTATTCAACGTAATGCCACGTAATTTCCCCCGTTCCATCTGGCCCTGAGTGTCCTCTAGGCCCCAAGGTCCGACCTTATGACCAAATAATTCAAGACCAATCTGAAAGTGATACAGCAACCGGTAGTCTGGTAGACTATGGTATTATGATTCTACTTTTACCTCGGCCTTCTAGTAAAGGCAACACCGTAGCACGATACAGTACTATAAATTATCGCCAAATACATGAACCATATATATTTTCCAAGTTGTACTATTTAATAGTTAAGAGGCCCTCAGTGGGAAATTAAACTTTTTAGATTGGGGTAAGGTGTTGTTTATAGATAGACGGACGCAGATTGTCTAATGCAAGTATATTGTTTTATGATACAATATTAGATAAAATTGCATAGTTACCAATATTCTCCATGAAGAAAATAAGGATTCGTGGAGCCTCTGTAGTTTATGGGTACAGCTCTTGGACCGGCCGAAAATTGAGTAAAAAAAGTCTGCAATCGGCTCTTTTTCAAGGGAATGATCACGGAATGAAATAATATTAAATTCACTAGTTTTGTAAATGCTTGTCCCAACAATCTACATACTAGGACCACTCTGGTCATGGATGTCGGAAACGTAGGAGAAAAATGGACAACTAACCCAAATTTCCCCTCCTAACCTGGCTTACAAGCCAAGTCCATACCTTCCTCGTGACCTAACCAGGGGGGCTGACGCCCCCCTGCGGCCCCCCAACCACTGTCGCTAACATACAAACCCAACCTAACCGAACCTAGTAGTTCCCAGGTCACTACCCCTACCCGGGGCAAGCCACTGGACCCCTTCGTAAGTCTCTCTCCTTCACAAAAATTGGTATGGGTAGTGTAAGGACAGTGAGACAAGCGTCACCAAGATCAACTGATACTTTATTTGAATGCGCACGGAAATACATAACAAGGTGCGGACGGAAACGTAGGATTACATTGGCGCCAAGTCAGATTGAAGTGCCCGCCAAAATATGTGTGTTTTCTTACACTTACAAATATATGAATTATGGGTTAACAAAAACATGTCATGAAACGATACATATATCAAAATGTAGCTCTGGTAGAGCGGAATATATATACATAGGACACCACAGTGTGGCGAAGAGAGAATTTAAATAAATAAGTAGTTTGTCGATTTTCTGGACGACGAAGGGATCGGTGTCCTTACAAGTACTCCCCCCCCAAGACATCGGGCGGCGTAGAGGGCTGATGATCAATCTTCGTATCTCTTCGGGCGTCAGAGGGTTCCTCTTGTTTTTGAACGGAGGGGCGCGCTGGCGGTCGGTGTAAGGATCTCTTCCTCTTGACGTCGTTTGATGATTTTTCCTTCGTTGGGCGGCTTGTTTTGTGGCGGGACTCTGGGTCTGCCAGGTCCAGCGGAGGCGGTGTCGCTTCCTTCGAGAAACGCTGGTTTCACGCGGTCTATAGAGACCCAGTCCTCTTGGCCATGGACGTCGAGAAGGAAGGCTTTCGTTGTCTTTTTAATAACCCGGTAGGGACCTCGATAAGGTCTAGTCAGTGGTTGTCGATGAGCGTCGACACGGACGAAAACGTACTCGCAGTCATCCAGGCTTTTTGGCTTGAAGTGCTTGGTTCTGTCCTGGTAAGTTTTGAGACACGGCCTGAACTTCCTGGCGATGTCCCTTAGGTGATCCAGCTGCGTGTCGTCGGTTGATGAGGGAAAGAATTCGCCAGGAACTGCGAGCGCTTCCCCGTAAACTTTTTCGGAGGGCGAAGGTTCGCCGTCTGCGCGAGGGGCGGTGCGAAGGCCGAGGAGTACCCAAGGAAGTCGTGATTTCCAGTCCCCGTCGGTGCAGCTCGCCATCAGGGACGCCTTGAGGGCGCGGTGCGTTCGTTCGACCATGCCGTTTGCCGCGGGGTTGTATGCCGTGGTGCTGTGGAGCGTCGTCCCCATCAGGTTCGCCAAAGCCAGCCATATTTCTGAGAGGAAAGCGGGGCCTCTGTCAGTCGTGATGTCGTCAGGAACGCCAAACCTGCTCACCCAGCTTGACAGGAGGGCATCGGCACATGCTTGAGTCGTAGCTTCGGTCATCGGCGATGCCTCCAACCACCTCGTGGAGCAATCGATGATCGTAAGTAGGTAGCGAGCGGATCCAGAAGGGGGCAATGGTCCCACGACGTCGATGTGTATATGTCCGAAACGTCTTTTTGGCTGGGGAAAATCGCCCACCCCCGATTCGGTGTGACGGCTGACCTTGCTTGACTGGCAGTTGATGCATGACCTCGCCCATTCCCGGGCGTCCTTTTTTATCCCTGGCCAGACAAACTTTTCAGACAGAAGGCGAGCGGTGGTGCGTCCTGAGGGGTGCGAAAGTCCGTGGATGATATCGAATATTTTCCTTCTGCAGGAGGCTGGTACCCAGGGACGAGGGCGGCCCGTGCTGGTGTCGCAAAGAATAGTTACTCCTGCTGGTCCGAGGGGAACCGCACTTATCTTGAGCACGGATGGCTCCGTCAGGTGAACCTGTGCTTCTCGGTCGGTGCGTTGTTCGGTTGCGAGATTGGCGTAGTCGATTCCCAGGTGGATCGCGTCAATTTCAATCCTTGAAAGGGCGTCCGCGACGGGGTTTTTCTTTCCTGGGACGTAACGTATGGTGCACCCGAATTCGGCGATTGATGCGAGATGACGTTGTTGTCGGGATGACCATGCGTCCGTTGATTTCATGAAGGCGTGGACGAGGGGTTGATGATCCGTTGCAATCGTGTAGGGGGTACCCTCCAAGATGTGCCTGAAGTGGCGGACGGCGAGGAGTTCCCTATCGAAGGTGCTGTATCTTGTTTCGGCGGGTTTCAATTTCTTTCTGAAGAATGCCAGCGGTCGAGGAGAACCATCGACGAGTTGCTCAAGCACAGCCCCGCAGGTGACGTTGCTGGCGTCGGTCGTTAGTCGCAGGGGCGCGTTGTCGTCGAAATGAGCCAGGGTGGTGGCATTCGCAAGGGCATCCTTCGTCCGAGCGAATGCCTGTTGCTGGGGCAAGCCCCACTCGAGTTTTTTTTGCTTTTCCTTTCAGGACGTCGTCGAGGGGTGACAGGGTTTGTGCGATGTTGGGGATGAAGCGCCTGTAGTAATTGACCATTCCCAAGAACTCCTGAAGTTGGCGAATGGTCGTAGGTATTGGGAACTTCCTGATGGCGTCGACTTTGGTTGTCATGGGTTTTACCCCGCGCGAGGATACACGGTGACCAAGGAAATCCACTCCCTCCGCACCGAACGTACATTTGTCGAAGCGTACGACTAGGCCGTTCTCCTGTAGGCGCTTTAGGACGGTGCGGACGTGTCCCCTGTGTTTCTCCTTGGTTTTCGAGAATATCAGGATGTCGTCGACGTAGCAGACGCAGAAAGGTAGGTCACCCAGAATGCTATCCATTAGTCGTTGGAAGGTTGCCCCGGCGTTGCGTAGACCGAAGGTTGAGTATGCGAAGGTGTAGGATCCGAACGGCGTTACAATGGCAGTTTTCGGGATATCTTCCGGGAATACGGGGACCTGGAAGTAAGACTTGAGAAGGTCCATCTTGGTAAAAAACCTTGCGCCGTGCAACGCGTTCGTTAGGTCCTGCATGTTGGGCAGTGGGTAGTGATCGGGCGTTGTGATGAGGTTGAGGCGCCTGTAGTCGCCGCAAGGTCTCCAAGACCCGTCCGGCTTTTTAACCATGTGCAGGGGTGATGCCCAGGGGCTCGATGCTTTCTTACAGATACCCATGCGTTCCATGTCCTCGAAGGCGCGTTTGGCATCCTTCAGTTTCTGAGGTGGGAGGCGGCGGAATTTGGCGTGAGTGGGAGGTCCTGTCGTTGTGATGTGGTGGTAGATGCCATGCTTGGACGGGGAACCTGGCGAGTGTCGGAGCTCGGGCTTGAAAACCTCGGGAAACTCTCGTAGGAGGTCGGCGTAGGGGTGCGTTGTTACGGCGGATACGGACATTGTTGCAGGGCCATGTTCTAGGGCGCGAGACTGGCAGGTCCCCGTGTCGATGAGACGTCTGTTAGCGACATCGACGAGGAGTCCATGGTGGGCGAGGAAATCCGCACCGAGGAGGGGGCGATTGACGTCTGCGATAGCGAAGGGCCAAGAATACGAACGGCCCATGATAGATATCTTGAGGGTCTTGATTCCATAGCACCGTATGGGAGATCCGTTGGCGGCGATGAGTGAGGGAGCGTTTTTGTCGGGACCACGGTCTAGGTCGGACTTCGAAGGAGGGAACGTTGACTGCATTGCGCCGGTGTCCACCATGAGTCTACGGTTGGAAATGGTATCGAGGATACAGAAACCAATCTTGTTATGGTTAACTGCGGCCGCGATGGTGGCAGGTGGATGCTTCTGGCGTCGTCTTCTAGGGAAACTGCATGGTGCTCTACATTTCTTGGCGTCACTGCCGAACTGTTGGTGGTAGAAGCACCATGCTGGGTTAGGCCTAGGGTTTGGTCGCGTCGGTTGCGGTGGTTTCTTTCTTGATAGAATGTTGATCTCGTCGTCCTCGAGGGCCATTGCCGAGGAGTCTATGGAAGAGCAGCTGCTGAAGGAGGAGAACGGAGGCGGTGTTGACGATGATGCTCCGAGGCGAGATGCTTTGGAGGCCTCGTGGAGCTTCTGAGCCTTCGACAGGAGTTCGTTCATCGGGAGCGTGTCGGCGTCTGTCAATTGGGCCCGTACGTCCTGTGGTAGGCGTCGAAGAAAGATCTCGCGAGATAAGCTAATCTCACGTCGTCGGCCGTTGCTGTCTGTTTTGGGGAGCATGAGCAGGCCGGTTAGCTCGTCCCACGCCTCGACAGGAGAGGTGTCACCCATGGGCTTGCCGGCGAGGTCCAGTACTTTCTGTGCCCTTGCTGAGACGGAGAGGGAGTAGATACCGATGAGTTTCGTTCTCAGGTCGTCGTATGAAACTTGGCCGGCCTGGGCGTCGAGCCATGGGGAGATCTTGTCGAATACTTCTTCAGGTATGGAGGTGAGAACGATGTCAGCCTTGGCGCAGGAGTCGCTGAGTCTAGCGACGCGGAAGAGTACGTCCGCTCTCAGGAACCAGGAAGCGGTGTTGTGTTGAGAAAAGGGCGGTAGTTTGACTTTGAGCGTGGAGGCGAGGCCGTTGGGTGCGATGGGCGTGTTGCTTCCTACATCGTGGCCAGACGACGAGTCGGCGAAGAGGTGAGAGGTTGATATGTCGGTTAAGCTCATCCTACTGCCTTACGTTCACCGAAGTGTGGGAGAACCAAAGGCAGGTTCTTGCCTAAGGTAACGGAGTATGTAGAAGGTAGCACGGCCGTAATAAGTCCGTTAATGGCAAAGCCAAAACCGCTGATGCTACTTTCAACTCCGGGGTCACCAGTTGTAAGGACAGTGAGACAAGCGTCACCAAGATCAACTGATACTTTATTTGAATGCGGACGGAAACGTAGGATTACATTGGCGCCAAGTCAGATTGAAGTGCCCGCCAAAATATATGTGTTTTCTTACACTTACAAATATATGAATTATGGGTTAACAAAAACATGTCATGAAACGATACATATATCAAAATGTAGCTCTGGTAGAGCGGAATATATATACATAGGACACCACAGTGTGGCGAAGAGAGAATTTAAATAAATAAGTAGTTTGTCAATTTTCTGGACGACGAAGGGATCGGTGTCCTTACAGTAGCACTCATAATTATATCTTAACCACATTGTCATAATAAAAAAGTTACTCAGGCTTACCTTAATATTCGATGTCGCTAAAACCAAAATCCTCGGGTTCTTGCGCCTTCAACCTCTTCCGGGGTGAACTTTCGACAACACTGGCGGTTCCTACACCTCCATTGTGGCCATTGTGCACATTACGGGCATCATGCATAAGGGCAACATCACCAATTTTACACTTCTCACATGGACCCATAGAATCACCTAAGAGCCCTTCTCGAAATAAATAATGAAAATTTCGGGGGTAACTTGAGTAAAGTCCCATAGGTGTAAATACCTTATTGTCTTCAACGAATCAATTTGATCAATATGAGTGATAAACTCAACAACATCGTTCAAAGAGTAACTATACGCAACACGTCTATCCATTAAGGCGGTTAGAGTTGGAAAGGGTCGACTCCAGGTCAATCTCGGGTCATGTGGGGGGGATTAAAATTTGAAATCACGCGGCCAATGAAAGGGTTAGTTCGGTCGGTTTGTTTGACACTGGTTTTATCTACCGAAATATCATAACTAGATGTTGGATAACCTAACCTTTGGTTGTATATATAACAAATTAGTATTCGGCATAATTTCAGGACGTGTCCCAACGAAATAACAATCTTAACAAGAGGTTAAAAATGAAGATTGTTGGAATTAGCGAAAACATAAGTCCGAACATCGATAACTATTCAAGCTTGCGCCACCAGCTGATAGGCGATCAGAGCGCTGCCCAACGGTTGTTATTATAGTCAGGCAGGAAACAATGCTTGGAGGAAATTTTACGATCGAGTAACTTGGCCGTGGCTTCAGCGGACAACGCAATGTAACGACCTTTCCCTAACCTAACAATTCATGATAATTATCATAGCAGTATCAAATGTCACTACAGTGAACCCTCGTTTATCGCGGTAGATAGGTTCCAGTCGCGGCCGCGATAGGTGAAAATCCGCGAAGTAGTGACACCATATTTACCTATTTATTCAACATGTATATTCAGACTTTTAAAACCTTCCCTTGTACGTAGTACTGTTAACAAACTACCCTTTAATGTACAGAACACTTAATGCATGTACTACAGTACCCTAAACTAAAACAGGCACAAATATTAAAGGTGATTTTATATCATGCATTTCCTAAACATGCTAAAAAGCACGATAAAAAATGGCAACCAATGTTTTGTTTACATTTAACTCTGATCATAATGTAGAAACAAACTGGAGGTAGAGCTTTGCTTATTACCCAGACATATTTCCCATACTTTTCCCTTAGAACTACATCACATCTTCCTACTTTAGATATATATATATATATATATATATATATATATATATATATATGTGTGTGTGTGTGTGTATATATATATGTATATATATATATATATATATATATATATATATATATATATATATTTTTATATGTATACACATATACATACCTACATATATACATAAATACATGCATACATATATATATATATTACTGTATATATATGGGTTATGGAAAAAATCCGCGAAGTGGTGAATCCGCGATGGTCGAACCGCGAAGTAGCGAGGGTTCACTGTATAAACGACGTGTCCCTAAAAACTACAAACTTAACGAAAGGTGTAAAAATGTAGATTGATGGGACAGTATTAAATTGTAAAAACGAACGATTCTTAGACTGGGATGACACGGGCTCTATCTATCGGGAAAGTTGGAAACTAAGCAGGAGCTAGCCGTGACTTGCGTTCGGACTGTGCTGAACTTAGAAAATATTGCCGTGGTAAAGGTAAATTATGATATTACTGTATTCAAAAAGATAAAATAACATCATATTATGGTATGCTGGATCATAGTAAAGAATATCTTCCCCATAATGAAAAACGATTTGGCTATTAATAAGAAAGATATCGCCCTGTCCCTAAAAACTACATTCACCCCGGATTCGTTATAGAACAGTGCAATATTGGTTAGGTCATTGGAACTTGTATAATTGAATAGATCTATGCAAATACAGTATTTGTAATCCCATATACTACTGGTGGAAACCTCTATTAACGAAATAATAAAAAATTCCCGTTTTGCTCCTTTAGTCATCTTGGCACAAGTCACAGGAGCCTCCTTCCACCTGGTAGTTCAGTAAAAGACATAGGAGGTTCATGTCACAAATACTTGGAGCCTTTGTATATCAGCGGTCAGCTCTTTCCCTGTGGATTAAAAATGGACATCAACTAGCTTAACCTACAAGCCTTGTCCTTACCTACTTACCTAATGGGGGCTAACGTATTCTAAGTTAGCCGTAGTCATACGTGCAGGAGGCCACTATCATACATATACCCCAAATACTTGTTTGAAAATAATAAATGTCCTGTTTTTCATACAAAACGTCTCTCTTATTTGTTTTATATATTAAAATGTTCAATATGAAAATAGTTCTTTTTTTATTTATCTTGTTAATAATGAAGGTTAGGTTAGGAATGTTCGATATATTTAGCCTGAAAATGGGAACTGGAAGCCAAGTCTATGTTCGAATAGAGAATGTAGTGTGAAGCTACAACTCGCCCCTTGTTAAGTGTGTATTCATCCCTTTAAATTTGTATACTCTATTCCTTTAAGATGCTAGTCGTGGAAAAGCAACAATGGAGTAAACCTCTGTAAATGACACTTGTTTGAATAGCTAGGAAAAATACAAACAATTTTTTAAAATTGTTTGTTTGTACACTAACAACACCTTACATTATTTTTATGGATATTCTTTCAGTGAAGCTGGAAGGTAGCCATTAGACTTTCAATGCAAGGTGACAACCCTACTTACCCTCTGTAGTTGGTCAGTAGGGTGTGGCTAGTGGCTACCCAGCCGCCTATATCTATTCAAAGCTTAGTGAGCTACGTCACTTTTTTCTTTTGGTTGATAGAGAATAGACTTCTCCCCTCTCTCCTTCTCAAGACTTAACCTTACAGACAATGCTTTACGTTCCTCCTTTTTCTTTTGCGTGTGTAACTGTGTTCTCTCTTTGTGAGGGTCGCCCTTGCAGCACCTTCATGTCATCGGGTGACTATACCGACCCACACTGTATGTGCCCGACCTGCAGGGGCCGACGCTGCAAGCAGGGTTTGCCCTGCGACGAATATAAGGAGTGGCCTGTCTCCCAGTGGGAGAAATTTGGGCATCACTGGAAGAAGAAACAAAAGAGAGATCTTTCTCCCCCAGGGTCCTCTTCTGGGGCGAAAAGATCTCAGGTGTCTTGTTCACACACTCCTGGGTCTCTCAATGAAGCTGCTCCTTGCTAGCCTTCCTCTGAGGGCCGATTGAGTAAGAGCACAGACTGCTTAACTCCTTGGCAGCCTAGGGGGTACTGAGGGGAGTTGTTGTTTCCCCTAGAGGAGCACTTTTGCCTCTAGCTGCCGGGGAGCCATTTTCTCTTGCAGAAATGTTGTAGTCTTTGGGGGGTTTCTGCTCCCCCTTCAAAGGAAGCACTGCTGCAATTCCTTCAGCGTAATGCTCGGAGAGACCCTTCGCCAGCCGCTTCAACACCTACAAAGTCTTTCACCCTCTCCTGGCCCTTCCATACATGGACAAGGTCAACGCTTTCGCTTGCCCCTCCAACGGCCTCCTGCTGACGACGAGTCCTCTCACCATCCTTAGACTTTGTCGTCACGTAACCCGCAGCCTTTTGTTTCTCCCCACAGGAAATGTTCCAGCTCATGTGCGCACCTCTCGCCTGCTACAGATGTTATGAGTGATGATCTTCAAGTGACCAGTGTTCCAACTGCTCGTCGATCAGCTGGACGAGACACACCACCTTCTCGTCCACAGGGACGATCACCCTCAGGACGTCTTTCGTGACAATCCGAGGATCATCACAGAGATCGCACATCATCACGCTCTCGGCGTTTTTCTTCACAAAGGCATTCACAATCTAAAGCTAAGCGCTCGCAATCTAGAGCTAAGCAATCGCAATAAGAGACTGCAGGTCATCACGATCACAGGCTGGATACTCTAGATCACGATCTGGACACTCGCTTTCACAAGCTAGACGCTCACGATTGCAGTCAAGGCACTCACCTCTGACACCGAGTCGCCCAGGGTACAGGCTTACCACTAGGCAAAAGAGGAGGAGGAAATGTCATGACCTGATCCAACCTCGTACGAGCAGGGATCTTGGCTCACCTCGGGAGATCTCTATTCGACCATTTCAGTCTCAACTTGTCGAGATTGTTCCTTCGGACCAGCAACCAGTTTCCTAACCACTCGTGGAAGAACAATCCTCTGTTCCTTAGTCTCGTGATCCGAAGGAACCGCAGGCTCTTTCCAGACTTTCCGTTCTGGAAAACCACTTCCCTCCCCGTAGAGAGTCGAAAGACTAAAACTGTTCCAAAAAATGTGAGAGTGAGGGAAATTCGGAGGCTGGAGTTAGATAGATCCTCTGAGGTGGGTCCCTCTCATGACCCAGCTGACGACTTCGACCTACCCCATAATCTTATGGATGAGAGCTTGGAGGTAGATGAGTTTATGAATACTGACGAGGAATATCTCTTTAAGGCAGCAAGTCCTAAGTTCCACTCCAAGGCTGAGCGTAAGGAGTTGCAACATGCTTTCTGGCAAGCCCTGGCCTGTATGAGGACTGTAAAAAAACTGTCGGATCCTGGTACCACTCCCCAGGAAGGCAAAGAAATGGTCCTTTATCAACTATTTGGTACCCAGAGACCCATTAAGACCAGTGCAGTCTTGCCCTGGTTGAAGAGATTGACAGCCAGAAGGAAGGCTATCACTCAGATAGCAGGTGCTTCCAGTTCTCTGAGAGCAGACTCCTCATCTAGGGCTCACCCAATTCCTTTCAACCTGCAAAGGAAGAACTATGAGATCGAGAACGAGCCCCTTCCTAACCTGATTCTCGACTCCTCAGTAGAATCCCCTTACTGTACTAGGGGTCTTTCAGTACAGAGACTTTTTTTTATTGAGGCTTCCTTTTAGCCATCTGAGCTCCTCAACATAGAGTGGCGCAAAGTACGCCATGCAGACTGCTTAATGGTTCGACCTATAGTTGGGGTCATTAGGCCACATTTTGCACTCCAAGGACCTATCTAGAGTTTACAAGGCATTCACTGGAGTCTTTCCTTTTGTCGGGTATCCGCACTTTGAAGTTCCTTTCGCACCACATGGTTAACCTGTGGGCAAATGCAATCCTAAAGGGAAGGGATACCGTGATTGGGAGATTCCACTGGCAAGTGCCGAAATTGAAGGTCACTTGCCTTAGAAATTCTAGAGGGATTCTCTCTATTCAACCCCCTGCAGGTAGAGAGACCAGCTGATAGGTGGAGACTATCCTCTAATCCTCCAAGGATTCTCTCCAAAGGCTTATGACTTCTCAGCCCTATGGGAGGGATCAGCCTAGCACTTCGAATCTCTCAACATCTAGGTCCTCTGGACCTACAAAGATGTCTAAGCGGCCTTTTCAAGCTAAAGAGCAGAAAGGAGGCAAGCCTTTCATAGGAGAGAGGTGGTAGAGGGGGTGGCCACTCCCACTATGAAGGCCAGTCCTCTCATCAGTCCACCAGTGGGAGGATGCCTGCGACGCCTCTGGCAGAGACGGAGAAGGCAGACACGGTCATCCAGACAGTAAGACCAAAGGACTTCATGTGCACATTGGTTCTCCAAGACGCATAGTTCCAGATCCCAGTCCATCCGTCTTCAAGGAGGTATCTCAGATTCATACACGAGAACAAACATTACCAGTTCAAAGTTCTCTGCTTCGGTCTCGCAACAGCACCCCAGGTCTTTACCAGGGTGTTTGCCCTAGGGTCATATTGTGCTCACAAGACCAGCATTTGTCTCTTTAAGATACATGGATGACTAGCGGATTCTAGCAGACTCGGATTTGACCCATCTTCATTACCGGAAAATGCTTCTCAAGTTTTGTCAGGGTCCAGGGATTTGATAAATCTCAAGGAGTCATCACAGCTTCCATCTCAGAGACTGGTTTATTTCGGTATACTGTACTGTAGTTATAGACACCCTCCTTCAAAAAGTCTTTTCATCAGGCAACAGACAGGCTGAGAGAAGTGGCAAGACCCTTCCTCAGACAGGAAAATCTTCCAGCCTGACAGTGGTTGTGCCTCCTTGGCCATATGACCTCCCTGATTTGTCTTGTTCCCAACGGCGGCCTCAGGATAAGATCCCTGCAGTGACAGCTAAAGTCCATGTGGAACCAACACCCCGGCTCCCCGGACATCTGGTGGGTGGCAGAGGAGAACTTCTCTACACACTCATCAAAAAAAGGATGGGGGGCCCATTTGCTGCATCACACGGTCTCAGGCCTTTGTTACGAGTTAGAAAGATACCAGCACATAAATCAGCCCCTCTAGCTCTCCATCAGTTGCTGGCGGGTCACTCTGTAGTGTTGATGCGCGACAATACTATGGTGATGGCTTTCATAAACAATTAAGGCAGTACCTTTTCACAGCCCCTATGCCATCTTGCAGTGGAGATTGTATGATGGGTAGAAAAACATTTGATGTCCCTATCAGCTCACTTCATTCCAGGCAAGAGGAATGAGCTCGTTGACAACTTGAGCAGGGCGATTCAGATAGTGGACTCCGAATGGTCTTTGAATCCTCTGATAGCTAACAAAGTCCTGACTTTGTGGGTTTCCCCGACTGTGGGCCTGTTCGCGACATCCTTAAACTTCAGGCTCCTATTGTACTACTCCCCAGCCTTGGACCCTCGGCAAGATGCATTCCAGCAACGGTGGGACAACATCGACATGTATACCTTTCCCCCCATTCTATTTGATAAGAAAAATGCTCAACAAGACCAGAGCATCCAACAACTTAATGATAACCCTCGCTTTGGCAGCATGCAGAATGGTTCCCGGACCTTCTGTAACTCATCGTAGATCTCCCAAGAGAACTACCTCCACGACCAGATCTACTCAAACAACCACACGTAAACATATTCCTCTTTGGCTTCACGCATGGAGACTATCCAGTGTCGCCTCTCTCAGAGAGGTTGTTACGAAAAGGATGTCTAGATACTTATGCAAATTCTCTCCCTCAGTATACTAGACAAAGTGACAGTCTTCTTTGGTTGGTGTCATGGAAGAGGTATCTCTCCCCTTGAAGCCACTATTCCAATAAGTGGAGTTTCTTGTATACCTTCGAGAGGAAAAATTATTTTTGGTCTCGGTGGTGAAAGGCTATTGCTCAGCCTTAAACCTAGCCTTTAGATTGAATAGAGTAGATCTTTCCTCTTCGTTGGAGCTTTCTTTTCTCATAAGTAGTTATGAGATCATTTGCCCCCAGTTGGAGATAAGACCTCCCCCTTGGAACGTGGTTCGCGTTTTGAGGTCCTTTAAAGGCCCTCTTTACGAACCATTATGCCATGCAACAGACCATAACCTCAGTTTGAAGACGGCATTCCTACTCGGTTTAGCCTCGGCAAAGAAAGTTAGTAAACTTCATGGTCTCTCATACAACATCGACCATTCAAGAGGATGGGGGAAGGTGACACACAGCTTCGTCCCTGAGTTCATTAGAATGACTGGATCCTAGATTCTGGCCTTCGTTCTATAACCAATGATCCTAAATTGTTATGCTGCCCAGTGGAGAGTTTGAGATATCTTGAACATACTGCAGCAACTTAGCCTTAGCTGTCAGCCCTATTTGTTAGCTCAGGTAGAATGAAGAGGGTGTCACCAAGAACACCATTTTTTCAAGGATTTACAAAGTTGTAGACTGCTCTAAATCCTGATCCTCCTCCAGTTCAAAGACCTAGAGCTTTTGATGTCAGGGGGCATCAGTACGTCCCTGGCATTCGAACGCAATTTTTCTGTATTGCAAGTGTTACAAGGAGGCGTGTGGAGGCAATAAACGACCTTCACCACTATCTTCAAGATGTGACCCACAGGACACTTGATACGTTCTCTATCGGTCCTGTGGTGGATGCACAAGTGGTTTAAGAGTATCTCGGGCTCCTTATTGGACAGGTAGCAGATGGTTGAGGGCATTGGTTACCCAGATTAAGTCTTGGATGAATGAAAGTATGTCTGGCTCTTTTCCTTTCTTCAGTTTCTCCTCTCTTGGGTAACAGTGCCATGGGTCCCTCTGCAAGTTGGCTTCAACCTTTGCAGGTGATAACCATTTCCCTCGTGTAACCTAGTATAGTTTGTTATTATTATATATTTGTACACGTCCCCAATGCTTCCCACGAGGTAAGTATTGGGAAACGTCTATATACATGTGCAATATTCCTATTTAAACTCTGAATATTCTTACTTAGACATTCATTTGCTATCTCACAACCACATAGGTTGCTCAGGTCGCTATCATACTCACTTTGTATTTGTTAGCGAGGTGGCAAGGTTCTCCTCTGATGCAGTCTTAATACTGTACAGTACAAGGAAACCCCAGGTCAATGACTAGGCCAGTAGTCGGACTTACCACCCACCTAAGGGTGAGTCATCCTTATAAATAACATAAGGTTTGTTAGTGTAGGAATAAATGACAAATTTGGAAATAATTTGTATTTTTCCCTCCCTAACTAATACAAACCTGTAGTTATTTATATAAATTGTCCCGCCATCACTTGTCCCCTGATAAGTCCTGCCTGCAATCAAAAGTGACGTAGCTATAGGCGGCTGGGTACCCCCCAGCCACCATTTACCGACATACTACAGTTGGGTAGGTAGGGTTGCCACCTCGCATTGAAAGTCTAAAGGCTATCTTCCAGCTTTGCCGAAAGAATATCCATATAAATAACTACAGGTTTGTACAGGTATTAGAGAAAAATACAAATTATTTCAAAATTTGTCATATTTATCAAAGATTTTCCTTATACAATATTTATAAGGTTGATAAAATTTATCCTTTAATTTCACAGTATACTGCCACCGGTCAGTGCTCCCATTTGGGACCGTGAAAGTGAGGACCGGCGGCGACGTAATCAGCAAGCACAATTGCAGCAGCAGGCTTTGGTCACAGCCTCTCGTGCAGCTCCTCCTTATGGCCACAGGAAAGGATGGATACCACGATCTCAAGAGGTAATGAATAAATATACCCATTGTTCTCATATGTATCTGATAATCTGTAGATATGGTTAAAGTTGATGAATTAAAAGTATTTTTGATGTACAATTGGGAAAAGTTAAGCACATTGGTAACTCTTTGGATAAGAAATTAAAATCTACATTCTCAAAGAGGAAGAAGATTCTCAAATTGCTAATTTCTAATATTTGCTCACCCTAATTACACAATTTAAACATTTTATAAAGCTTCACTCTTTAATCTTTAATCATTTATTGTTCCTGCACAAATACAAACACTTCACTATTTATAGGTATACAGTATTACTTTTGGCAAAGCTGAAATAGGAGCCATGATAATTTTAGTGAGGGATAACTACCCCACCTGCTAGTTTGGGGGTGGGAGTAGCACAGCTAACCCGCTCACTCACACACTTGGGCTGAACAGCTACTTTGGTTTTTGGCTCGGTAGAGAACAGACACACTGTCGCTCTCTCCTACTTTGACTTGCGTTAATATAATTTTTTTTTTTTTTCAGATTGTGTGTGGGTTTGGTAGTCCGATGTGTACTTTTCCTAGTCCCGAAAGCTGTCTTGTGGTACCTTCATGTCTTTACTCATACAAAGCTTTTGGGCAGTCTTGCTCTCCAGTCGAGTTTAGCCCTCCAACTTGTAATGTCATCAGAATTTCTAAATTCTTTGAAGAGGGACCCATACGAACCTCTCAGGCGCGTGTTGGATAGGGATCTTACCCTAAAGATGGTGTTCCTTCTCACCTTGACATCACCCATTCAAGGGGGACAGGGAAGTCTCTAGGTTTCGTCCCTGAGTTTATTGCTAAAACCTAGAATCGTACTTTATCGGATCGAAGGTTCCCTTCTTTTCAGGTGTCTAGTTTTCAAAAGGTAACTGATGAGCCTGATCAGCTTTTACCTGACCTTGCCTGTAGAACCTGTTCATAAGCACAGAGAAAACCAAAAAGATAACAAACACCATTTCCTTTTGGGTAAGGGAAGTTATTTCCTGTTCCATGCATTTCTCAGCAGCGAATTCTCAAGTCACGACCCACGACATCAGAGTCATTGCTGCCTCCTTGGCCTGTAAGAAAAACTTCTTTGTGTCACAGGTTCTTAGGGAATGGTTTTGGAAGACAAACCGCATTCACAGTCCAATACCTGAGGGATGTGACTCGTAGGACCATGGACACCTTTACACTAGGTTCTGTAGTAGCTGTTCAGCAGGTGGTCTAGCTTCCTTGACTCCTTAACAGGATCAGTATCTGCAGATTGATGGCTGAAGTTACATTTTAGTCTGGGATGAAAGTGAAGAGTGACTGGCCTTTTCCTTTCTATCTTTCCATCTCTTGGGGTACAGCATCGGTAACTCTTCACCAGCTGGACTTGATCTGAGACTGGTAAGCTCACTTGTTATCAGTTACAGGGCCTTTCAGACATCCTTGAGTCTGTTCCCAACTTTTCTTACAAGGTGAAAGGTGATAAACCAAGAAAACTTATTACTGCTACATTAGCAATATAGTGTCGCTTCAAGTTCGGCACAGTGAATTTTCCACCATCACCACCCCCGATAAGTCCCAGCTGCTTGGTTAGAGTGAGCTGAAAGGGTGGTGGTTGCCACCCAGCAGCCAACAGGGTGACTACCCTGCCAATTTTTCTTACCTCTTAAAAACGTTTAACTGGCGTACTCCAGCCTTCGATGTTATTCTACTCTAGCAGTACCAGCTGAACTCGGTTGAGTCCCTTGTCAGGCTGGGAGGAACGTAGAGAGTAGAGGTCCCCTTTTTGTTTTGTTTTATTTGTTGATGTCAGCTACCCCCCAAAATTGGGGGAAGTGCCTTGGTATATGTATGTATAAGTAAAGAACTCGAAGTTTTTATAGTTAGAAAAAATATAGATTACCTTCAAAATTTTTCATGTTTTATTGAAATGCTGTTTGTTTCAATGCAACATACAAACCTGAAATAGTCGTTAAAGCTTTTATGAGGTGTAACTACCCTCCTCTAGTTAGCGGGGTAGTCTAGCCACCCTGCTCACACCAGCGCTAGCGTCTGACTGGTTTACGATTAAAAGCAACTGTCCTAAAGCTTGATAAAGAGTCCTTTTTCTTACCTACCTATGCCAGTTTTGCCGATCGGAAGCAAAGAAATAGATATTTTTGTCATTCATAGGAAGGAGGTGGTCTCGATTGCAAACATTTATCAACTTTCTCCAACCGAGTTCTGGACACAACTACAGTATTATGTTCGTCCCGCCTCCCTGGTTTGTATTACAGAACTAGTTTCTAGATAGACTTATGCATACATTATCTGTCCAACAATAGATTGAAGATACATCTCAGTCTTACCTTTTGGATGTAGTTGCGTGCAATCAGTCTTTTTTGACCGGTCTCTTGCCCGACAGCGATCACTAAAGAGATTGGCTATAATAACATCTTCTAGGGAATATTGGCTACCCTGGAATCACTGATCCGTAAGCATACTTACAAGGTCAACGTTAGTAGATTGGAGGCAATTCCCACCCTACATAGTAGTTGTATGCAACTGGTTACATGTCATGACATTATTCAACTTGAGATGTCTACTGCTAGGAAATTTCTCGGCCCTTCGGAAGTAACCGATGAGTATTAACCTCTCTCTCGAGAGTCAAGGTTTCTTGTTCCACTCAGTGAAACTTGCTAACCCATAAGGAGAGGAGCAACAGTCACAATCTCTGAGAATTGTTGGCTATCCTACTGGGTAATTGTTTGACTAGGTAGCCCAGAGTCCATCCCATTTTCCAATAAATCGGAAGGGAAGAATTTTCATTTTTTTTCTTCACAGTTAAGTTGCTCCCGCAGCCTTAATAGCATTTTACGAGCAAATGCCTCCTCCTGTAGAACTGCATAACGTTACCCATCAGGCTTCTGCAGGAGACAGGTCGTATGAGGGTACTATGGTCTATTCTACTTGGGCATGAGGCCAGGCATGATTCTTGTGAGGAAGTGTTGCGCACCCATTCACCGAGCACTGGCTAATTGGGTGGGCTAGCTCTTTCGCCTGACAGAGGACTGCATGTGATCTAGGTCGCCTGTTATTTTGATGGTAGGGGTGGATACTTTACAGGACCAAACCTCGGTCAGTCTTTGTAATCGGAGAGACATTGTTACGTTCACACTCTGACCCTATATCAGATTCCTTTGCGAGGTAGCACGTTATCGAAAATATAGCGGACGAGGGTGCGTGCCTCACTTCTGCTACGCCTAGTGTTCTCTTGGGCGAGTCTTTCCATCAAGATTCGCACAACTAAGAAGCATTGTCTAGAATAAAAGTGAGTTCTACCCTACGAGCACGCACAGGGGTACAGATGCACAAAGGTGGACTACGTCTCAGTGGGGCGAACTGAGATAGGCGCATGCCAGCATGCTATATAAGCTCTCGCCCCGTGAACGCGCACACTCCCCTCGCAAGCGTGCACAGGCATATCAGTTACCTGTAAGAGTTGAGAAAAGCACTTGAGCCAGCATGCTTTTCCAGCTCTCGCCTCACTAGCACGTGCGCCAGGCAGGACAAACTGGAAGAGGTCCGCAAGCCAGCACACCTTACCAGCCATCATCTCACCAATGCTTTCTGTGCTCGGTATACTTTGCAAGAGAAGGTAGCTTTTCCTTTACAGGCCTATCTCTCAGTCAGACATGTGGATGGAACCCATTTCCTTGAAGTTAATCACAAGAAAGGACACGAGGCAACATCCTCCCGTGCTCTCCCTTTTCCTTAGCACTCCACTGAAGCCAAGGAAACAGGCTTGTGGGGTTCAATTGGGAAGTCTCCTTCTTGAGGGATACTCCCTGGTTCCAGGACCCTGTCCAGGCTTTCTCAGGGTCGACCGATCATCCTCCAACAGTTCCATCTTTGGTCAAGACTACACTAGGCAAGGTCTTTCCGTCTGAGGATCGAATAAAGAGACAGAGACAGCATGGAGTTTTCTCTCCCTAGACAAATTGTCAGCACATCAATGGCAAAAGCTGCTGGGGCACCTAATCTATCTAGAGAAGTTAGTGCCATACGGCCGTCTCCGCATTCAGTCTCTACAGTGGCAGTTAAAGACCTTTTGGGTTCAGCACAAATACACACTGAGCACTCTCGTGCCGGTAGGGTTCGAGCAGAAGAGAGACCTGAGCTGGTGGGTGTCAGATACCAACTTGCTCAAGGGAGGAGACCTTCCCTCTCCTCCCCCAGATTTGTTACTCTTCACAGATGCATCAAAAGAAGGGTGGGCGGCTCATCTATCGCACCTTACAGCATCCGGACTTTGGTCCGAATCTGAAAGGCAATGCCACGTAAACCTGGAAATGAGGGCAGCCTATCTGGCCCTCAAGCATTTCCATCGGCTCCTTTCAGGGCACACTGTAGTGTTGATAAGCGACAACACTATGGTGGTCTCTCACATAAACAAACACGGAGGTACCATTTCACAGCACTTACTGTATGCCAGCTGGCTGTGGAAATCATTAGATGGAGGGAAGACAACTCAGTAGCCCTATCAGCCCATTTCATCCTTGGAAAGAACATGCTGGCGGACAATCTGAGAAAGTTGGCTCCGAATGGTCCTTGGAACAACAGATAGCCAAAAAGTTTTGACTTTGTGAGATTCGCCGACAATTAACCTGTTTGCGACACCCCTAAACCGTTAGCTTCTGGTGTACTGCTCACCAGTACCAGGTCCCTGGGTGTTCTGGCAGGACGCTTTTCAACATCTGTGGGACAGAATGGACGCCTATGCGTCCCCGCTTACCTTCTGCCTAGTAAGGAGGCCATTGAACAAGGTCAGGGCATCGCAAGATTTAACGATGGCCCTCATAGCTCTACTGTCGTAAGAATCAGAATAGTTACCAGACCTTATACATCAGCACACACAGGCTCCGAGGGAGCTCCCTCCAAGTCCTGATCTACTCAGACAACCACAAGTGAAGCTTTTACATTGAGTTATACCGTCGCTGCTGTGAAAAGAGAGGCTTCTGAAGCCAGTTGTTAAGCATATGGCAGGATACCTCCAAGAGTCATCTGTCGCAGTGTATCAGGCGAAGTGGTCCGTCATTTCTGGTTGGTATCGAGGAAGGGGGTATCGCTCAACTCAGTGCCTCTAGATCAACAATAGCAGAGTTCTTATTGTACTTCAGGGAGGAAAAACTCTGTTAATTATTGGTGGTCAAAGGCTATTACTTGGCCTTAAGCCTCATCTTCAAGCTCAACAAAGTTAATGTTTCCTCCTTGATGAAATTGTCTCTCCTCATACAGAACTTTGACCACACCTGCCCACAGTTGGAAGTCAGACAGCCTCCTTGGAACGATGTCAGGGTCTTACGTTTCCTGAAAGGAGCCCCTAATGAGCCTCTTCATCAAGCCTCGGGCCGAGACTTGATTCTGAAAACGGCCTTCATTTTAGCTCCTGGCCTCTGCCAAGATAGTCAGGTGCAGCAGGGTCTCTCCTACAACGTAGCCCATTTAAGGGATGGTTCCAAGTAACACTTGTTTCCTCCCTGAATTTGTAGCCAAGACTCAAAGTCCGGCTGTAGGGGATCTTAGATTCAGGCCCTTCTGGATTGAGTCTCTGATCTGTAAAAAATTATCCTGATCAACTGGTACTCAGCCCTGTGATGGCAATGAGGAAATACTTAGAAAGAATAGCAAGAGCCCTTCCTCAGATCATGAGGCTCTTTGTAATCACGGGGAAAACCAAAAGGAATGTCATGAAGAACTCAGTTTCTTCCTTGATCAGATAGGTGATCCAGAAGGCCTTTCCATCTGACCTCTCATCTTCTGATCGACGTTCCCTTGCACACAATGTCAGGGGTGTAAGTACATTCCTGACATTCCGTAAGTTTTTCGCTGTGAAGCAAGCATTGCAAGCGGGCGCGAGGAAACTTCAAACAATGTTCAGTGCCCACTACCTGCAAGACATAACCCACAGGAGCCTAGACATTCTAAGTAGGTCCTGTAGTGGTTGCTCAAAATGTGGTCTAAAACACCTCAGCTCCTAGGGTAAGTAGCAGTTGATCGAGGTCAAACGTTACCCACGAATAAGGTTAAGTTGAATGTGTGAGTGAGTGACCACTTCCTATTTCATCCTCCCCTCTCTTGGGGCACTTCATCCGAGGAACTGTGCGAGCTGACCTCGTCTAACTGCAGGGTAGACAAGATATGTACTGTATATACAGTACAGTATATATTTTATGTTCCTGTCCTCCATGCCAGGTGGAGTCGGGAAATGTCTAGGTTAAGTGAGGAGCTTAGCTCCAATTTTATGCTTATTCAGTCTAGTCATATTGTTAAATTCTACATCTAGCGCTGATTGCCAAGGCTGTCATCCTATAAGGATAACGAGGGGCATCCTGGGACAGTCTTCCCACCAGTTGGTTTTAGGACTTCCACTTATCTGGAGGCGAGTCTCCTACATAAAGAGCGGAAGGTTTGTTTGTTGAACTGGAAGAAATAACAAATTTGGAAATAATTTGTATTCTTCCTAGCTATATAAACGTGAAGCTCTCTACAGATATTGGTCCCGCCAATACCTACCCCTGAGAAGCCTTGCCACTATTGCAAAGTGACGGTCAGTCACTAGTGCTGGTGTGAGTGGGGTGGCAAGGTCTCCCCCCCCCCTACTAACTAGCGGAGTGTATTTACACCTCACAAAAGCTTCAAAGATTAGTTTCAGCTTAGCCGAAATAAATACTCTTTTAAGAACTCGGATTTCGTAGCTAGGAAAAATACAAATTATTTCTAAATTGGTCATTTTTTTTCAAGCTTGAATATTTCCAATTTAAGGGCAAAGTATTGCTTAAGTAGAAGTAAATTGTGTTGTTTAGGAATTGTATCTAGTACAGTACAGTACAGTATACCATTTCGATAAATCTCTATACAGTATACTCAAACATTGGAATTAGCCATTATAAATTTACATATGTATTTGACTCTGTATATTTACAGTATATTGCTAATGTTACCCTAATTTAATTATTCACTTGGTAAATATTGAAATTGTCTTTGAAGCCAGAAAATAATAAAGTGAGATTTTGATAGTCGTCACAGTTGATAACTCATGATACTTTCTTTCCATTTAAGACTTGATACTTTGTTTACCTCTAAAAATGATTAACTGTGATTAACAGTATTAATTATATTGCAGGATTTTAGTGATGGAGGGGCATTTCCTGAGTGTCAAGTTGCACAATACCCAATAGGGATGGGTAAAGGAGGTGGAGGTGGAGGAGGTGGTGGTGCAGGAGGGTCCACATCTAATGCTTTAGCTGTACAGTTGGATGAAAAAGGAAAAGTAAAGTACGACGTTTTAGCTCGCCAGGGTCATGGAAAAGATAAGGTAAAGTAGGAGAATCATCTTTTTATATGATTAAAGAATATTTCATCTCAAAAAAACTATTTTTATTATAGTATACAGTACTTATAACACTTATGTGATGAAAAACTGTAATAAATGATACTGTAGTTTGTTCCTATGCTGATACACATCATTTGTCCTTTAAATAAGAGTAGGTCTTTAGCAAAGCTGCAGTTGATGTTGAATTGTTAACAAGGTAAGTACAATAGGTAGTAGGAGGGAGGTCAAAGAATTTGCCTGGTTGCCCGACTGTATCATGTCACTTTCTCTTTCCTATTTAGCTTGGGATGGTGTTTGTAAGCATTTCCGCTGAGTGGCGGAAATGTATCAATGGTAATCATGGGGTATGGAAAAATTTTGTTTTTTTACAAGGATACAAAATTCTTACCTATGTGTGTTGTGTACCTACATGGAGTGCGGGAGTGTACGCAATTCCAATCCTGAAAAGATCATTTGTCTCATGATGTATACATTCTTTTAGTTATGCAAAATTATTCATAAGAAATATTTTACTCTGTAGCATTTCAGATCCAGTAGTTATTCTGTGGTTTCACTGGTTTGAGACTGTTGAGAGTTGATCAGAAAAAGTACCTTGATTTTAAAAAGTGACACATGCATTGACAGAGCCTTGAAGGATCCTCCCTTTCTGTAAAGAGTTGATCGTAAAAAGTAACTTGATTTAAAAAAAATGACACATGCATTCTGGGAGACAATGAACTTTCAAGGACAGTAACTCAGCTCCTTTAGTAATTTCCCTTCTGTGGGAGGGAGTTACTTGATGCTACCCGTGTGCTCGCTCGTACCTTCCTGCCTGATTGTGATAGTCTTTGTCTGCTTAGCATGCTTACCGTAATGTGCCCCTGAGTGTGGACTTTCTGGATTTCTAGTGTCATGGTTTTCCATTGGCAAAGGGAATGTTGCATTTGCTCTTACTCTTCTACTAACCTTTCTCCCTCCACTTTCTCTTCGTTGGCCTTTTTGAGGGAGATGATAATGAAAGGGATGGTTTTATAGGAAGCCCTTTTGCTTTGTTTGTTGGGACTTGGCAATCATACTTTTCCTTTGGGAGGGAGTGGCAGTACTCTCCAGCTAAGCCAGTCATGGGTACGCAGGCCAAGTGAAGGTTGGCCGTTGCACTCGGTTTTCCTGTTTCCTGTCGTGACATGATTGTTTCTTGCCCTTAGTGTCCCATTCCATTGGGAGCTCGTTGGCAACAGGTACCCTTGACGTCAGTTAGACTGTGAGCCGGCGATAGAGTGATAAGGGTATCAATCATATACTTCCTTGAGCCGATAGAAAGCTCATGCATCTGCTGTACCTTCGGGGTTGATTGGAATCATAAGCTAATTGTTTGCTCAGGAGGATACCGATTTTTATTTCTCAATTCACCCAGAAGTTTTCTCATCACTGGGCTGGTTGATGTAAGTGAGATTGGTGTAACAGTTTGTTGTTTGTACCTGCAACATGATAACATTCCTGGACCGAAAACCAACTTATTAGGCGATCAAGGGTAAGGATCTTGCAATCCTCCTGTGGAGGGAGAAGCACTCTCATTACAACTTATTATATAGGTAGCAGGGGAGCTGTCCACCATGTGTGATCAATCACGGACATCGGAGGATGATGTTCCTGTGAGTATATCCCCAGAGTTCCAGTTCCTGTTCAGTAAGCCCTATGGTTTCTACCTCCTTGGAAACATTGTCGCTGAAGTCCCATACCTCACCTATGAAAAAGGTTGGCAACAAGAGAAAGTGTTATGCTCCTCCTTTATCTTCTCTTCCAATTCTGATGCTTCTTTCCAGAAGTAGTAGTCCAGAAAGACCAATCACAAGAAGTTTTAGGAGATTTTGAGCAATCTCTTTTCACGTGATATAGAGACTGTTCTGAATGTCCACCTTGTGGGGTGGTAGGTGACTTAGACCTTATTTGACTGTGCATGTACATTGGCAGTCATGTGGTTGAAGGGCTGAGGCTCACCTTGGTGTCTCTTGGTTATTAAAAGGAGAGAGAGAGACACCTGGCCATGTTCCCTGGGTCAACATGACCATATTCATGGGTCACCTAAACACTGGTCCCCATGCCGGACTATGTACCTCTATACAATTCTCAGAGATAAGAATACTGTATGCACTAGTATTTCTTTATCGTTGCGCATGAGTGCCAGACAGTTATTGAAGTTGCCTTCCTTGCTCCCATATGGGACCTTAAAGGATGTCATGCCCAGGGAGGAAAATAACCTTCCAGTCTGGATCTAGGAGACCGCCTCCCACCGTTAGGTAAGTCTCTTATTCAAATTATGAAAGGTTTGTATCTGTATAAGAGCAGATAAAATTTTAAAGTAATTTTTTTCTTAGTCCGTAAAAGTTATACTTCCCTCTTCAACCACCAATCTCAGTCCTTAGGCTGAAGGCAAAAGTGGTGGGATGCAGGCTAGTGAATCCCCACATAACTACATTACCTACTTGTTAACGATTCGTTGACCTTTCTAACTCTGCTGAAGACATACTTGTATTAAAAGCGCTCGGTTTTTGTATAGCTAGGAAAAATGCAAATTGCTTTAAAAATTAGCAATGCTTTCCACTAATGGTAGATGAGAACATGCCCGGTAAGTGAAAGTTAAGTGTAATTAGTTACCTTTTTCTAATATGCAGAAATACCGAGAAAAATTAGTAGCTTAAAATGTAAATATAAGGTTATATCTTGCAATAGTTTGTGATGAATCAAAACCTGAAGCCTGTTGATAGAGGCTTGATGCAGTTGTCTCCAAGTTCCAAAAGAAAATACCAAGGAGGGAGATTCTCCATTTCCTGAAATCCTTGATTAATATCTTGTCCCTGTTCCCTATGGAGGATGTTTAGGCAGTGACCAAGAAGTGTAGAATGGCGAGCCAAGATTCCCTTCTCCACCAAGCTGTTACACCCTGGTCCACATCTTCGGCACTTGCTTTTCCTAAGGCTTCTCCGGTGGTGATAAGAGCCCAGTCAAAGGCAGTCCAACACCAGGAAGGGTTATCCCGAGAGGCTGCCCTTTCAGCACAAGAAGGCTAAGGGGATGCCTGAGGCTCAGGGGGCAGAGATGGCAGTGCTACAGGGCTGAACCCTGGACAGTTAGTGTCCTCAGCTTGGTGTATGTTATCCCGTTCACTAGCTCTGATCCCTTCTTACCCTAATTCATCCCCCAATGAAATCATTGCCCTTCATGAAGAGATCAGTGAAGGACATAGCCCTTTGGACATAAGTTCAGACCTTGTTAAAGCTGTCTGGTTTCAGTTCCAGTTTTATCAGAGTAGATGCTCACCAGAAGGTCAACTGGGCTAGCCCAACCACAGCAGTGGCCTCTCCAGTAAACAGCTTAAACACACGGTCCCGGCCGTGGATCGCTCTGCTGTCATCCGAATGCTCAGGCTTTTACAGTTGACTGTCTGGTAGAGAAGGCGTCTAGAGGCTGGAAATCAATCTCGGCTCTGAATGAGTTTGTTCTACGGACTCCGTTTTAGTGATAAGCAAGCTGCTGCCAGCTACAACTTGTAGGCGATCTGTCAGGATGCCAACCTCAGTCTGCTACCATATATTTAATCTCAGTGGTCCCAGATAGTTCAATGCTGTAAGAAAAAATATGAGTACCATTCCCTAGATTTAGTCATAGCAAGTGGACACAACAAGCAATTTTAGAACTTTGGGTAGCTTTTTTTCATTTGAGCCAATATTGCATCTCTGGTAAGATTTAGTTTTTTTATGACTAACATGGTATTTATTTCTATGTAACAATTTATTGAATTACTGACTGTTGAATTGCAGAGCAAACTACTGGAAGAAAAATATAATTAAAGAAAGGAGAAAAAATTATAATCCTATAATCAGAAAAAAGAACTGAGATAATTACACAATTTCATACCTAAGTAGGGCTTGTGAAAACGTTTGAATTTAAATTAAAACCATATATTATTACAATAGGTTAATATTTGTACAACTTCACAAACATATCTGTTTAATGGCACAAAGTACACAGGCTGATTACAAATACCAGAAACAAATGATGAAATGAGCCTAATAAAAAAAAAGTTAGAATACTGTCAAACTCAAAACCTTGACTAGGAATCCCAATTCTTCTATTTAAAGTAGTGATCTAGATTACTGAGAAGTCAATAACAGAGTCACAGGCAGCATTCCTCCCATTTTGCCTCTTGAGGAAAGTCTTCAGTACGGTAAGATCCACAACCAACCTGTCAATGGCTGATAACTCTGCTATGGCTGCAGGCAGAATGGTACCTGGACCTACTGCTGCTGGCAGAGGTTCTGAGAGGGTTACCTATCTTTCCCGACCTGTTGGATCAATCGTATCCCTACGACTTTACACCTGCAGGTTATTCAGCATCTCCTCACTTAGAGAGGATTTACACAACTAGTGGCAAAACAGATGTTAAGTTACCTTAGGTCATCATCCTCAGTCTACCGGGATAAGTGGGAAATCTTTTGTCATTAGTATTGTGGAAGAGTTCTCTCATCTCAGAACCACTATCCCTTTCATTGCCCTAGGTTTTCTTTCTTTCAGATTTTGAGTCTTCTGGACGTAACCAATGATCTTGACTGGGTGATTTTGTGTCCTGTGTATCAAGCATACACAGGGCATTCACACCCTGATGAAACATCTTTTTATCAGTACTGGGAGAGTCAAGAAGAGAATTGCTAAAAATACTCTTTCTGGATTAGGCAAGTCATTGACCAGGCCATTAATCCTTCCCCTTCATGACAAGGATGGGCGGCAGAGCTTACGATGTCAGAGACGTAAGTACATCTTTGGCATTTACAAAAAACTATTCTGTGATGTAGATACTATATGGAGGCGCCAAACCACCTTCACAGCCCACCACCTGCAAAACGTAACACACAGGTTCCTAGATAGATTTTATTAAGGAGCATGGTAGCTGCTCAGCAATTGTTATAGCTACCTTTGCTCCTTCACAGGACTATTATCTGTAGTTCAGGGACAGAGGTTACGGTTTTAGTCTTGGGTGAATAGAATGATACCCTTTTCTTTTCTTCATCTTCCTTTCTCCTGGGGGGCAGAATCTGTCTTCCCTGTCAGCTGGAACTCGTTAAGTGCCGATAAGCCCCATGTAGCTTGTATATATTATATGTTGGTATTTCTTGTTACACCCCTATTCTCATTATGATGGAGAGATACTGTCTTGGTAAATCACAGTGTTTATTTGTAAACCTAATGCTTATATTTTGCCCAAACGGTGTCAAGATTGTGTTTTTACATTCACTTTCCACCTTTGCACGGGCCCTCGACCTACTAGCAGTGTTAAGCAACTGGTTCACGAAGTGTCATGATGCTTATCTCATGCATTTTCATGCCTAGATAGATCAACCCCGAGTAAAAAGTTCCATCCATTTGGAGTGAAGACTTCAATCCTAAGTGTAAGTCTCCTATGTAAAGAATAAGGGTTTGTATTCCTGTAGGAACAAATGACAAGTTTGGAAGTACTGTAATTTGTATTTTTCCTAACTATAGAAACCTGAGTTCTTTACACAAATGTTACCCCCCCCCCCATCACTTACCCCCAGAAGTCCCATCTGCAATCAAAGTGGATTAGTTATGAGTGAGATGGCACTGGTGCTTCCTCTGCTACTTGCTGGTAACAACCGGTATAGTTGTTGACACCTCGTTAAAAGTTTTTATAGCCGTGTTCCAGCTTGTACTGTTATCTTCTGTGTAAAGAATACGTTTGTCTAGTTAGGAAAAATACAAATTACTTCCAAATTTCTCATTTTTATCATGATTTTACTAAATTTAAATGTACTAAATGATCTTACCAGTCCCAGTGCTGGCCCTTAGTCTTAAATTTTGTAATTTAATCCATTCCAATCACAATTAAGATAAGGACTGCACCCAGGTAGGTATATACACTGAGGCGATATTCCACCAACATTCTGAAGTTAGTTACGCATAGAATTAAAGTTCATTAAGCACTCAAGAATTATTTTTTTTATCCAGTGTCAGAAATATTGCAATGCCCCTAAAATGAACAAGGTATAAGTGTACTAGTTAGATATCCTGATGTATTATGTCATGGATTCTTATTTTCAACCTGTTCACTTAAATCTATTGAAAATATGTTTTGTAACTTAATAGCACATAAGTTTACTGTATTTTTATTGTCTCTTTTACAGATCGTTTACTCAAAGTTAACAGACCTTTTACCATCTGCCATTACTTCGGAAGATGACCCTGAGCTCCAAAGACCGACATTAGAAGAAATAGAAGATACAACAGAAAAAACCAGACAAGCCTTAGAGAAGCTTACCCAGGTGAGTACATACATATACCTAAGGCACTTCCCCCAATTTTGGGGGGTAGCCGACAGCAACAAAGAAACAAAACAAAAAGGGGACCTCTACTCTCTACGTTCCTTCAGCCTAAGCAGGGACTCAACCGAGTTCAGCTGGTACTGCTAGGACGCTGCAGCCCAACCTCCCACATGATCCACCACAGATGAAGCTTCATAATGCTGAATCCCCTACTGCTGCTACCTCCGCGGTCATCTAAGGCACCGGAGGAAGCAGCAGGGCTTACCGGAACTGCGTCACAATCGCTCGCCATTCATTCCTATTTCTAGCACGCTCTCTTGCCTCTCTCACATCTATCCTCCTATCACCCAGAGCTTTCTTCACACCATCCATCCACCCAAACCTTGGCCTTCCTCTAGTACTTCTCCCATCAACTCTTGCATTCATCACCTTCTTTAGCAGACAACCATTTTCCATTCTCTCAACATGGCCAAACCACCTCAACACATTCATATCCACTCTAGCCGCTGACTCATTTCTTACACCTGTTCTCTCCCTCACCACTTCGTTCCTAACCCTATTTACTTGAGATACACCAGCCATACTCCTTAGACACTTCATCTCAAACACATTCAATTTCTGTCTCTCCATCACTTTCATTCCCCACAACTCCGATCCATACATCACAGTTGGTACAATCACTTTCTCATATAGAACTCTCTTTACATACATGCCCAACACTCTATTTTTTACTACTCCCTTAACTACCCCCAACACTTTGCAACCTTCATTCACTCTCTGACGTACATCTGCTTCCACTCCACCATTTGCTGCAACAACAGACCCCAAGTACTTAAACTGATCCACCTCCTCAAGTAACTCTCCATTCAACATGACATTCAACCTTGCACCACCTTCCCTTCTCGTACATCTTATAACCTTACTCTTACCCACATTAACTCTCAACTTCCTTCTCTCACACACCCTTCCAAATTCTGTCACTAGTCGGTCAAGCTTCTCTTCTGTGTCTGCTACCAGTACAGTATCATCCGCAAACAACAACTGATTTTCCTCCCATTCATGGTCATTCTCGCCTACCAGTTTTAATCCTCGTCCAAGCACTCGAGCATTCACCTCTCTCACCACTCCATCAACATACAAGTTAAACAACCACGGCGACATCACACATCCCTGTCTCAGCCCCACTCTCACCGGAAACCAATCACTCACTTCATTTCCTATTCTAACACATGCTTTACTACCTTTGTAGAAACTTTTCACTGCTTGCAACAACCTTCCACCAACTCCATATAACCTCATCACATTCCACATTGCTTCCCTATCAACTCTATCATATGCTTTCTCCAGATCCATAAACGCAACATACACCTCCTTACCTTTTGCTAAATATTTCTCGCATATCTGCCTAACTGTAAAAATCTGATTCATACAACCCCTACCTCTTCTAAAACCACCCTGTACTTCCAAGATTGCATTCTCTGTTTTATCCTTAATCCTATTAATCATTACTCTACCATACACTTTTCCAACTACACTCAACAAACTAATACCTCTTGAATTACAACACTCATGCACATCTCCCTTACCCTTATATAGTGATACAATACATGCACAAACCCAATCTACTGGTACCATTGACAACACAAAACACATTAAACAATCTCACCAACCATTCAAGTACAGTCACACCCCCTTCCTTCAACATCTCAGCTTTCACACCATCCATACCAGATGCTTTTCCTACTCTCGTCTCATCTAGTGCTCTCCTCACTTCCTCTATTGTAATCTCTCTCTCTCATTCTCATCTCCCATCTCCCCTCACTGGCACCTCAACACCTGGAACAGCAATTATATCTGCCTCCCTATTATCCTCAACATTCAGCAAACTTTCAAAATATTCCACCCACCTTTTCCTTGCCTCCTCTCCTTTTAACAACCTTCCATTTCTATCTTTCACTGTCTCTTCAATTCTTGCGCCAGCCTTCCTTACTCTCTTCACTTCTTTCCAAAACTTCTTCTGATTCTCTTCATATGACTGACCCAATTCCTGACCCCACCTCAGGTCAGCTGCCCTCTTTGCTTCACGTACCTTGCGCTTTACTTCCACATTTTTCTCTATATTTTTCATACTTCTCTATACTATTACTAGTACAAATATAGTATTAAACAATTAGCCAATTGCAGTCCATCAGATGAATTCAATGACAAAGGGTATTTTTTAATTCAAAATGGTCATTTCATTACTATAAAACTTTCCCAGTGCACCAAATTGGGAAACTTCACATTGAGGGTGACCTCTATCCAGCCTTCCATTTGGGTTTGCAGTAGCAAGAGAAAGAGACACTCTCTCTCTCTCTCTCTCTCTCTCTCTCTCTCTCTCTCTCTCTCTCTCTCTCTCTCTCTCTCTCTCTCTCTCTCTCACACAAAATGTAAAATGTCAGTTTTAGGGTTGTAAGGCCAAAAGTGAGCAAGTTTTAGGTTTGTAAGGCCAAAAGTGAGCAAGTTTTAGGATTGTAAGGCTAAAAGTGAGCAAGTTTTAGGGTCGTAAGGCCAAAAGTGAGCAAGGTTTAGGGTTATAAGGCCAAAGTGAGCAATTTTAGGGTTGTAAGGCCAAAAGTGAGCAAGTGTTAGGGTTGTAAGGCTAAAAGTGAGCAAGTTTTAGGGTTGTAAGGCCAAAAGTGTGCAAGTTTTAGGGTTGTAAGGCCAAAAGTGAGCAAGTGTTAGGGTTGTAAGGCCAAAAGTGAGCAAGTTTTAGGGTTGTAAGACCAAAAGTGAGCAAGTTTTAGGGTTGTAAGGTCAAAAGTGAGCAAGTTTTAGGGTTGCAAGGCCAAAAATGAGCAAGTTTTAGGGTTGCAAGGCCAAAAGTGAGCAAGTTTTAGGGTTTCAAGGCCAAAAGTGAGCAATTTTTAGGGTTTTAAGGCCAAAAGTGAGCAAGTTTTAGGGTTGTAAGGCCAAAAGTGAGCAAGTTTCAGGGTTGTAAGGCCAAAAGTGAGCAAGTTTCAGGGTTGTAAGGCCAAAAGTGAGCAAGTTTCAGGGTTGTAAGGCCAAAAGTGAGCAATTTTTAGGGTTGTAAGGCCAAAAGTGAGCAAGTTTCAGGGTTGTAAGGCCAAAAGTGAGCAAGTTTCAGGGTTGTAAGGCCAAAAGTGAGCAAGTTTTAGGATTATAAGGTCAAAAGTGAGCAAGTTTCAGGATTGTAAGGCCAAAAGAGCAATTTTTAGGGTTATAAGGCCAAAAGTGAGCAAGTTTTAGGGTTTCAAGGCCAAAAGTGAGCAATTTTTAGGGTTTTAAGGCCAAAAGTGAGCAAGTTTTAGGGTTGTAAGGCCAAAAGTGAGTAAGTTTCAGGGTTGTAAGGCCAAAAGTGAGCAAGTTTCAGGGTTGTAAGGCCAAAAGTGAGCAAGTTTTAGGGTTATAAGGCCAAAAGTGAGCAAGTTTCAGGGTTGTAAGGCCAAAAGTGAGCAATTTTTAGGGTTGTAAGGCCAAAAGTGAGCAAGTTTCAGGGTTGTAAGGCCAAAAGTGAGCAAGTTTCAGGGTTGTAAGGCCAAAAGTGACCAAGTTTTAGGGTTATAAGGCCAAAAGTGAGCAAGTTTCAGGGTTGTAAGGCCAAAAGTGAGCAATTTTTAGGGTTATAAGGCCAAAAGTGAGCAAGTTTTAGGGTTGCAAGGCCAAAAGTGAGCAATTTTTAGGGTTTTAAGGCCAAAAGTGAGCAAGTTTTAGGGTTGTAAGGCCAAAAGTGAGCAAGTTTCAGGGTTGTAAGGCCAAAAGTGAGCAAGTTTCAGGGTTGTAAAGCCAAAAGTGAGCAAGTTTTAGGGTTATAAGGCCAAAAGTGAGCAAGTTTCAGGGTTGTAAGGCCAAAAGTGAGCAATTTTTAGGGTTGTAAGGCCAAAAGTGAGCAAGTTTCAGGGTTGTAAGGCCAAAAGTGAGCAAGTTTCAGGGTTGTAAGGCCAAAAGTGAGCAAGTTTCAGGGTTATAAGGCCAAAAGTGAGCAAGTTTTAGGGTTGTAAGGCCAAAAGTGAGCAATTTTTAGGGTTGTAAGGCCAAAAGTGAGCAAGACCAGCCATACGTTAGACAATTGCAGTCCATCAGATGGATGCAATGACAAGATTTTTTCATTCAAAATGATCATTTCATTACGATAAAACTTTCCCAGTGCGCCAAACTATGAAACTTCACATTGCAGCCTTCCATTTGGGTTTGCAGTAGCAAGAGAAAGAGACTACCTTTCGACAGCCACCGCATTAAACCACGAGTGAGAGTTGCCATGTACTATACAGTACATATACAGTAACACTTTTCATTTATTTCAGAAAGAGAGATATATATTTACAGAAAACATCTTTCCAAATGTTAAATTTATATCATCTATTTGAGAGAGAGAGAGAGAGAGAGAGACTACTGTTATATGAATGCAAATGTCTGAATCTAAGTTGCCAGCAATAATGTTTGTTTTGCTTCATCATTTGCCTGGCAACCATACAGTAGACTTGCAGTATTAATGAAATGCCAACAAATTTCTGTTATGTAGAGTTTTATTTGTTAATGTACTCTATTAGTTTTTACGTGCAAGAAATAATTTTAAAAGAATTTAAAAAAAAAAATCTGAAAATAACATAAGAGTCCGCAATATAGATATACATACAGTATATTTATAAATCCCCGATATTCTGAGAGCATGATAGGGGAACTATGATGTGTTAAAGGATTACTATAATCCTGATAATGTTAGTAAAATACCAATATAGCTCTAAAAACATCTATTGGTTAGTGTTCATCTGAACATTTGTATTACTCCCCAGGGTAAAATTTCATCAGCCATGCCAGTGAGATGTGCTGAAAAACAGGCTCCTGCTCAATATATAAGATACACACCTTCCCAACAAGGAGTTTCCTTCAATTCAGGGGCAACGCAGAGAGTCATCAGAATGGTAGAACAGCCAAAGGATCCCATGGAACCACCCAAATTCAAGTTTGTTGCTTATGCATTTTAGTTTCAACTATTAATAGATAGTTTAATTAGACCAGTGTTTTACAAATTTCAACTTATAAACCTGGCCAAATTAACTAATCTTTTTTATTGAATATGTGGTTTTAAAAAAAATTGTCATTATTTTCATATTTACAGTTGTAGATTTTTCAAGATTTAAATAATTTATTGGTTTGGTTAAATTAGCCAATGATGATAGTAATAAAGTTTTGTGGGTGTTATTAACTTTACCATTTTTATGTATCTTATTTTTGTATTAACCCCTTCACTACAAGGCCTTGGGTTTGTAACCATTGAATATACATGCACGCTTATTCTATGATAACATTTTCTTTTTATACTGCTGATTACAGAAAAATATTTTTAAAGTGTCTTTTTCTATTGTATATTATTCTATATATCAGAAAAGCACGGCACGTACTTTATCTTCGAGAAATTCTTTCGATTCATTGTGAAGTGATTATTAAAAAAAAATCAAAAAAAATTTTTGCTATATTTTGCTCTAAATACTGTAGTAGTAAAGCACTGTAGTTCTATGTGAAACTGCATAATTCATAGTGGTGAGAGAGTGAGAGTAAGTGCTTTACGGGTGGAGACTATCCAGCATCTCCTGCAAGCAAAAAGCTTTTCACGAGGCACTGCACAGGAAATATCTGGATATCATTGGAGGTCCTCTGCAAATGTTGTAAAAGGGGATATTTCTCCAGTCAGACGACTCTAGCACAGAATGCGGATTTCCTTGTCTTCCTTCGCCAGGAGAAATGACTCCCTGTTCTGGCCATCAAAGGGTACTACTCAGTCTTGGGTATGATCTTCCAGCTGAAGGGCATAAATCTCTCATCCTCTTGGGAGTGGTTTATGTTTGTGAGGAGCTTTGAAGATTCTTGACCACCGGCTATCTCAGGCTCCGAAGTGAGATGTGATCCTAGTCTTCAGGGCTCTTACTCGTACCCCATTCGAACTCTTGAGGAGATCTTCAGATTAGGATCTGACTATCAAGATTGTCTTTTTGATAGCCCTAGCATCAGCGAAGAGAGTGAGCGAGTTGCGCAGCCTCTGTTACCTAGTCTCTCCTGTTCATGGTTAAAAGGAGGTCTACTTTAGTTTTGTGCTGAAGTTAATGACCAAGACCCAGAATCTAGCGGCACTAGACCCCAGGTTCAAGTCCTCCATCTTCTCCCCCTGAGGGCTGTCAGGTGGTATGAAGACAAAATTCACCTGTATCCTGTGAGGGCTCTGCTTTGCTATCTGAAGAGGACTTGAAGGCAGATATCAGGAAGAGGCAGACATCCTTTACAACCTCTTATCTATGAGAATGTACCCTCAAGTCCCTTGGTACCTTTATTCTTGGACCAGTGTGTCCTGTTCGAGCCTAGCTCCTTCTTGAGCACAGAATGTACAGTAGGGTCCCGAATTATGCGAGAATTTGGTCGATGAAAGGCCTCGTGTAATTGGAAATTCGTATATTTCGAAACACATCATGTCGGCAAACAGCAACCTACCCGTCAATTTTTTTTTTCACTCCATTTCTAGCTTTCTAGCTATATATATACTGTATATACACTGTGTGTGTATGTATGTATGTGTGTATATATATATATATATATATGTATATATATATATATATATATATATATATATATATATATATATATATATATATATATATATACTGTAGCTTTTATCTTAACAATACTGTAAGAAATCCTTCTTATAGAATTTTTTTATAAAATACTGTACAAAATTTCTTTTATGGATAAATAAAACAATAAAAAGTTGTTAAAGTTTTGATAATTTTCTATGACTGTAGTATTTACTACTGTACTATGCATAGCTTACTGTTTTCAGTATTTTCCGAATGATGTAGAATTATTTCCTATAGATACAAAAAACAAAAAAGGGTTTTCAAGGTTTGATACAGTACGTATCTAGCAATAGTTAAAAATTACAGTATAGTACTGTATATCCATGATGACACTCCCACACGTAAACACGGCCACTAGGCGCAAGTGTGCAGTAGGCTGCTGTACGATAATCACGCTTTTTTTGCCCTGAGCGGTCATTTCACTAATGATAATTTTTCAAAGTTAATATAATTTCTTTATGCTTATAATTCGTAATTATAGTTAAAAGTAGGGATATTAATTAAATGGTTGAGTAAAAAAAACAATTAATACTACTATTATTTAATTTCAAATGGCTACATAATACTGAATATTCTAATGGGTTCTTTTTATCTTCAATCGTAAATCTTACGCCTGGATAAGCAACAAAAGGAAAGGGATAGGTCTCTCTCTCTCTCTCTCTCTCTCTCTCTCTCTTCATATCGTTTCCTGTATAGTTTTCAAATATGTTCGTCATACATTTGTACATTATTTATCCACTTTATTCTCTCTCTCTCTCTCTCTCTCTCTCTCTCTCTCTCTCTCTCTCTCTCTCTCTCTCTCTCTCTCTCTCTCGGCGTTTCCTTTCCCTTTATAGTTTTGTGAAATTTCGTTGTCCAGTCATTCGGTAATGAGAAGTCATTTTCGCTTTCGACATCGAAAGAAAACTTTGTTTCTTCAATATACTCATCACTGGAGGATTCAGAACTAGTGCTCTCATTATCAAACAGGTTATCATTATCAAATTCCACAACAAGAATATCATTTATTTCATCTAAAGAAATAACCTTCCTCTTTAGACCTTTCATTACAAAAGGAACAACAAATAACCACATATGCATGAACGCCCGAGCGCACTGATAGGAAACCAGTTCAAACCAGAGTTTTGTAACATCAAGCTACCTTCAGAAAAATAGTTGCCAGACATCATATAAGTTTCTATTCACAGTCCCCATATGCTGAGAGTGTTGCCAAGTGGTGATCCTATACTTACTATACGAGTAAAGTAACATCACGAGACTGACGGCTTGTAAAAGGCAATTAAAGTCATGAACGGAATGTACAGTTGAAGGCGGTACCGAGTAGATCGTGGTGAACGGTTTATCACGTGGGTGACGCTTAACAGGTTAAAAAAACATTTTATATAGTTCGGTATTTTCTCTATCCATCCTCTCCCAGAAAACCTTCAAATGTGAATTATCGGAATGTGTGCAGATCTTGGCAGTGCGATAACTAGTTAGCGACTGAGAATAAAAAAAATAAAAAGCCCGATTGACGATGCTGATGAAGAGGATATCGAATACTGATTTTTCCCTAATTGATTTTTTCTACGTTCTGTCTAATCCAATGTACAGTACATTCTTATGTAAAGGGCGAACCCCAACATTTCTTGATGCTGCTACACTTTAATTATAGATATTTTACCACCTATTTATAATCTTTATTTATAATAACATCTTTAGTAAACGCTCTTCAATATCACTTTCAGGAGTAAATGCGTTTATGATCGACGATGAAACGTAAAAAAAAAAACGTTTTCCTTTTAAGAAAGCGTTTTTTTAGGAAAAAAAAACAACACGAAACAAAATTGCTCATATTTCATATATTTTGATTTTCTAAGGATAAATAAAACATTAATTATAACATTATTATTACATAGTACCTGGTAAGATATCTTTTGCCGCAAAAGTTAACCTATAGACAGATGTTAAAATTGGTTAGCGAGTTCGTTATGATCGGCGATGGAACGTACTAAACAAAGTAATGGGTTTGGTTGTGGTGACATGTTTGGCAGTAGCATGATATAAAATAGTCTTTATTTTGATGGTTTTTAATTTAAAGTTTAATGAATAAGGATTTTTCACCATAATCACAACGTAAGTATAAAAATTAATTAGTACAAATATGGAATATTGTACATATAGGTGTTGGACAGTTAGGCTAGGCCTAGCGACAAGTTCACACAACAGATGGGCAAACCTTAACATTTTTCATCCAAAACTAGTCTTAAAATGTTTGAACAGAAATCTTTCTCTCACATTCTCCCCCCCCCCCTTCTCAGACATCGGGGAACCATCACCCCCCCCCCCCCCCCCCCAATACAATTAAGAAAACAATAGATTTCCTACGCTTCGCGGTGCTTGACTCGCGGATTTAGAATGCTCCTCGCAAATACAGGAAAATTAATTTTGAAAAACTATCGATCGCGTAATTGAGGAATCGCGTAATTAGAACACGTGTAATTCGGGACCCTACTGTATCTCTCCTATGGTACCATTTTGACATAAGCCAGAAGTGAATGTTGAATAACTGGCTCTTCTCCTTCATCTTTCTACCTCTCTCTTTGGTTTACCAGTCAGTGGTACCTGTTGGTAAGTTACACTTCAGAGCACCGTTCTTTGTAACTAAAGATGTATATGTCCCCCCATTTCCCATGAGAGCTGAGTAATGGCTAATCTAATATTAACCCTTTACTTATATGCCTAGTATTTGATTCTGTGACTTCTTTTTGGGAAAGGTTTCTGTTATTTTGGGACTTACTGTACAAAAGTTTTGTACTTCTCAGGTCCTATGAGTTTTTCATCTGCATGATGAACAGATAGGGGTTGGCAGTGTCTTTGCTTTGCTTCTCCACAGATCAACCGTTTAAACTCTCAGAATTTTCTACATCCAACCCTCCAGGCTGTGAGTATTCCTAACTAAAGGACAAGGGTTTATATGTCTCCCAGGAACAAATCACAAATTTTAAATCTAATTTGTATTTTCCTAGCCATACAAACCTGAGCCTTTTAATATAAGTGTCCTCCTTGAACCACCCCTCTAATTCTTGGGTTAAAGTATCAAATGTGAAGCGAGAACCATCCAAGAGGGGTGTCAAGATTTTTGCCTCACTAGTGCTCTCATTGGATAACTGCTCATTATCCACTTCAACTACCAATTCCATCTCTCACCAAAGTAATCTCCCTAATTAAAGGACTCATGTTTGTATGGCTAGGAAAAATGCAGGTTACTTTTGAAATTTGGTTTGTTATACACCAATACAAAACCTTGTTCATTACATAGGGGAAAATAACATTGCAAGCTGGAACACTGTTATAGAACTTAACAATGTGTCAACAATCATACTGGTTGTTTCCAGTGGGTAGCAGGAAAGTACTATCCCCCACTAACTCACTACAACTCTACTTTAATTTCAGCACGTTCATGTCCAAGACGGAGACTGATCCTCACCAACTTTGTCCTATGTGCATAGGACACTCCTGCACACAGACCTTTTCATGTGAATAGTGGTGGAAGTGGTGTGGCAGGAGGAGTAAGAAGTCTAAATGGGATTCTTTGTTTTCTGAGTGTTCCTCGAAGTTGAAGAAATCCTTACTTCTCCCTCTCTCTTGGTACCCTCCCCTCAGTCTCTTCTTCTTTGCCCTCCTCCAGATGATGATTGAGAAGAATGGTGGCCGTTAACCCTTCGGTAAACCGCAAGTCAGGAAGCTCTTCTTGTCTCATTAGTGAGACAGCTAAATCTTCCTTCCATGGAAGTCTGCATCTCAAGACTCTTTGTGTCTCTTGTGGCCTTCTTTGGGACTTCGGGTCCCCCGTTGGACAGCTTCAGTAGGTGTTGGTGCGTGGGTCTGAGCAGGACAGTGTTTATTCTTCTGCCTGGGTTGGCTATTGCACATTCCCTTGTAGAGCCAACAAGGAGTCCCTTTAGTTCAGTATCTTGTCCCCGAACATTTGTCCTTCATAGCAGATTCTCTGCGGGCACCTATCCCCTCAGGGCAAGTGTGCTTGATGAGCTTTTTCAGCACGAGGACAGGCCCTCCTCAGCTCCCCTAGTTGGAAGTAAGACCATCACGTTGGAAGGTTACGGAAATTCTACGTTCCAAGAACAGAGCTCCCAACAATATTAAATTAAGCCTCTGACCAAGACTTGACCTTGAAGACAGTCTGTTTGCTTAGCCTGGCTTCTGCTAAGAGGGTCAACGAGCTGCATGGTCTCTCCTACACATCACCCATTCAAGAGGATTAAGGCCAATTTTGTTCAACTTCGTCTCCGAGTTCATTGTGAAGACAAAAAATCCGGCGATATGTTACCCTAGGTTTTCTTCCTTTTTAGATTTTGAGTCTTGGGGAAGTGTTTTGATTCTTTCAATCTACCTTGTTTCGAAGATGGTTCTCCTGTCTAGTATTCGGGTGCTGAATCTCATTTTAATTTGAACAGGAACTGGGACTGTCATTCAGTTAATTTGTTATGCATGTTGCATAACATTTTTCATAGTTCTGACCATCCTTTGCATTCAAATCCTCTTGGACAGTACCATCCTGTTCATAATACTAGGTATGCAGTTAATTCTAATAATCATGCTTTCTCCATCATAAGGCTCAATGTTATTCGGTATTCTAGAAGTTTTATTCCACCTATGACCAAGTTGTGGAATGATCTTTATAATCAGGTAGTTGAATTGGTTGAACTTCTATAGTTCAAACTTGCAGTGATTTTTTTTATTTTGAATATGCTGACATAAGTCTCTTTTTATAGTATATGTATAAGAAATCTATTTTGATATTGTTACTCTATTGAAATGTTTATTTTAATTGTTCATTACTTCTCATGTAGTTCATTTATTTCTTTATATCCCTTCCTCAATGGGCTATTTTTCCTCATTTAGAACCCGTGGTCTTATAGCATGCTGCTTTTCCAACTAGGGTTATAGCTCCACTAGCAATAATGATAATAATAATAATAGCAACCGATTATCCTGATCAGTTGCTTTTGTGTCCTGTGAGAGTGCTGATGTGCTGTCTCAAGCATATATAGGGAGATCACCCCAGACTGAAAACCTCTTCATCAGTACTGGAAGGGTCAAGAGGTAGTTGACAAAGAACACTATATCTTCTTAGATTAGACAAGTCATTGACCTGGCCATTAATCCTTCCCCTTCTCAACAAGGAAGGGCACAACCCAGAGCTCACGATGTCAGGGCTGTAATTACGCTCCTGGCATTTAAAAAAAAAAAAAACGTTCTGTAACACAGGTACTACAGGTGGATTTATTTGGCCATCGTTCTTCCTTCTGAGCCTACTACCTGCGAGATGTGACACACATGTCCCTAGGTAAGTTTACTCTAGTCCCTGTGTTAGCTGCTCAGCAAGTGGTATAGCTACCTTAGCTCCCTATTAGCAGTTGTTCGATGACAGAGGTTATGATTTATAGTCTGGAATGAATGTAAAGAATGACTGGTCTTTCCTTTTCTTCATTTTCCCCTTTCTTGGGGTACAGCATCTGGCTCCCTGTCAGCTAGAACTCATCGACTGCAGATAAGCCCCATTTAGTGTGTAGCTATTTTGGCTATTGATATTTCTTGTTACGTCCCCATTCTCCTTATGAAGGGGAGATGGGGATCTGGGTAAATCAGTTTGTATATTTGTCAACTTACAGCTTATATTTTGCCCAGATGGTGTCACAATGGTGTTTTTACACTCATTTTCCACCTTTGCACATGTCAAGTCACTGGTTCATGAGGTATCAGGATGCTCTTTTCATGCATTTTCATGCTCAGATAGAGCAATCACAGATAAACCGTTCCATTTATTTGGAGAGACAACTTCCATCCTTCTGTGTGTTCATCTCCTAAGTAAGAAACGAGGGTTTGTATTTGTGTAGGAACAAATGACAAATTTGGAAGTAATTTGTATTTTTCCTAACTCTAGAAACTTGAGTTCTTTACACAAATGTTATCTGCCATCACCTACCCCTGGAAGTCCCCCTCTGCAATCAAAGTGGATTTGTGGCTGGCCGGCTACCCATTGGTAACAGCCGGTACGGTTGTTCTCACTTTATTAAAAGTTTTATAGCCGTGTTCTGGCTAGCACTGGTATCTTCTCCTATTTAAAGGACTCAGGTTTGTATAGTTAGTTAAAATAAAAATTACTTAAATATTTGTCATATTTTTATTGTAAACTATTAATTTGTATTAATTTTTGTTGTTAGGGGTTATAAATTCTTCAATAATTGGCATTACAGACCTTTAAAAGTTAGTGAATACAGTAAGTGCATTTAAAGGATGTGAAATTCAAGTGAATTTCGTTTATTTCATCTGGAAAAGATTATTTTTGTTTGTGAGCGAGCTGCCAGAATAAATTAAACTTGTAAATCAAGGTACTTCTGTACCTGGAATAATGAGAGCCAACAGTACATTTTTTCATTAGAAGCTTAGGGAGGAAGAATTGAAGTGAAGTGAAGTGATGAAAGAAAATAACTTGCCTTTTGAGGAATTTTGCTTCAGACTGAAGCCTGATAACATTGTAGCAACACTTATTGGGGACTGTTAAAGATGATCATTTACTATCCAGATTCGTACTGCAGTTAGAATCCATCTTAGTAAATGCTTAGTGCATTAGTATTTCAGATTGTAATTTTATATTGATTTTTGATATTTGTAAATCTCAAGAAAAATTGAAGAAAAATAATGTTTTTTCTCCAGAATCAATAAGAAAGTACCTCGCGGTCCACCATCTCCACCAGCTCCTGTCATGCATTCACCTACCAGAAAGGTAACAGATTATCGTTTTGTGTCCTTTGCAGTATTTTGAAATGGTCTGTGAAACATGCCTGTAATTTGTAATTTCACTATTTGCTGATGACATTAGTAGATCTATGATTTGCATATCCTTTCACATGCTGATAAGAACAAACTTGATTAAAATTACTAATAAAGTGCATTAAAGTCTTTTAATGTACTGTACTATCTACCGAGATTTTTCAGGTTCTGAAATTAAACATTTTCACCACATGATCATTATCATATGGGAAATAGTTATTATACAAGTACAGTGACCTGTTAGTATTCTTGTGATTGGTATGTAAATGAAAGTTAAGGAATATTGACAAGTCAAAAGTTTGACTCAGGAAAAATGGTAACTTTGATTTAATAATTTTTCTTATTTCTCGACTCATGTTTAATGTTTTCAAAGATTTCGAAAAAATCTAGATATCTTCTGCTGTGGGTTTTACATATTTTTGTCATTTTTTTTATTGTGGCAACTCAATAGTGCTGTACTCTGTTATACTTAAGTTTTTTGTGATGTTAATTATTTCTATTAACCTCCCCTAATGTTCATATTGCTATCATCTCTGGAAGCTCGGAATGAAAATCAGTTTCCTATTTTCTTTTTCTTTTCCAATAATTTAATACCTCTAGTAACAAAAGGAGACCAGCATCTAACAATAATAACATGCTTCGCGAGTCAGATAACTTCTCCCATCCAGTAGTCGACATGGAACAGCAATGACGTGCTCCTGTGCTCTAGATTTCAGGTTTTTTATGTTTATACTGACTTGAGATGTCTTTTTTCAGATTTGTCAGCAATTGCTGCACTGTTGTGCATAAGAATTGTTTATTGATGATCATGATCTTTGTGTTTCGGGCCTAGGGGCAATTTTTCTTTTAGAGATTCTAGTGAGGAGCGCTTACTCACCGTTTCTCTGAGTACTATGTTTCATAATCAATTACTGTAAAGTTGAGAGCATAAAATAAGCTAACTTTTAGTACAGGGATAATCTGGAGAAGGCTAGGCTACATGCTCCCAATGTACAGATCATTGCCCATACAGTATAATATACTGTATTGTAGCTTTGTTTTACGATCTGTTACATGACCTTTAATTCATAAGCAAGGAATTTACAGGTTATTATTACAATTCCTTAATGAATTATTTTAAATCTTTTGATATATGTATTAATATGTATACTAGTCTAAATATTTAGATAGATAAACACTCACGCACAGATTGAACTCTTCCCACCTCATCCCCCTTTCGTAACTACAACCCGCTGGTTTGTTAAATTGAAAGAAAGTCTGGTTTCTAACTGTACCTATCTGGGTACCTAATCTCACCAGGGTATGACTACTCCCCTCCCTCGAGTGTAACAGGAAAAAAATATATATATACAGTATATTTATATATACTGTATAGTAGAAACTTGCTCTTTATTTTATATGGGAGATATATACTGCATTAGAACTGAACGTTTGGTCCACATTTTTATTAGGTGGGTGCACTATTGCAAGATATATATGATTACCATAGATAGAAGATTTGGCTTAAATAATGAATCATCAATTTATCGGATTCTTTAATGTTGCCTGTTACCTTAATGAGGTTAGATTCAGATTGTTAGACATGTGTAATATTAAAAGATATACAGCATTATGATGAGGTTGAAGGTTGTGACTTCAAATTATTATTAATCTATTTATCATCTTCATTAATGATGCCAGTTACCTAAATGAGGTTAGGTAAATTAAGGGTTTTATCAGTTACTAGAACTAGTCATAACAATTTTTAAAACTTTTTATGGATTTTTTCTGTTGGCAAAATCTTTTCATTTCAGCCATTGAAGATATAAATAGGTGCAAAGGTTTTGCTTAATATTGCACAGTAAAATCTGTATCTGTTGGCCTTGACATCAGAAAACAAATCAGTGAACTACAAGCATTTCTTTTGCCAGATTTAAGGCTAAAGGTTTACAACAAATTTTTTCATTTCCTGCCTAGAGGCATTTAATTTTATTTGAATGATTCCATGGTCATTAGGGTAATGTGCCTTCCTTATTTTCTAATATTAAAGTATATACATGACATCTGTCAGAGAATGCTATGTCATTTAATTTTACTATTATGTCTCCAAACTCAAATAGAATTGGATCCAAATCCAATGAAAAATTTATAAACTAGGCTTCATGATCTAAGAAGTACTGTTTATCTAAAACTTTTGCTAGAATATTTTATTTGAAAGTCTTAGCAACACCTCATTTGGGTGTCAAATCTGTGTCACAGTTCCAGAGCTTTAGGGCCTATAGTAGCTGTTGGGGTATGGTCTGATAGAATGGTAAATTTAAGTGATTGGTATGGTAGAATTATACTTGGGTTGCGATTTAGTAACCTTTTAAAATTATTTTTATTTGAAATACTTCTCCCATAGTTTATTTATGGTTAATTGCATATAGTTTACCAGTACCATGTTGCCGATGCTAAATAATTTATAGATTTAGCCTTGTGGTGCGTGATTAGAAAACTTAGGAAACTATTTATATTGTGTTTTACTACTTTCTCAGTTTTCAGACACCTTATCATGTTTTCTTCTAAATATGTATGGTATTTACACTCGTAGTTTCGGGGGATGTTAAAGAATGAGAGGTCTACCTGGTGAGGGACCTATGGTCGTGGTTCTAACACGCCCCAGTTACTATACCAACACTCATTAGAGTGAATGAGCTGGGTTTATTCCTGGCATTCCATGCATCTTTTTTTCTCTCCCTATGTTTAGCAATATTTATGCCTTAGAAATGGTGCTAGAGGAGCATTTCACTGGGCGACACAGGTTCCTCGGCCAGAAATAGATTTTTCCTTCGTCAAAATCCCTTTTTAAGGGTGAAAATTTAGTGGTTGCACAATGAAATTATATAAATAATACTCCTTGTTATATGTATGTCTGCATATTCTTGATACAGTAGCAGGAATTTGAAATCAGGTGATCAGAACCAGGTTGAAAAAAATTCATTAATTGTTGATGGTTTAAAATGCTCTTGAAATTGGAAAAAAAAAAAGAATAGAAAATGCTTTCATAAAGCATGTGATATCCTATGAACCAAGAAAATGAAATAATGATATACAGTAAGAAAATATTGATAAAATATGACCAAGATGATCACAGTAATATGACACCATAATAAATCTACGAAACTTAACATTTTAAGTTCAACATGCATCCAGATTTAGTTATAACCTGTCTCTCGGTCCTAATCCAGATCGTAAGTCAGCAACTACCTGTAATGGCATAAAGAGGATAGGGAAATATTTTAAATTTGAGACTGGAGAAATTATGCAACATGCATAGCTTGTTATTGTTTTTAGACGCTGGTCTCATTGCATTACTGAAGCCATTCGTGTATTGGAAGGAAAGAAATGGTAAAATTTCTTTTATTTTAAGGCATAACAGTTAAATTTCAAGCTTTCAGAGGTGGAAGCAATATATACATCAGGTGAATATAGAAATAAGAAATTTCATTTTTTTTTTTTTCATCAGTTTCATTATTAGTCTTACCAGTTTTTTCAACTATTAAATGACAGTATTAAATTTGGAAAAGGTTCAAGGTAGCATTAGAGTGAACTTATTTTTCATGTATTTATTTTAAGTCAACATACAAAGCACTTACTTATGTGGTCTGCATGCATTGTCTTTGAAGACATTTGTTTATGATTCCTCAAGTAGCTTTTTTGTGAAAAAAAAAATTCTAGTTTACAAGTTTATCAAAATTTACATGAAGCACAGTACTGTAATTAAATAACTAAAATGAACTTGGTTTGTGGGTTACTTGAAAAATTGAGGCATTTTACTATGTAGATCATGATTGAAGCCTATATATTTAAATTCATTATTATTTCTATGGTAGGAATTTATTCATGGTAAGTTGTGTTCGTTTGTTATACAGCGCATCTCATATCAGATATTGGGTATGAATGATTTGACTGCCATATAAAGACTAATAAAAAGGTTTTAACAGCAATTACTAAGGCACTATTATATTTGCCGAAGGAATGTTTGACAAGGAAGGCAGTTATGTAGGAACTAACTTGTCAGGTAGGTGGGTGTGGAGTTCTTGTAATGGAAATGTCTTTTAACCATTATATGGTTTTCCAAGAGATGCACAAGGTTATGCAGTGTTTGTGTCTTTCTAAAAATGCAGACCTCTTACACCTTTTCACAAGAATATTTTGTATGCAGGAATCAGGTGGTCATTTGTGAGTATGTGAAATTTAAAGATTTATAAATCATTATATAGTTTGAATAGAAAAGTGAGATTCTTTAAGATGATAATTGCATATCATACTGTATATGGTTTCCTTATTCCAACAGTGTCCTTATTGTCCTGAAGACAGCATATTTTAATAGTATTCTACTTTTAGGTCACAGTGAAAGAGCAACAAGAGTGGAGAATCCCACCTTGTGTAAGTAATTGGAAAAATGCCAAGGGTTATACAATTCCTTTAGATAAACGTCTGGCTGCTGATGGAAGAGGTCTACAATCTGTTCATATTAATGAAAAGTTTGCAAAGCTGTCTGAAGCCCTCTATATTGCCGATAGAAAAGCCAGAGAACAGGTTTGTATGTTTTTTCTTTAGTCTGCTTTTTTCGGTAAAAAACAGATTTTATTCAACATATTCACATGATAAATACAGAAATATTTTGAAGCATGGAGATTCATTCTGATGATCTTACAGGTGGAAATGAGAGCACAATTAGAAAAGAAGATGGCTCAGAAAGAAAAAGTTAGAAAAGAGGAATCACTCAAGGTACTTGCTAAGAAAGCAAGAGAAGAACATGCAGGACTGCGGCCAACAACAGCAGGAGCTGATGATGCAGAAAAAGAAAGAGAAAAATTACGCTTGGATCGTGCAAGGTGATAAATCTTATACTTTCACTAGCTTCTTTGTAATTTTGTTTATTTGGGGGATTTTTTTTGTCATTCACATAAGAATACTGAACTGATGTTGTATGGATATTGTTTGTTAGTTTAATACTAATATGACTTCTAATTTAATTTAATACTCATATGACTTCTATTGAATTTTCAACACTTTTTCTTTTCGTTTTTTCAGGGACCGGAAGCGTGAGAATGCCATTGCAAATTCCTCGGCAGAAAGACGTGGTAAATTGGCTAACCGTGAGCGTGATGTCACAGAACAGATTGCTCTTGGTTTACCTCAAAAGACAGCAGGTGGCGGAGAGGCCCAGTTTGATCAGAGGTTATTCAATCAGTCTCGTGGGATGGATTCTGGATTTGGTGATGATGAAGCCTATAATGTATATGACAGGCCTTGGCAACAGGGTAGCAACATCAACTCTAACATTTATAGACCAACAAGAAATGCTGAAAGTGAATATGCTGCCGATCTTGATCAACTTTTGTCTACTGCTCGGTTTGTACCTGACAGAGGTTTTTCAGGTGCAGATACAAGTGCAAGTCGCTCTGGTCCAGTAGAGTTTCAGCGATCAGGAGTTGGTGATGAGAAAGATGATGATGACTTGTTTGGTGTTATTGGACTTCTGTCAGAAGCTAAAAAGGCTACCAAGAGAAATCCAGATGGAGATGATCGTGGAAGAGAGGACAGAGATAAAAGAAGGAAAAGAGATTGAAGATTTTACACTTTTAAAATTTGCTTAGGGTTGATTGATATTGAATTTTTGTAAACAATTTTTTTATTTTCTAGGAATAACCATTTATCACAAATGACCTTTCCTTCATTGTTTACTACAGAAACAACTGGCATAGCTTTGAAAGTATGATAGGTGATGTGGCATGAAGCAAGTTGTTTCTAGATTTTGGTAGAATGTAAAGGCAAGTTTTATGACTAAGAGAAGAGGTTTATCATGTGCGAAGAGCAGGGTTTCTTTTAATGTCTGGAAGGGCATTTGAAGAACCCAAAGCTATGAAAACAGTACTTATTTATGAAAATATTCAGCTAATGAAGTTGTCTGTGAAAGGACAATGTACAGTAATCAAATCGTACAGTTAGCACATTTGATTGATTTTGAAAGTGCAGCTGAAATGTCAAATATGTAAAAATACCATATAAGTTTGGGAGCATGAGGAACGAATTACAATATAAAGACTGCTAAAAGAAACATTGAAGAAAACAGGAGGATGCTTTAACAGTGCAATATATTTCATCCAAGCTATAGCCAGCAACATTTGTAATAATGATAAAAGTTGGTAATTTTAAGGATGGTGGATTTTGAATTCATTGAATAAGAACTTACTTTACCCTAAGGTGTGTTTGACTGTAATAAATCCAGCTGCAATTCTTCCAATAAGGTAGTAGAAAGAAATAATTTATCCAAATCTGATAAGAAAAGGAAAGAGACTAATGGATATTTTAGAAATATATTAACTATTACATGATGTTTTTTATATTTTACTAAAGAAAGTCATTGTTAAACCACACAAAAAGATTTTGTAGTTACATGGTGTCAAGGAAACTTTAGACCCAATTTCATCAATATCATAGATTATTTTAGAGCAGTTTCTTTGTACAGTAATTGTTCATGTGCCTGTTCTCTAGTGGAGTGCTCTTCTTCGCCAGTTATTTTGTAATCTATCAGGTTTTCCAATCTGTTACTCGTCTTTCTTATTACTCTTTTAGAAACAGATTCACAAAACAATTGTCCCCCCAAGGTAATGTAATTGCTTTACCTCTTCTATAACCTGCCGTTTACAATAAGGTCCTCTTCCTCTTTTCCTGTTAGTTGCTTTTTACATTTCAGACATCAAGAATTCTTTGCTCCAATTATATTTTGTAATCCTAAGCATTTCTTTAAATACTATCCCTTTATCTTTCAGTTCTTGATAATAAATCTATGCTTTTCCCAAATAACTTTACCATTGCTTCCTCTCTGATCAACTCAGTTTGATTTATACTTATAATTCTATTTATTCCTCTCGTGTTCATTCTTAATTTTCCATTTTTAAAACATTTTTAAAATCTTAATTCCCAAATTTTACTGATAACTAAGTCATCTTTATGTAGTTCCTATGACCTTCCCTTTCTGTACTCTTGAGTAGCTTCCTCTCTTAAAGGCTTCTTTCTAGATCATGCATCATGTTGTAGTGTCGGCTGGCTTAATGAGGCCTTCAGGTGATATGCCTATTGTATTTTCATAATACCCCGTCCAATTACTTGTCTTAATACCATGACAAATGCCTCTCAAGATTTACAAATATCTTGAATAATATCTTCCTTTTTTATATGGTACTTCTCATGTATCCTCTCTGTATTTATTGCCTCAGTTGTTGATTACACTGATAGCAAGCCAAAGTTTTAGCAAGTTGTTTGTAATTTTTGTCTTTGGTTTTTCTGTTATTTTCATCATGGGCTATCATATTCTCTTCAAATATGCTATTCTCTGTTGATCGTTGTAATTTCAACATCCTCCAAATCAAAATCATATTAATTTTCTTCATTCAGTAGATTATTTACTGCATCCATTATTTCCCTTATTTCTGCTTGAATTCCATCCTTTTTATCTTGTGTATTTTGCCCGTTTTTATCTTTTATGTTACTCACCCGTTTTGATGTTCAAACTATATTCTTTGTTCTTTGAATGTCTGCTCTCAGAATTTTATTCCAACTACTTTTTCACTACAATTACGTACTCCTTTATGATGCCATTTTTCAGAAAATAAGTTTTTTTTTTTTTTTCAATCGCACTGTAATTTTCCCTTCATCCTTTCCTTCATTATAAACTCAGCACATGATACTTAAACGGTGTAGAGCTTACCTTGCCTGGTATAACAGTGCAGGCCCCTCAGTATCATGCCATCTACGCTAATCTTCATGAAATTGTTCTGTCGTATTCTCTACTCTATATGTTTTTAATTCTCTGTAGACTTCATACACTCTATTTAGCATATTAATCTTTGGCATGGTCATAATTCTAGTGGGTTTTTTTCTCCATTATTGGTTTTCTTTCCAAATTTGTATATTCCTATTATATCCTCAAAACCAATTTTGGTCTGTTCATTCATGCCCATTTAAGTACAGTATGTTCCTTCCATTACACCATCTAACTATGGGACTTTCGTCATTAATCTAATATCCTCTCCCAATTTTTTTTATTCAGGTCTCGCTATTTAAGAAAGTTATGCTTTAGTATCTAAATTCTCAATAACTCTCATTTATACCTTGACTATTAATGTAAGCCTATTTCATTTTGTCTTGTCCTGTCTGTACTCCACCAGAATATACATTTCCATGGTTTTCATGCTCATCGTTTGTAGGCGACATGTTTACATTTCTTCTTGTTAGCCTTTGTACCACCTTTGTAACTTCCACCATTATTCCAACAATAACTATGCTCAATCTTAACGTCATTGTGCCAACTGAAACTTATTGTCTTTTGGTATTGAACTGAATTAGATCATATACAAGTATGTAAAGTAGTGTTATTTGAAATATGTTGTGCTAAAACTTGAAGTAAAGTTGTGTAGTACAGTACATCATTCTGCAGGTTATCAGATTCTGGATTTCAAGTGTCTTGGTTATAAATGCAGTGTAATTACAGGATGTCATGTTATTTTACCCAATGACACTGAATATCTATTTAGATGTTCATAGGCTCAAAGTTTCTTATATTATTTTTACTAGCTTGAAATAATTCTTTATTGTCTATCATGTAAAATTTCAAGCTCCTCACTCTTGTCTAATTTTTTTTTTGGGTTGTAGGACTACTTTCAAAGTCTAGAATTTCAAGAGAGGAACATATCAAAATTAAACCTAGAAAATGTGAGTTCTGGTACTGCCTTGTAAGGCAACTGAAATTATGTATCTGTAATAATATTGCTTCAGACATTTACATAATACCAGGATTTGGACCCATTGATGCCAGTAGTCAAGTGATGTACTTTTATTAGTTCTCTATACATTTGCTTTTGTTTGAAGTTGAATTAATCAAATACTTTAGCGTGTCAAGTTTGCTTTACATTTTGACAGTTTCAGTAAACATACAAATCTAGGTAGTAATTGTAGTGTAAGCAGTCATTGAATTAAGTTTAATATATATTCCTTGTTTCTGTAAATAGAAAAATGAATTCTGAAAATTATATATTTTATCTATGCAGAACTTTTGTAGATCTTGATGCATCAATTATCTTTGCCAACAATATTTCATCAAGTAAAGATTAATAAAAACTGGCTACAGTATTTGATATTATTCTATGATTTAGCCAGATGACAGAGTCAAAATATTTATTGTTGATAAAAATTTGTTTAAATACTTGATGCTTATAGGACTGGCAATAACACTTTTCATTCAGTTATTTGAGTTTTGTAGTTTGAATATTAAATCACCAACGTGTAGTTATTTTTTGGAGTGTTACCCACATAACAAATTTATCTTGAGAGGAGTAAGGATTGCACACATACAAAATCCAGTTATTCCAGTAAGTTACTGGTCAATAGAAATTACGCGATAGTCCTTGTTTGTTTTATCAGGAAATAGGGAGACGGGGCCATCCTGGTGGGAGCAGGAGAAAGGCTTTTGAGAGGGCTTTACACATTAGTAGATATCAATACATTATCCCTGCTGTCTTCAGAAATACGTTATTGTATTTTCTCCACAATAATTCTCCAAATTGCGGAAATTGAAAAAATCAAAACAGTGATCTCAATTAACCTTTCAAAATTTCATTATTTTATTTCCTATACCTCTAAAGATTAAGGTACTTTATGTCTTCAGCATATATTTTTTATTTGTTATACCTTTATATTGCTAGAAGAAAGAAACAGACTCCATTGCATTATTTTACATCTCAAATTTACTACTACAAAAAATTAACAACTAATTAAGTTATTTGATAAACTTATGATGTTTTGAATTGTGAGTACATTTTCAGTTATATTTGTTCATGCATGAATGTAAACCATCATCCTTTAATAGAAGTAGGATTTCAGCAAACCTGGAATCCATTTGTTAAGATTTATAAGGTGTTGATGGTAGTTGCTGCTTAAGCCCCACTCACCCTACCGTTCACTGATCAGCTACTTTTAGCTTCAGCTGCCGAGTAGTACTGACATACTCTCTGCCTCTTAACTATCTGATTTAAGGATTTTACTGCATTATCTATTTGCAGTCATGTGGGTCTGCCTTGGCAAGCTTGGCGGCAATTGTAGTAGGCTGTGGATCCACATTTTGTGTATCTTTATGCAAGGTGCATGAATGCTCGCAGTCATCCCTCTGTGACAAATTAAGTCGTGGTCTCCTTTGCAGTGGTCTGAGTATGGTCAAAGGGGGAAGAAGTCTAAGAGAGATTATGGCTTCAGAGGCTCCTACACCTAAGCTTTTGATAAATAAGCTTTTTAGCTCGTGCCTCTCACTTTGCAGTACTCAATCTGCTGCTCCTTTGTTGGCTTCCTCTAGAGATTAGTCCCCAATTTGCCCTTGGGTACAGTATGCTTCAAGGGGAGGTAGCAACCTTCCCCTAATGAAGCTTGCCGCTGCCTCAAAGTTTGGGCGCTTTTGTGACAACTGATGATAACATTTGCAAGAATTTAGACCTGAGAAAATTGTGTCTCCCCTGAGGCTTCAATGGCATTCCATCTGTGGAGAACTTGTAAAAAGTAGTAGCAGATGCTATTCCGCCTGTGGAAGGACCAGAAAGAGTCCTTTTCTGCTGTAGAAGATCTTTGATCCTCTCCCCCTGTGGTTCGTTGCCAGAAAATTCTCGACTTCCACTTCTGGCAAGGGAAAAAGATGTATATGACCTCCTTCCCCTCAGCCCTGTATCTTTGACCTGTTCATCAGCCATCTAATATTGTACTACCTTCTCCAAAGATGAAGACGACAACCAATCATCAGACTCATGAGTCTTTTCTCAACCTCCATTCATGCACTTACTAGAAATGTAGTGCTATACACCATAGCAACCCCAGGGGAAGGTGAGGTGGTATGAGGTACTGGTGCTTATGCTCCTGCTTCCAGTATTCATCCTCGTGCAGGAATAAGCCCACACACTGTCTGTCAGGACAAAGTCCGCTGTCCTCATCCTCATCCTTCATCAAGGTTGACAGCCCAGCAGAGGGAATGTAACGCTGTACTTCGGATGATCTACGTGAACAGAGAAGGGGTCTGCAAGAGTCACATGCACAATTACCTCCACTGGCACGATCACTTTCACATATATAATCACCTCCATGCACACGATCCCCATGAGACAGGTCTCCACACGTACGCTCCCAACATATACACAATCCATTAGCAATGATCCTTTGTACAAAGTTACCATGTTAAAGGTCTTTACCAGCTAGTTGGGCATCGGCCAGATTTTTTCGTTGGACAAGTTTCATCAGGACACACCAAGGCAAAGCAACCTTCACCAATAGACTGTCCAAGGCGTACCAGTGCGGCATTTGACTCCTTGTTCTTGTGTTCATCCTTCAGTGGTACAAGCATGTAATACTTCATTATCCAAGACAGATGAAAAAGCAAAGGACGCCGCCCCAGCCTCTGAGGAGTCAGACCTGGCTTTCATACCCACCACTTTGAGTTACCGTCCCTGTTCCATTTTAAGTCCAAAACCTGAGTAAACATCACCTACAGAACACGTGATGATCTCCACTCTCGGGAGAGAGAAGTCTCAGGACTATATCAACCCTTCATTACCCGACTCTGGTCTCCCACCTGTGGAGATGGAGAATCTTGAGACAAAGTCTACATTCGTGAAGATATTGGGTCTCCTCTGAGATTTCAGTGACCTTTGGGAGTCAACTTTGACCCCTATCAAAGTCAGTATGACATTTACTGATCAGTGCTTTGGCTCCCCTGAAAGTTTGAAGCTACCTTGATCAGAGTTAGCACTAGGGATTCTAAATAGTGTAAATTATCATATCTCTGGTCCGAGAAATTCGCAGTTCTCAAGCCAATAGAAAAAAAATCCGTCCTTCTTCACCTTCTCGACAATGATCATTCTATATTCCTGAGAATCCAGACCTCTCTCTTACATTGTGACATCAGTAACATCATTGATACCAGGATCCCTTGTGAAAATACTCAAGACAAAGGAAACTACATTTTTAGCGTATTGAGTCCACTGCCATGGAAGCTACTAACATTCTAAATCTCCAGATGACTTCGTAGATAGACCACTTGTCAGAGCTGTTGCCTACTTCTTTACTTCCCAGGACTTGGCAAATTCTGAGAAAAAGTATTAGTTAAGATACTTAATCCTGTCGTGTGGCAAGACAATCACCTTGGCTCATCAATTTGCAAACAAGTCTGCAAAATTAATTCTCTAGGTGTTGATGCAGTAGCTCCTCACTTCACGAAGCTGGTAGATCAGCTAAAGGCCCTTGTGTTAAGGAATTCTTTGTTTTTGTTGTTGAAGGATACAGCCCTATTCCCACTACAAGACGTTGACACAACAGTGGAGGAAGACAAGCCAAAACTCCCTCATCCATCGAGCAGTTACTTTTATAGGACCAACCAATTCAAAGGTAGCCAATAGAACATTGACAACTGCCGCTCCATTCAAATCATCTCTGAAGATATTGACATTGCTAGCGATTTCCAGGGCCATGTACATCCCTTCAACTTTTTAGAAAAGTTGTGGACAGTGCTACAGCCTTTCGTTCCCCTTCTGGCAAGTCCAGGACAGGTATCAGGAGAAAACAAAGAGAACGCTGAGATGGGCAGTACCATGGAGCCAATAGCTGGTCAGTGGAAGTACTCCAGGATGGATACCACCTTGCGTCATTGACTCTCATCCTCCCCTCACTCTGATACCAATGATATTCAACTCACCAGCCAAGTTCCAGGAAAGCCCTTGCCCTCAGGGTAGAGGTGAAGATGTTAAAAAAGAACGTGTAAAAAGTCCTACAGGACGGTTCTTCAGTTTTTTATTGTTCATTCACAAGGGGATGGGGACGGCAAACAGCGTAAAATCCATCATCAGGAGGAACGGCTTCGTACTTTCTGTAGATCTAAAGAATGCGTAATTCTAAATTCCATTTAGCTGTCTTTCAGTAAGTACCTATGCTTTGTCCTCAGGGAAGTATTGAACCAATTCAAAGTCCTATGCTACAGATCGACTCTCATACTCCAAGTTTTCACCAGCGTTCACACTTATCTCTGCTTGGGCACACGCCAATGACGGTCGTCATCTGAGAGACCTGGATGACTGGCTGATTCTTGCCTCTCTGAGGTAGTTGCTACAGGATCAAGACAAACTTCTTTTTTTTCTTTTGCCACAATCTGGGGACCATATTTACTCGGGAAAAGTCCAGCCTCATGGCCAAGCAGAAAGTGGACTACCTTGGTATATTAATAGAAACTGCAATAGTGAGAGTTCATCAAAAAGTCATGTAAACTGACTCTGGGAGGTAGCACAGCCTTTTCTCATTGACTAAGAACGTCTGACTTGACAATGGCAATGACTTCTTGAAGACATTGTTGGAGAACCATGTTGCTAATGGGCATCTCCACAATCAATAGTGTCTGAAACATCACTGGTCAATAACCAGAAACACCCATCATCGTCTTGTTCTGGTGGAACAGATGGCACATGACAATCTAGCCTTGTGGCTTAACGTCAAGAACCTCATCAAGGGATCCACTCCAGTGCCCTCATCTTGAAATGCTGCCGTTCACAGATGCTTCTAAGGTGGGATGTGACATACCTGAGGAACCAGACCGCTTCGTGCTGCTAGTTTGGAGAAGAAAAGCAGTACTCTTAGCATTGCAAGTTTCACCGTGTCTGATGGGCCACACAAGTGTTCAAATGTTGAGGAACATGACTTGAGTGGTGTACATCAACAATCTTGGAGGTACTGTTTCCTAGCTTCTATGTGAGTTGGTGAAGCAGGTGCAGACTTAGGCATTAAACCATACAGTAGAGCTGTCAGCGAGAGTCATTCCAGGCAAGAGGAATATGCTAGCTGACACTTCCAATACCCATGGGACAATTTCGATGTCTACGCTTTTCCATCATTCTTCCTGGAGATGGCGATCACTATAAAATCCATCATCAGGAGGAACGACTTCATGCTTTTTGTAGATCTGAAAGATGTATACATCCAGATCCCATTCACCTGTCCTACAGGAAGTATCTCTGCTTCATCCTCAGGGGGAGTAGTGTACCAATTCAAAGTCCTGTGCTTCGGATTAACTCTCACTCTCCAAGTTTTCATCATTGTCCATACTCATCTCATCTCAGCTTGGACACACGCCAACGGTGTTCATCTTCTGAGATACCTGGATGACAGGCTGATTCTGTCTCTGAGGTAGTTGCTTCAGGATCAAGATAAACATCTTTTCTTTTGCCACAATCTGGAGATCATGATTAGTCAGGAAGTATTGGAGTCTCATGCCCAAGCAGAAGTACTATGTGTGGATGCTGATAGAAACAGCAGTCACAAGAGTGTTTCCATCTGACAACCATCCTGTAAGTCCTAGGTTGAGGTCAAAGTGGCTGCTCGATGGACCTTTGGATGGGAGAGGCTTACCTGCCACATTGGCAGTAACTATCATCACCTTGTTATAAATTCTATCAACAGTTCCAGCTTCGATGAGATCATACTACTATTAAAGGATTCAGGTATGTATAATTTGGAAAAATATAAATTACTTGAAAAAAATTTAATGTTTTTACAAGTGCTGTTATCTTTAGCTACTTGAAATATATATCTGTATATAAGATCCTTTTTTTCTTTTAATTTCATAATGGTGTTTTCTCTGCACAAAAGTTTAATGTTGACGTAGACAAAATATAGAACAGGTGTCTTTACTTAAAAGAAAATAATGTGTGAGAGGTAAATGCAATGTTGAAACTGCTGTTGAAATTTTTGGAGTTCTTCCATTAAAGTATCCCAGGGGAAAAGTAAGTATGCTTTTGTTCTTTAAAGTTTAATGATTCTTGGGGGTTAACATAGGTTAAAGACTAGTATGACGACATTGAGAGGCACATGATGGAGCAAAATTTAGTTTTAAAGCAACTCAAATTATTTGATCTAATGATTCTTAGGCAATTAATTTATATACTGAAATAAAAGTTTCTTTCCAATCATTGAGAGGTAAATGTAAAGGGGTTGGTTACTTTTTGAGTGGATAAAAGTTGCCTTAATTGGAAATGAGTAGTTTCCAGCCATTTGTTTTACTGTATTATCCTGCAAAGTGTTATTTGTGCATGAAGAATTTACCTCCATTAATTTTTATCCTAATTGCTGTTATGTATTTTATAGAAAAAGCAAGGTGAATATGTAGTTGTTAGAAATAGGAAGATTTTTTATCTTCTATTTGTATGATTTAGATAATATTGAGAATGGGAAAATAATTGGATTATTATTATTATTATTATAGTATGCATTGTAAGTATGTCTGACTTGCAATAAATCTTATTTGTATAAAGCTGATTTTAATTGATCTGACCCTTTGCTGTGAAATGGAAATTATATTATTCATATTAAATTATTTGGAAAATACTCTCAAGAAGGATTATAATGTTTGCTTGTTATTTACAAGTACAGGTAATTTGTATGTACAATGTTTTAAGGTTTCCTGGAGATTAAAAGATTCAGTCCGTTCTTGGAACAAAATTTGGTCATCCATATCCATGGGAATTACGTTCAAACACCTCCCATGAATGAGTTCCATAATTAATATTGACACTAAACTATGAATGTTAAACTCAATTTTGCTTTTATGGTACTGTATAAACACTTGAATATACTGTGGGTACTGTAGTTTTTTTATGGTATACAAATACTGTAATACATAAACAACACTGAACTTTACTGTAATAATGATATAACAGTAATGTATATTACAAATTTTATTCTTGCAATATAATTTCTCTGATTTAAAAGCTTATTCACAGTAAGTACTGTCTACATGTATGCCTTTTAGAATACAGTACTACTGTATACTGTTCAGTTTAAAAATATGGCTTTTACATACATACATATACCAAGGCACTTCCCCCAATTTTGGGGCGTAGCCGATATCAACAAATGAAACAAAACAATAAAAGGGGACCTCTACTTTCTACGTTCCTCCCAGCCTAACAAGGGACTCAACCGAGTTCAGCTGGTACTGCTAGGGTGCCACAGCCCACCCTCCCACATTATCCACCACAGATGAAGCTTCATAATGCTGAATCCCCTACTGCTGCTACCTCCGCGGTCATCTAAGGCATCAGAGGAAGCAGCAGGGCCTACTGGAACTGCGTCACAATCGCTCGCCATTCATTCCTATTTCTAGCACACACTCTTGCCTCTCTCACATCTATCCTCCTATCACCCAGAGCTTCCTTCACTCCATCCATCCTCCCAAACCTTGGCTTCCTCTTGTACTTCTCCCATCAACTCTTGCATTCATCACCTTCTTTAGCAGACAGCCATTTTCCATTCTCTCAACATGGCCAAACCACCTCAACACATTCATATCCACTCTAGCTGCTAACTCATTTCTTACACCCGTTCTCACTCTCACCACTTCGTTCCTAACCCTATCTACTCGAGATACACCAGCCATACTCCTTAGACACTTCATCTTTTGATAAATTGAAAAGCCTTTTAGTAAGATGAATGTTATCTGAAGGTTGCATTACTGATATCTTTGAACCATGGGTTTTTTGGCCTTGAAATAGAAAAATAATATTTCCATCAATCTTCCATTTAAAAATTACAGTAAAAGGACAACTTTATGACCTCAGAATAAAGAAAAGTTGATACAGTATTTAGCTACTATTCCACTATATCTCCTCTATCTGATGGACAGCTTGTATGTCTAGAAAGGACAGTGGAAGCGAACAAGCACCATACCAAACAATCGTCATTTCTTATCACACCACTCGTATATCCAATGGATGCCTTTGCCATTTGCTTCCTGTAGATCTACATCAGAATATGCAGGTCCTAGTGAGCAGCAGCGTAGGATGTGGTCCTTGATCTGGGGCGATTCACACAGGGACAATCAGCATTGGTGACATATCCCCACTTTTGAAGTCTCTCCTGTTTTCCCAACCTTGGATCTTGCTCTATTTTAGGTGGTCCCCTCCTTTCTGTTACGGGACGCTCCATAAGTTAGGTGTTTGGTAGGGTCAGGTAGTGCTTCATTGGTTGAATTACAGTCACTCTCCCTCCATTTCATCAATCTGTAGGCAACATGGTCTAGATGTTCAGGATCCTCCACAGCCATGAAGCTTTTCTTTGATTTTAGTTGCTGTCTTGTTGCTTGTTGTACATAAAGTGGATGCCTTGGATCATTCATCTGTTTGACCCTTTCATTTTTGATAATAGCATCTCTTCAAATTTTAAGTGGTGCAATACCGGCCAGTCTATAAAGAGACGGGAGAGGTGTTGCCTTTAATGTGACAGTGATTGTTCGACAGGCTTATTTAGCTCTGGATTCACTTTCTTTGTCTGGCACAATCTTAATCACACTGGTGAACAATATTCTGGAGTAGAATAGCAGACTGCTAGAGCTGTTTTCTTAAGGATTTTTGGATCTGCTGCCCAGCTGATGTTAAATAATTTGTTGGTGCTATTATAGTATGCTATCTACCGTCGAATTTCTATTATAGTATGCTATCTACCGTCGAATTTCTATTATAGCATGGTATCTACCACAAAGTATGTTATCTACCGTCAATATTAATCCTCCCGTTTGATGAGGATTATCAAACAGATTACTTACCACCAGTATGTTATCCTCATTGGACTTTAATGATAGTTTAATAATATTTATTGGCTGGACAACATGGGTGCATAATTATAAGCAGTTTGTAGGGAAACTTTTTTCACAAATTATTCAAAGCTCATCATACAACAATGTTACAAGTTAATCAAATGAAAAATCAAATATTACAAAACTGAAAGAAAATAATCTATGAAAAATATTCAATCAAAATTTTATTCTACTACTGCTTGTAAACATATCTTGCATCATTCAAGAAAGCAGGAAATACATCGTCGCCTTTTCTCAGAACTTTCCAATTGAAACCACCACACTACACACTTCCAGACACATTAAACCAATCAGTGAGTGTATTAGGTGATTTCCCAGCTAATTATAAAGTAGTGTTAATTGGGGTCTCATAAACAAAATAATAAACTAATTCCAAAATTTCAGAAAGGGGTGGTAGATAGCAAAATCGGCGGTAGATAGCATACTATAATAGCACCAATTTGTTAATGAGGTTGTTTCTTGTTGATAGTTTTTTCTTTAGTTTTTCTGTTTGTTCTTTAAAGCTAAGCTCTGTCAAGAGTGATGCCTAGATATACTGGATAGTCCTCACTTCACTCCGCATTCTCTACAGGTATAAACATACTAAAACATTACATTGCATTATAGCGCACCGTGCCGGTTGACCCTACATTATAGCGCACCGTGCCGGTTGACGCCAGGTTTATTTTTTCAATGAATCATACTTTTGAAACAATATAGATGTAACATCACATATTCTAATAACTTCTACAAACTTCTGTACTGATATAGCAGTGCATATTTAAAACAAAATGAACACTTTCAAATTAACATATAAGCCTCCTCTGCCGCCCAGGAAAAACCATAGATAAAAAACAAAATCTCAAGTTTTGAAAAAACTATGGAAACCTGTGTATCCACGGCAATAATGCAGAGTAACTCAAATTTGAGTGGTGGAACCTCACTCTTGTACTACTAATAAATAATAATAATAATATTAATAATAAATTCGACTTGCTCGGGCTAGCGTGCGCTAGAAAGTGACCACTTACTAAATACCTCTTCAAACATCGAATAAGTTTCACCCAACACTAAATTCTCATTGGCCACTGCCTACATAACAACTGAACTTAAGTAACGAGACACTTAAGATCTGCTTACATGTCGTTAGGACAATTATTTTTCGCTATACTTCGTAACGCGAAAAAATTCTAGTCCTCACTTCACTCCGCATTCTCTACAGGTATAAACATACTAAAACATTACATTGCATTATAGCGCACCGTGCCGGTTGACCCTAGAAAATACCAAAGAAAGGGAGAGAAAGAAAGAAATGGAGAGAAAGAAATAAATGTTCCGATTGAATGATTTACACATTTAACCTCTTTTTGAAGCCTTTGACAAACATGTTTACTTGAAACAGACTACCAACACTCATGTCTATGAAGACACCTATCATTGACGTTATCGTTTGCGCTGTTTGAACTTGTAGCCACAGTTTTAACAAAAAATTCTGTTTGGTTACATTACAGGAGCTTTTAAAAAACTTCTTAAAGATAAATCGATCAAAGGACAAAATCATTCCAGCTTCCTCTGTATCAAGCAAAATACATAAAATATGGAAAAGCATTTGTGACAACTTCCGATATCAAAAACTTCACAGTATTGGTGATTATATCTTTTTTTTTTTTTTTTGGTTCAACTAAGAAATCTTCAAATTACAATAAACTTAATTCCCTAAATCTCAGATACGAAAACTTTAATGATCTATCAAAATAATAAAAAGTTTTTCAATATAGGAAAATATAATCCGCACGGATTCTGCAACACCATATTATCAAAAAGATCCTTTGTATGCACCGATCTACCAGCTTAATGTTTCACAGGTGCTTGCAAAGATTTAACAAGTGAATTTTCCGTTGGATCTATGTAACCCCTCATTTCATGCATGCACGTTATGGCATAAATAGCTTGATCACTGGAGATTACTAAAGCACCGGAATCTAATAAAAGCGTCATAAATAAAGCAACATACAATGGCATTTCGCTTTGCTCGTGACCATTATTGTAAGTTTCTCTTTGTTGAAAGACAAGTTGGTAGGCCTTGTCGGTGCTGTCATTCATCGATGATAGAAGATGCCCATGACAACTGAGGTCCCCCAATTTCCTGTCCAAATTAGATGCCACCGTTAAAGACGACTGCTGGCATTTCATTGCATTCACGATCCTGGAAAGTAGATTCCAAAAATAAAACATCGTACATATATACTTATAATTTCAAAAACCTTTACCTTCTATATCAAAGTTAAATTTCAGCGAAAATTTTTCCCATTTTTTTTTTTATCTTTTTTTTTATCTTTGAGTAAACACTCAAAGTTTAACAATAAAGTTTCCCTCGTTAATATCAACAGTCAAGATGGAGAGGACTTTCACTCTGGAATATTCTACTTAAGAATTTTTACCTCCATTTTATTAATAACCTTTGGTATAAAGCACCAAACCTCAAGTTAAAGCATCAATTCCCTCTGTACCGGGACACCAATATTAGAGATTAAAAACCTCAACATATTTTTAAAATTAGAAAAACAGTCTAAAGAATGAATAACTCTCACGAGTCCATAACTCTGAAAAATGTAAGCAAGAATTGACCATTCATCCATGTTAGTTGACAACACTTCAAAAAATCCGCTCTTTTGTACTCTTTCTGGGCTAACATACATTGATGACCTGAACAGTGTATTCAGTACAAGTTTCAATTCTTTGGTTTTCTATGATTTCCAAATCTGGCTTTTTGCTACCTACTTGCATTAAAATCGATTTTTTTTTTTTTATCTGGAACAACGTTCAAACATTGCCAAAGTACTTTACATAATTCTGTCGACTGCCTCCTGCTCCTTCATGTTTAATTTTAAAGATTCATTTGCTGTCCAGTTTCCAACCACTTTTCATAATAAAAACAATGCGCTGTATTCATCGCTAAAAACATCAGAACTACTCCAAACCTACTACTGAGGTGTCACAACATATAAATTTCCCAACACCAGAGGCGTCACAATATAACTTAAATCTGAGGAGTCACAATATAGTGGTAAATTTCCTATGTCTGAAGCGTCGCAATATAGCGGTAAATTTCCTATGAGGCGTCGCAATATATTGATAAGATTGCCTACATCCGAGGCTTCGCAATGTGATAAATTGCCTACATCTGATGCGTCACAAAATAGTAATTAACTGCCTACATCTTAGGCGTCACAATAGAGTGATAAACTGCCTACATCTGAGGCGTCACAATATAGTGCTAAACTGCCTACATCTGAGGCGTCACAATATAGTGCTAAACTGCCCACATCTGAGGCATCACAATATAGTGCTAAGCTGCTACAGTACATCTGAGGCGTCACAATATAGTGATAAACTGCCTACATCTTAGGCGTCACAATATAGTGATAAACTGCCTACACCTTAGGCGTCACAATATAGTGATAAACTGCCTACACCTTAGGCGTCACAATATAGTGATAAACTGCCTACATTTTAGGCGTCACAATATAGTGATAAACTGCCTACATCTTAGGCGTAACAATGAAGTAATAGGTTAAATAAGCCTGATGCAAGTATATAGTTAAAGTAACGACCAAAATAAAAAATTAATTTCTGCGTCAAAACGTGATCTCAAGTAGAGCATCTGATATTTCCCCATTAAGTTCTCAACTAGCTTTGCTCAATATGTAAAAATACAGAAATACTTTATCGTTTTCATTTTAACAATACCTCTCACGACAAATTTCGTGGAAATTATGTAACAGACAATTATGTCCAAAAGATTTTCGTTAAAATAACGTTTTTGTTAATTCAGAAGGCTTGGCATCTAAACAAGGTCTTTAACGACATAGTTTATCCTAATACTGTAGTTACGAAATTTGCCTTCAGTATTCGTCCACTGTAAACCTTTCAAAATATAATTTAGAGTCTGTAAACCAGTTATACTCTCTTGTAAATAAATCCAAATCTTGAGGCTTCAAAACAACCATCCGCAGCTATGCCATCATCTAAAAATACTTCAAATTTTCACTTCCTTAGATCTCCAATATCTAATAGACTTAAGAAATTTAGTAAAGATGTACAGCTGCTTTCAAAAATATCTAAAGATAATCCATTATAAAAACTTTTTAAATTTTTCCCCAATGAGAAAGATATTGGCAACGTTTTAATAGATTTCTATGCGATAAGCAGACTGTAGACTGATTAAATCCTTAAAAAGTTTGTAATAAAAAACCAGCCTTTGCTTACCATTTCCATTCTTGGTCACCGTCAAAGGAATTATTTCTTAGTTTTTCTGATACCAGTGTCACCCATTCTCTTTTAATAAATTCTGATTCGTCCCTTTCTGACCTATTGTTACCCAATCCAACAACCACAGTAACGATTTTGAAATGGAATTTTGTGATCGCCCTTTTAGGCGTCAATGCTCATCTTACCGGACCCAATCTAATTCTATTCAATGTATTGTGAATAACAACAACCAACAGGCGATTAAAAACAATAAAATAAAATAAACACAATGCTCCAATTTCCTTGTACCAACTGCTAAGTATACAAAATAAAAACAGCTATATTTTCACTTATCTTTTCGACGTCTTTCTTGGTATACATTCCCGGCTAAAATGTCAACTCTCGGCCTTTATTGAGCTCTAGACTTCTTCCATCAAAGTTGATATGAATCCACACTTTCCCTCGATCTTTAACTAGCTTGACACTTTCGGCGATGCTGCTCTTTGCGTACTAACTCGTTTCTGCAGCAGTTTTAGATGTTCCTTGTCCTCCAAGTTGATAAACAATTGCATCTAATGCTAACATTTTCGTATCAGTTTCCTCAAAATAACGCGATGCTCATTCAAATGGTTTTCCATCATACTTTAACGAGGTGCGGATACTTGTTGAATATTCTGCTGGAAATCGGATAATAGATTGTCCATCACTTCTGGAAACGGTTTCAGCATTCTGATTGCTAGCGTGAAAACACTATTCACATCTGAAGCTGTATTTGACCCTGCCTGGCGTCCTGGCTAATAAATTCGACTTGCTCGGGCTAGCGTGCGCTAGAAAGTGACCACTTACTAAATACCTCTTCAAACATCGAATAAGTTTCACCCAACACTAAATTCTCATTGGCCACTGCCTACATAACAACTGAACTTAAGTAACGAGACACTTAAGATCTGCTTACATGTCGTTAGGACAATTATTTTTCGCTATACTTCGTAACGCGAAAAAATTCTATTGGTGTGTATCTAATTCTTTATTTTCCCATATGGTCTTTAGTTTCCGGTTAGCTTCGTGATTGTTGAGTTGGAATGCACACAGTTTTCCTGGGTTTTGCATTGAAGTGCCATTTTTTTTAATAAACTTAGATGATAAAGCTCTTGATAGTCTCTCTATTTCTTCAAAGGATCGTGACTATATAACAATGCATAGGTCGTCTACATGTACTGTATGAATCTTCATATATCCTGAAACTCTGGTTGGTCATTTGTATAAATGTTAAACAAATGGTTCCCTGTGGCAATGATAACCAATTTATTTGACTTTATATGTGTTGATTGCCTTATAAATATATATAATAGGGAGAGCAAAATTGAATAAGATAAAGACTATAACTAAAGGATGGTCTCCTTAGTTTGATAGACAGACTTTAGAGAAAAAATATTTAAAGAAAGTGAAGTCTGTTAAAAACGAATTACCAATATAATTACCTATTAGGGAGGAAAGAAATTGAATGATATAAGGAAAAGGTCCAGGAAACAACAGATGTGAATAAGTTATATTGTCTTCTAAATAGTGTATTGAGAAATAAAAAAAAAAAAAACTACCAAATGGGTAGTATAGCTACCAAGAACTGGCTAATTAATTTCCAGAATTCTTTAAAAACAAAATATAAAATATAATTAGGTAATTTCCAAAGTAGGAAACTTTTCCAGTCTTGCTGACATAATTGTAAGAATAATAGATACTAGTATTGATGAGTGTGTTTTGTAAATCTGAGAAAGCGGCTATAGTCACATTGGTTCTGAAAATTGCTCTTGGTTATCAGGAATTAAGTTCATATAGACCTGTTTCAAATGTATCCTTTATTTCAAAAGCTCTAGAATGTATAATTTTTTAACTAGTTGAACTTATAAAGAATTGAAGCATACAGCAAATTATATTCTACGGAGACAGCTATATGCCCTGTAGTAAATGATGGCTGCAAACAAATGTGTTATCTTTATATCATTTCCTCATCTTGGTGCTGCTTTTATAGTCCATTGGTATTGAAGATCAAGCACCAGGTCCATCAGAGTTTCAAATCTAACTGGACAAGATACTAGCTACAGAGGGAGAAGAATTGATGCTGGATTTATTAAGAGCAATGTGGGAAGAGGAAATGCCTAAAGACTGAAAGAAGAGTAATGGTATACATATTTTAAGCTGAAAGGTGATGTCATGGATTGTAGAAACAACAAGAATTAAAATTAACAGTGCATGATTTTAAAGTCTTTTAATAGGTTACTAGATGAGAGATTGAGAAAGATTGCAAAGAATGGGAAACAACAGTATGTATTCATAAGGGGGAGAGGGATTGTGGATGCCATCTCTATAGTAAGGCATCTACAGGAAAAGTGGCTAGAGAGAAACCAGAGGCTTGTCTGTACTTTTGTTGATTTAGAAAAGGCTTGTGATGGAATACCAAGAGAAGTGATGTTTTGGTGCTTAAGGAAGGAGAAAGTCCTGGAGAAGTTGGATAGAATGGTAGAGACGATGTACAAAAGAACAAGTACAGAAGTAATTAGAGCTGCTGGGGAAACAGAAACTTTTGAAGTTAGTGTTAGATTACACCAGGGGTCAGCATTAATCCTTTTTTATTTGTGGTGGTCTTGGGTGTGTTAAATGAAGAAATTAGAAATGAAAAGTTGTGGGGAGTTGTTGTATGCAGATGATTTGGTGATTAGGTCTACCACTGAAAATGAGGAAGACTTGCAGTGAAGGGTTGTAGAGTAGAAAGAGACTTTGGAGAGGGGTAAATGAGGATAATACTGAAGCTATGATGAGCAGTAAGGAAGGTAGGGAGAGAATACCCATATGTGAAAGTAGAAGCTTGTTTTTAAAGAAGGTGGAACAAGTTAGACACCTGGGGTCTTCTACAGGGATGAGAGGCTGAAGTTGAGAATATGATAAAACCAGCCTGAGAGAATGATAAGAAAATACCAATCAAGCTAAAAGTCAAGATCTATAGCACAGAAATAAGACCAGTGTTAGTGTGTGGAACAGAAACGTGGGCTCTAAGATGAAGAGAGGAAGCAAATCTTGAGAGAACAGATGAGAATGCTAAAGTGGTTTATGGTAATATCAGTGTTTGAAAGATTGGAAAATGATAAAATAAGAAAAATGGCAGGTGTGGTAAATATTAGCTTACAGTGCTAATAAGAGTGTCATGACTGAGATGGTATGGGCACGTATTGAGGATGGATGGTGGGGAGGGAGTGAGGAGGGGTTGTGAGGAACCTTTTAAGGGGAGGGAGATAGAGCGGGGGCCGGGGCAGAGAATTGGATGGTGAGATAAGGTGATGAATGATATGGAGAGAAGAGTTTTTTTGGAAGAGGATGCCTTTGATAGAAGGCATTGGATAGGGCACATCAGGCAACCTTCCCCTTAATTATTATTATTATTATTATTATTATTATTATTATTATTATTATTATTATTATTATTATTATTATTATTATTATTATTATTATTATTACTATAATTACTATCAATTTTTTTGCTTATTATTATTAATTGCTAAGCTACAGCCCTAGATGGAAAAGCAGAATGCTATAAGCCCAGGGGCTTCAACAGGGAAAATAGCCCAGTGAGGAAAGGAAACAAGAAAAAATGAAATACTTTAAGAACAGTAACATCAAAATAAATATCTCCTATATAAACTATGAAAACTTCAAAATAACAAGATGAATATAAATAAGATAGTATAGTATGCCTAAGTGTACCCTCAAGCAAGAGATCTCTAACCCAAGACAGTGGAAGACCATGGTACAGAGGTTATGGCACTACCTAAGACTGGAGAACAATGGTTTGATTTTGGAGTGTCCTTCTAGAAAAGCTGCTTACCATAGCTAAAGAGTCTCTTCTACCCTTACCAAGAAGAAAGTGGTCACTGAACAATTACAGTGCAGTAGTTAACCCCTTGAGAGAAGAATTGTTTGGTAATCTCAGTGTTGTCAGGTGTATGAAGACAGAGGAGAATATGTAAGAATATGCTAGACTATTCGGTGTGTATGTGTGTGTGCGTGTGTAGGCAAAGGGATAATGAACCGTAACCAGAGAGAAGGATCCAATGTAATAGTGTCGGGCCAGTCAAAGGACCCCATAATTCTCTAGCTGTAGTATCTCAACGGGTGGCTGGCGCCCAGGCCAACCTACTACCTATTATTATTATCAATTGCTAAGCTACAACCATAGTTGGAAAGGCAGGATGCTACAAGCCCAAGGGCTCCAACATGAAAAATAGCCCAGTGAGGAAAGAAAATAAGGAAAATAAAATACAAGAGAAGTAAGTAACAATTAAAATAAAATATTTCAGAAACAGTAAGAACATTGAAATAAATCTTTCATATAAAAATTATGAAAAAAAGAGAGAAATAAGATAGAATAGTGTATCTGAGTGTACCCTCGAGCAAGAAAACTCTGCCTAAGGGTTAGAAGACCAATTAAATAGATTTTTAAAGAAATTATCAAATCAGAAAAACATTAATGAAATATTGTTAATCTACTGATTAGGGTCTGTACGTCTTTCTTCACATGTTCAGTTTTCTTACTTTATTTTACTTTACTTTAAGGGCTGTTTCCTGACCCTATATGACTTACAAGATCTGTTTGTCGTATATAATCTTAGGTATTCAGCGTATCACACAGTTTATTACGTTTTTATTGTGAAATCCACATTATCGAATAACTTAGAAAACAAGTCTCTTCAGTTTCTTCTTGAAAGGCTTAATATCTTAATTCTTTCTGATATCTAGCTGGAGCTTGTTGTATAGTCTAGGGGCCGCATGTTTGAAAATTCTAAATCCTATAGTAGACATACATCTAAGCTCCAACAATATGAATCCATCGGTAAGTATTCTTGTGTCTACACAATTCGTCGGCTGCACGATGTGTAGCAGTTCTCAATATTCATGTTAAACTATTTAAGAGGAAGAGAAAACCAGGTTTCACTGACGTCTGCAAGCGTTTTACTATATAAAACTAAGTCTTATAATATAAACGAGTTCACTCAGCCATATTTTATAAAGATAAAGAATTAGCACTACACTCACAAACATTAAAGTGCCTCAGAAGTCACCCTCAAATGGCCTCAAAATGATATCTGCTCAAACTAAATGCTTGTAGGTAAAACTCAACGCATCAACAAATCCTTTGTGAACTATATTAACCTATAAAAAACAAAATTTGTGTAAAGTGTCAATCAATCAATATATATATATATATATATATATATATATATTATGTGTGTATATATATATATATATATATATATATATATATATATATATATATATATATATATATATATATATATATATATATATATATAAAAGCTACTACTCTATTCTATCCATATTGGAAGAATACCAAAATAACGCAGATAGTTATTATGATGACATCATTGAAAAGGCTACGCCTCCAATCAGAACTTCTGATGCACGATAATAGCCAAACAATAAGAATATATAATATCAGTATCTCAAAATTACCAAATCTGTTACAACGAAAAGAAATCTAAAATTAATGGAAAGTTTTTTCATAAAAATATAACTTACTATAATACTATTAAACCATATTTTTTAATGATCTACATTACTTTTCTACATTTTGTACGATAGTTTGAACAATGATCCGGTCATCCGGCTCTGTGCATCTTTGCTACAGCTGGTGGTGCCATCTTTCCCTGGCGACTTGATTTACTTACTTCGATTGCCTACAGATTGTGAAGGTAAGTTAGATTACCCTATTTATATTTGTGGTTAAAATTAAGGTAGTGGTTTTCTGTGGTTAAATTGGCCTTGGTAACCAATAGATTCTGTTTGTACTGCTCATTATCTTAGTTTTATTACATGTTAAGGTAATGTTAGTCTTCCTTGACCTGGAACCTACGGTAGTGTATGTATGATTAAGCCCTACTCGAAAACATTCTATTCTACGGTAAGGGTTTATTGTATTAATCTTTGTTTACTTGGTACATATTACAGGCTATTTTATCCTTGCATATATGTAGTTGGTAGTCTAGGGTAAGGTTTACTGTGTCGGCTCCGTTTACGTAACCGGTAGGTTGACGCTATTATTTTTACATGGGCAAAATTTCATTCAGCAAAAGGCATTTATCTTCATATTTTTTGTGTTCGTTCACCTTTTTAATAGACGGTGGGGAGAGTTTTTCTTCAGGAGGTGAAAGAAATGCCAGTTTATCAGCTGATCACCAAAACATCAACTCTTAGTTAGAAATAATGATTTATTTACTGGTGCTCGCCTACAGAAACTCGTAGGAAAATTATAGAACAGTGCAAAAATGGTTAGTAGAATATAACTTTTTAGAATGTAATTTTGGCCTTTTGAACGGTTCAGATATTTAATTTAGGCGGAAGTCCATAGTTTTTTATTTGTGGTTGGTCAACTACCTAAAATGAAAAGCTATGGCTTCGGGTTAGGTAGCATCATCAATTACGTTCTAAACACCACCATAGGTATGTGTAGATCGTCTGGTTACCGGGCCTGCTACTCGCATAGAAAACGAGAATCCTTCCTTCATCGTCACCCATATTTTACTGTCTCTTTGAGTATGTTGGTCAATAACGTTAATTATTCACTTAATGGTATTTTCTCTGCCGTGGCTCGCTACACTCACAATTAAACTTTATTTCATTGCTCCTTTGTTCTGGCAAGCGGTACACGTTGTGCCACACACGTTTGCTGAGTTGGCGAGTATTTTGACCAATAAAAAATCGATGACCCAACGTTTTTACCCTATACTGTGTACTAGTATAATTGTATAATATTTAGGTATGTATTTACAAGACCACGCACTCCATTTTCTCCCAAATTATGTAGTCGTGCAGCTCTCCTCTTCTTGTACATTAATTAGGAGGATCTTTAATTACTGGGAAAGCAAACAATGGCAAGATATGTTTAGCAGGGGGGGGAGGGGCTATAAAGAAAAACTAGCTTGGTTTCCTCACTAAATGACCTGGAACTGATATAGCAACATAGTCAACCTAACAGAAGTTTGTGATGCCAGCGTAGATTTGATATACTACTGTATATATTAAAAAAATATACACTAAATATAAAATAAAGTGATTACTCAAGTGTGGCACTATTTTTTAATTGTATATTTATGGACACTTTTGAGTAATTACTTAATCTTTGAATTAGTACATATTTTGAGTATATACCCAATATACGCTGGCATCACAAACTTTTGTTAGGTTGACTATGTTGACGATGTCAGTTCCAGGTCGTTTAGTGAGGAAACCAAGCTATTTCTTTTTATAGCCCCTCACCCCTTGCTCAATATATCTTGCCATTGTTTGCTATCCCAGCATTTAAAAACCCTCCTAATTACTGTACAAGAAGAGGAGAGCTGTACGACTGCATAATTTGTGAGAAAATGGAGAGCGTGGTCATGTAAACAAATACCGATATTCAAATTAACTTTGTTGTTAATACCAGTGATCATAAAAAAACCTGTCACCATAATAAAAAGGATATCAAAACTGAGTAATGGTAATGAAACATGGTCAAAACACTTAAACTTTTGTTTGCTAGGTTGGTGTGTTTAATCATGGTCTTGTCATCCTCTGCCTATTATCAGACTAAATATATCAAACACACGTTTCTACCTTAATGTTTCATTATTAGCATAATGAATGAAATAAGAGCTATCTTTAATTATATTGTACAGTACGTAATATTCCTATGTGGAAAACAAATAACAAAGGTTCAGAATATGAAATATTGTGCCCTTTATTCTGTTCAAACATGTAACTTGAGACAGATGCACCACCTATCAGGGTTTTTCTGAACTGCCTGGTGGATCTGTGCTAAGATGACAAAAAAGAGCAAAACGGGAATTTTTTTATTATCTATAACTTTGTTAATTGAGGGTTCCTCCAGTAGTATACAGTATGGGATTTAAAATTAGTTTGTTCCGTCACCAAATGCAAACCTTTCAACTCTTTACTGTCTAGATATGCATGATAGCTGAAACTAGCCGTAAAACAAAAATTTTATCTAGTTGTAACTACCCACTGCTAGTTAGTGGGGAGATTAGGACCAATCACCCCCCTCGCATACACAGAAGTCAAAACCAGCCACTTTTTATTTTGGCTTGGAAGAGAGTAGGCGTCTTTTTTTTCTCCGCTTTACTTGGTTTGAAACCTGTAAAATAATGGTCTTGAAATTGGAATGTTTCCTTTTCTCTTTAATATAAGAGATTGCATTCCTATTTCAGAATGTGTTTGTTCAGGGAAGGGCTCCGTTGCTGTACCTTCATGTCTGTGTTGGAGACTGATCCTCATGCCCTTGTCTTTCGTGTAGGGGTCACATATGTATGCAGGAATCTCCCCGTAGGGTGTGGCTTCCCTCCCAGTGGCAATGATATATCAGGCATGTAAAGGAGAAGGAGAAGAAGGCTTCTTTGCTTTCGGGGTCATCCTTGAAGTTGAAGAAAACTTTGCCGACTTTCTCTTGAATGCTCAGCCCTGTTCTGACAGCTCGATCTCTCTTTCCCGGGGACTGCTCATGTATGAGTGCAGGCACCCTGACCCTCGGACAATCTTGCAGGTCTAAAGTCACTGTTGCTTCCCCAAGAGAAACAGCACAGCCATAGGGGAGTTTGTCTGCTATTATTATTACTTGCTAAGCTACAACCCTAGTTGGAAAAGCAGAATGCTATAAGCCTGAGTGTTCCAATAGGGAAAATGACCAAATAAGGGAAGGAAACTGCAAGAAAAGTAATTAACAATTAAAATGAAATATTTTAAGAAGAGTAATAATAAGGTAAATATTTCATATATAAACTATAAACACTTTAAAAAGACAAGATGAAGAGAAATAAGACAGAATAGTGTGCCTGAGTGTACCCTCAAGCAAGAGAACTCTACCCCAAGACAGTGAAAGATCATGTTACAGAGGCTATGGCACTGTCCAAGACTAGAGAAAAATGGTTTGATTTTGAAGTCTTCCTAGAAGAGCTGCGTACCATAGCTAGAGTCTTTTATCCTTACCAAGAGGAAAGTAGCCACTGAATCATTACATTGTATGTAACCCTTGAGCGAGGAAGAATTGTTTGGTAATCTCAATGTTGTCAGGTGTATGAGGACAGAGGAGAATATGTAAAGAATAGGGGACTATTCGATGTATGTGTAGATAAAAGGAAAATGAGCGTAACCTGGGTTCCCCTTGGACGTCGGCTGTCGACGGATACCCTTCGAAGGAATGCCTCCAGGTATTGGACAACCCTTCCGTTTGCAGGATTGGCGGCAACTTCGACAACAGGTGTCGATCGTCCTTCTCACCCGTGGGAAAAACAGCATTCACCTGTGTGGTCGCCTCCTAGAGGCTTCCGGAAAAGAGTAAATGATTCATCAGTATCTTGTTCCAGCTCTCAGGATACTAGCTTTTAGGAGGTAGATGGGGGGGGGGGTTGGATCAGCTGGCTGTTTACACCTCTAGCGCTCTGCTATCGTGTCCATGGGAAACATCAAAGCACTTGTTGCCTAGGCCAAGTTCCACCCTTGGGCCTAGCGTTTCAACCTCTTCCTGGGTAGAACTTGCTGTCTTGCCTGCCTGTCAACCCATAGCTCAACATTCTCCCTTAAGGGAGAGGGGGAGGAGGGTCTAATTTTCTACAGTTTCTGCTAGCTGAGGAACTTCCTGTTCCTGGTCTTGTAGGCGAGTCTTGGGCAATATCGCACACCTTCCCCCTTATCGAGATATTAGAGAGCTATTGTGTATGGCATAGGTCAGTGTGCTCACTCAGCTGGACACCAAATGCCATACTCGCCAACTCTGGACTTGTCATCTTGAACATAAGCACAGCTAGGTCAGCACACTCTTAACTATGCACAAACCTCTTTATGGCAAGTCTTCTATCCCTACCTACAGTATTTGGTTTACCTTGACGAGACTTCGACATTATGCTACAGTCAGGAAAGGAACACTCACTGTTACCCAACTTATTTGCGCACTTGGTCCCAGGTGGGTGCTTGGACGCACACCTTACTTCTTAGCATTTGAGGTCTTGCTGACTCCCACCTAACCTACACGCACTTGTGGAGTGCTGGCCATATGCACACTCAAATCGTCAGCAGAGCGCACCTGCTAAGCATGAGCCAAAAGCGCCTCGTCAAGGCTCGCCTTGTTGCATGCTCGCCTCTACCTGAGAAGCAGGTTGGTACCCCTTCGGTGGTGGTCTCCTTTTTGTTGAAGTCTTGGTTCAAAGACCTATCTCAGGCTCGACCCAAGCTTCCCCAGTACCTTCACCCACGAGTACTTAGGTGATTCCCTTGGAAGTTTCGGGTTCCTAGGAGAAGAGTTCTCCCATATCTAACCCTAGATGCAGCAGTTGCCAGATACCTCTTTGTCCAGCAATGCCACGTCTTCACTCCTGCTGGAGTCTTCTAGATACGATCAATATCTGCGCACCAAGCTCTCTAACATGGGTCATGACCCTGCTTGGTAGAAACTAGGCATCATCCCTGTCAAGACAAGGAAGAAGAGATGGAATCAGTGAGCAGATTCCCTTCCTCCGGAGGACTCTGTTCTTCCAAGAATGAGTAGAGGCTCTAGCTCTCTGAAGAAGATCGTGTATACGGATGACCATCGATTTATACTGATGGATCTGGATCCGGTTGGCCCAAGTTCTTCGGCTCCCAGGCTGCCTTCCCCCTCTTCCGTTCCCATTAAGGAGATTAGACCTACGGAATCGGTGAGGAAAGACACCACTTCATTTCTCACAGACTTCACCATTCCCCCATGGGAGTAAAAGGATATGGAGACGATTCCTAAGACTTGGACCTCGGCTGCTGGCCAATGGTTTCCAGGGAATATACTGGAGATTCCAGGTCCGCTCCTGTACCCCTGGAGCACAGTTGCCTCCCTCCCCCAGGTTTCATTCCTCTGCTCGTAGATCGGGATGACTTTGAGCCTCCCCAGGCTCCTATGGATGTGAGCTTGGGAGAGGAAGAACCCTTTGATGAGGGATCTGATCACTACAAGGGCATGCTCCTCCATTCACCAACCTTAAGATCACCCCCTTGGAGGTAGCTGGCCGATTCCAGCCTACAGAAAAGACACCATCCTGGATATCTCTTATGACACTTGGGCCCACCAAGGCTAAGGTAGCCTTGCCTTGGTCGAGGGGGTCCAGGGCTGCCAACAAGAGTGTGTACGCTCAAGTGGAAGGAGAATTACACATCACTGGTGTTCAAAAAGAACTTCAATATGACGTAGGTCTTGCAAACGGTTGTGTGGAAATATTAATTAACATTCACTGCCTACTACCTGCAAGATAGGAATTGGGTAAGAGAGGAGCTTAGCTCCAGGGTATGTATTACCTGGTCGAGTCCCACTACTTATTTATCGCTTCTTCGCACAATTGCTCAGGCTGTTATCCTTCATTGAGAGGTAGCGAGGTGATAGGGTAGGCTCTTCCACAGCTCGTTCAAACCACAAGAGATGCGCCCCAGGTCAGTGACCTGCCAGTTTTTTTTGGGCTTCCACTTGCCTAAACATGAGTCTCTATAGTAAAGAGCTGAAAGGTTTGTATTTGGTACCTGAACAAATGGCAAATTAGGAAATAATTTGTATTTTTCCTAGCCATACAAACCTGAAGCTCTTTATGCATGCTGGTCCACTATCACCTACCCCTGGAAGGCCTGCCTGTACTGTAATTGGAAAAAGTGGCTTGTTTTGGCTACTGTGTGTGAGCGGGGTCCTTGTTCTTACCCCCTCGCTAACTAGCGTTGGGTAGTTACACATTGCTGAAAGTTTTACGGCTAGTTTCAGCAGTCGCCGAAATATACCTCCATAGTAAAGAGTTTCAGGTTTGTATGGGAGAAAAATATAAATAATTTCCATATTTGCCATACATCATTTGTAAAGATCTAATCAATTATGTGAGTTCCAATGTTCTAACTAATGTTGCACTGTTCTATAGTGAAACCTGTAGAAATTATTTCTCTCAAATCCTCTGATTAAACTCTTATTTCTTCAGGAGGAAATTACTGTATTCATTAACTAGAAGGCTATCTCTGAAATTTAGCTATTAGTTGAAAGCCAAGTTATAGAAAATAATATATGTTCAGTGCAATGTTATGTAAAAAGAAATATAAGATTGTGATGAATTTACTTGAAAGGCCAGCAGGTAAAATTTATTAGTTTGATATGTTAATTTTTAATATTTATAATAGACATGAAAGTCTGACACATTTCTAACATAGGATAAACATGCTCCTGGCAAAAACTTTAACACTGGTTAATCTATCAAGAAGGAATACCAACTCCTAGTTCACATCTTTCATTCTGGTAAAATTGCATTATTGGATAATTGTGCGCCCTGACATGCTCTAGGTTAGGTTAGCATGCAACACTAATCACTAGTGCTGCATTTTATAGTTAGGAGTTATTAATTATATACTCAAAGTAGATAAATTTTCATTTATGTCTTGAATGTTTTAAGTTGGTAAGCTTGCTAACTAAATTTATTCTATTCATATGTAGACAAATATTCCTTTGGTGGTAAGGTATCACGGTTAGAATGAGGTTAACTATATAATATTTAAAGAAAAAATATTTTCTTCAAGGGCTTTTAAAAAGGATCAAAGATAAAAAGCTATAGCTATACAGTATTATATGTAGTATACATTATTAGCTGTTAGTCAAAAATAAGTCAAGTTATGCACATATGCACAGCTATGAATTTTTTTGATTGAAATTAATGTAAATTTGTCTTAATTATTTCCAAAAGGGCAAGTTATAATCTACACAGTATGTGTTGCTCATCCAGCAATTGATCAAAAGTAAACAATAACATTCTATATTATCGAATAGAAGTTATCCTTTTTTTCATGTTTTCAATATCCAGTTTCATCCAACAATTGTGATGAGTAAGATCGAATTCATGTTTTGTCAATGGTATTTACATTGGGGTTAAACAATGTTCTAAATGCTATTGGTTGTGTGAAATCTTGCTGTGTAAACAGGTGCTTTAGTGGCTGAGGCAGAAGCTTGATGATAGTGAAAAGTAGACTTGCCAACATACAATGATTTCTCGTTCAATATGCAAGCTTTATGCATTTAACCATTATTGCTAGTGCAGACATTATCCAATTTATTCTGTAGATATTAACACTGCATAAATAAATAATTCATATTTATTTTGTTCTGGCCATAAAAACTTAAGTGAGGTGGCAGCAACCTGCCGGCAGTAGCGCGGGAGATACTCAGTCCACTTTTGCACTTAATACCTCAACCACTTCTGATTTAACCAAGGTAGAGAGCCTACATCTCTGCTGCACTCAGTTTTCTATTCGTCTGCTATATTAAATTTTTCTTTTTCTCTTTTCGTGTGTGACTGTGCTGTTTTCTGAGGAAGCAAACATGCTGGTTTATCCAGGTATGCCTGGCCGCACTTGGAGATGTGTTTACCAGCTTTGCCCTTTGTGTAGAAGACACTCTTGCTCGGAGGCGTCTTCATGCAGCGAGTGTTGTGTGTGGCTATTCTCCCAGTGGGAGTGGTTCCGCAGGAGGGGAAAGAAGTTAAAGAGCGATTCTCCACCTTTGAGCTCTGCCTTGAAGGATAAGAAGTGCAGACTTTTCTTTTCTTCCACTGCCCATATGGTCTTCCGTAGGACGATTGGGTTAGCGGGATGTCCCTTTGACCCTTGATGCCCTTCTCGTTGGGAAGACCCTTTTACTTCCACTGGTGAAACAGCAATGTCTTCCTCCCATGGGGAGTCTTCCCTTGATGCTTTACGTCAGTTGTGGCTGTCCTTTTTGAAGGACCAACTTTTGGAGTTGTTGAAGTGTAGCGCACAGCAGGAGCTTCCATCTGCTGCTGTCAGGGATGGCTTCAGCCTTTTCTGCCCCCATGAACCTAGAGAAGGAAGGGAGTCCCTTCTCTCTGGTCTTGTCCCATGCCTCTTATTTCCTCCACAGTTCCTCCTCTACCTGAGGCTCTGCAGGTTGTCCCTCGCAATGGTAACAACCTGGCTCATGCCCTATTCCCCAAGGTGAGCGTGCGTGCCAAGCTTGCTAAGTGAGAGGATCCGATTCTGCAGGGAACTTTGTCAGGCACTCTCGCGGCCTTTTTTGAGAGGACGCCCCCTCAGTTTTCTCGTAAACACGAGTTATCAAGGGGACTCTCCTGTTAAAGTCGGTAAAGCTGTATACCATCCTCCAGATCTTTCCACTTTTCCACCTCTGCCTCCTTCGCATAATGCCAAACACCGCGCCCTTTCAAGGTCTGACGTAAGCCTAGGTTCATGAAAGAGTCTCAAGTTCTCTCTTCCTTGTCAGTGTGCAGGGGACAATTGCAAGCAAGATAACATTTCTCGCTCACATGTCTCAAGAGCATTTGTGCTGACCCAGCCTGCTGCAACTCCTTGGGATATGCCACTCCATTTGCTCCAGTTGGGACTATGGTTTTATCGGTTCACTCTGATGGTACTGTTGCCGTCCCTTTGACGACAATGGTGTCTCCAAGGAACCCAAGGCGACATAAGCATGATAGCAACCTTTTGTGCTCCCCCTGTTCCTTAAGCCCCTGCCCCACTGCCAAGAGCACCAGCACTGTCTTCTCCTCCGGCGGAAGCCCCCATACGCACGTCATCTATGCTTGTTTCCAGGTACTGTAAATGGGGGCTGCCAGAGCAAAGCTTTGTGAGCCTGACCCCATGTGGAGAGGGCTGGGCCTCTTCCCAGTAATGATCCCACAGAGGTATTTGAAGGTCAAGGCAGGTCACATGGCCTCCAGGATACAATCTTCAACACAGAACCTATAGTGGATCAAGTCGTTCGTGGAGTTGTATAGACACCCGCCCATTGAGGCAGACTCTACTGCCTCTTCCGTTCTGTCCGTGGGACTCTCTACCACCTCTCTGGAGCCCCTCTGGAGCTCGCAGACTTCAGTCCCCGGATTCCTTCCAACCACGAGTCTCCCAAGCCTACAGGGACTCCTCCGAAGGTGACACACAGCATCCAAGCCTTTTTCATTGGCAAGTCTCAGTCGTAAGGACACAACTTCCCTCCTGAAGAATTGGCTGTCATAAGTAGTTGATGGCTCCGTTCTCCAGAGATGAATCCAGCAAGCCATCACTGCTATGCTTGCTCTTGCACCCAGGGGAGTTCTTCTTAGACTTTGTTCCCCTACTGAGGTACACAATAACAACTTTGATCCACTACTGGTTCAGCTTGGAGGTGGATGTAGATCCTGACAGTGCTTCAGACTGTTCAACAGATAGGCTGCCAGCGCCACCCAACTCTGAAGCTCTGACCACCGAGTAAATCCTGTCCTGCATCTGGACAATCAATGTCCTTGGGGAACATACTTCATCCCAGAGGGGCGAGACGTCACCTTAGACCTCTGTCATGTCCCTAGGCCCAAGAAGTCAAGGTTAGAGCTTTCTTGATTCCAAGTTAGCGAATGGTTTCACAAGGAAGGTTAACTTGCTGATCTCTGCGAGAAAGGATTAGGATTCGCTTATGGCTGGCTACTAGTCTAGAGTTTCTAGACTACTACTACCCCCTTTTGTGAGGGTAGAGTTTTCTTGCTTGATGGTACATTTTGGGCACACTATTCTATCTTATTTCTCTTTCTCTTGTTTTTTTTTTCTAAGTTTTTATATTTCATATATGAAAGATCTATTTTAATGTTATTTTTCTCTGAATGTTTTTATTTTAATTGTTCATTACTTCTCTCTTATTTTAATTGTTCATTACTTCTCTTTTATTTTATTTCCTTGTTTCCTTTCCTCACTGGGCTATTTTTTCCCTGTTGGAGCTGTTGGGCTTAATACATCCTCCTTTTCCAACTTGGGTGGTATCTTAGCTAGAAGTAATAATAATATAGGAAGTATGACATCCTGGATGATGACTCTTCTCCCCTGCCTGTAGACCCAGCAGTGACAGTTTAGGCCCAGGGCTTGTCAGCAGAGAAGCTAGTGGCTGCTGTTGCATCAGGTGCGGAGAGGTTAGATAAGGTGACCCTTTGAGTTTCTCCTTGGATGGACCACTGGTCGGGGACAGTAGGCTATCTGTCTGATATGGGAGACCTGTCCAACCCTGATATGAAGATGATGTTCAAGAATATCGTCCTTTCTGGTGCCTGGGCGATTAGAGTTTTTGGCCCATAATATGCCAACCAGTGGGCCAGGTGGCTCTTGAAGAGGCTGAGATGCCATCGTCTCTAAGTTTCTTAAACGAGTCAAAGAGGGACATTCTCCTGCTCTGCAACTCCCCTATATCCACTCCCCCTTTTTTCCTGTGGACAACGTTGAGGCCATTGTAGGGAAGTAGAGGAAACTAAGTCAAGACACACTTCTCCTCAGGGCTGTAACATGTTGGCTCCCCTCTTTGGCACCAGATGTATCGCAAGCTCCTGCTGTTTAAACAGGTGCACAAGGCTTTCAAGGATCCTTCCAGGTTCTGAGACTACTGTACTGCCAGTAATAGAGTAACCCTACTAAACAACATTTGGCCCCAAGGAATGGGGGGAAGAGAGCTACTAAAGATGGACAGTGCCACTACTAGGAGGTCATTCCCCCACAGTTCCATAGATGAGGTGACGCCTGAGATGCAGGTGTCAGTGTTGGGAGTTCCATGGGGCCGAACTCTGGACAGTAAGGGGGGAGGTGGGTATAATAACAAACCTGTGGTTTATACATAACCTGGATGCAGTCACAGAGTGGTGACTTTTTGCAGGGGCTGTCAACCTCTTGGGTATTATCTAACTGACTAGGGGTCAGGATATCCATCCCAAGCTTCTCAAAGCTCGGATGTGGCATTCTCGGAACAAACTTTTCAGCCAGTTGAATGGACTTCCACCCACTTATAGGCAAGTCTTGTATGCTAAGAATGAGGGTTTATGTTCCTTTTGGAACAAATGACAAATTTAGAAGTAATTTGTATTTTTCCTAACTATACATACGAAGTTCTTTACACATACTTGTCCCACCATCACCTTCCCCCAGTAAGTCCTGCATGCAATCAAGTGGTTGAGGTAGTGTGTCTGCTGGTGGACTATCCTTTTCCCCCCACTACCCCTGCTACTGCCTGGGTGTTGCCACCTTGCTGAAAGTTATTATGGCCAGAACACAAGCTCCCGCTGAATCTAATTCCTATGTTAAGAACTCCAGGATTGTTTAGTTAGGAAACATTCAAATTCCAAATTTGTCATTTCGTCACCTAGAAACCCATTGCTCACTTGGAGCCCCCATAATAGATTTATATAAGGGGCAAGGAAACAAAAAAATATGTGGTGCGCACCAGCTATAATGATCAGAGATGCATAAAGCACACCTGAACCATTTAGAAAAATATGTGGTTCATGTACTGTATATGGCAAGAAATTGAGGTATCTACTATATATTGCATAGAGAAATAATCATTGAAGATATTGTTTTCACATTAAGTAATTTAGCCTTTTAATTGACATTAATAACTGATGTTGTTATCACACCTGATAACTTAAACATATTCATTCTCTCATTAATTAACTAAGATATTTAAGGGAATGTTCTAAGTTATATTTTAGTTTTATCTACGCTGTATCAGGTAAAAAATATGACAATTGAAAGAGCTTTATTGTTGTGTAGATTGTAGCCAGCGACTGATTATTAAGAGTTTTATTACATTGTAAAGCATGTTCACTACAGGTATATTCATATAGTTGCATATTAACAGTCAAGCTTTTGCGTGTGAGCTCAGTACTGCTCTGTTAGTGTGATTGCTTTTGAATCAATTTAATACTTTCATTTGGAATGCTTTGTGAAAATCTCATATATTAAGTTTTAGTATTAAAGCGAGTTCTCATTCTTTAGCTGTCAGGATAATGGCTGACAAAGGGTAAGTAATGTTCCTCCATTTTCAGATATTGATGTTAGGGAAAATACTGTACATTAGTTTTAAGATCTTATTTTAGACTTATCATTTAAAGCAGCTTAATTCTGAGTTATTTCCAGCTATGCTACATACACTGAACTCTATTTAAAAGAAGGTACAGTAGTCACATTAATATTTTAGCTTTCTGGCATTTTATCTCTTTTACATTTATATTCATTTGTTAAACTTATCAGATAGTAATTTCACAAGATTTTTCTTGTGGTGTTTAGCTAATTTTTTGTGTGATAAATTCTCATGTCTACTGTTTCAAATAGTTGCAAATTTGTAACTTATGGATAACATCATTAGTACCCGGTATTACAGTACATTAAAAGGTAGGGCGAGAAATAGAAGATGAGACATTTGGCCAGCTGGTTTAGCTGGTGATATAATGATTGACTTTTTATTTACAGAGCCAAAGCCAGTACCAGCCCTCTTGATAGTATCGCAAATCTCTTTAAAGTAGACAAGATGAGTGGTCGTATGATGAAGTACCCTTACACCCTTACTGCCAAGATTGCACAGTTCCCACTTGGTTACTATGTTAAGAATCAGTGGATTTTCAAGTACTACATCATCTCCTTAGGTCTTTGTATACCTGTCTTCAGCTGGATCCAGAAGCAAGGTTGGTTTTATTGATTTCTTGTAATTAAGGAAATTCAGTTAGTGTAAAATGCTTATACCAGTTTTGTTTTACAGTACTAGAAATTTTAATGTATTAGATATTTTTAAATCTTATGTCTAAATGCAAAAAAAAAAAAAAAAAAAAGTTCACCTTTTAATGTAACCTAACTCATGCAAATTACAGTATTTTGTGAATTTTATGCTACCGAAGATGTCCTTGTCTCATAAAGAGGTTTAATTTCTTTTCTTTATTTTTTTTATACATCCTTTAATTGTTGTATGGTTTCAGTGAAACTTATAACAGCAACTAAAACTTTTAACAAATTAAAGCAGTTACTGGTGGGTGCAGGTTAGGCCCCTACAGGCAACTAACTGAACACTCACTTTAATTTCAACTGCAGTACAGTATAGATGTACTTTGCTGCCTCATAATTTGGATGTTTTAAACTTTTATTTTTATAATTGAATAAATATGCTGGATATTGTTGTATCCAAGGGATATTGAAGGAAGACGACAAGAGTATGCAGTTGTTTCCAGATAAACAGTAGTTGCCAGATAGTTTTCCATGCAAACCTGCAGTTATCCACAATATACTTGTTTGTGTTGTGCGGTATAACTGTTGGTATTTGTCTCGTTACGATGGCCTTACGAAGACATCAATGTGCACCTAAGGAACTTAGACAGTGCTAATGCTCTGTCGAAGTAAGGTGGTTTTACTTCCGCAGAGTGTACTTGGGAGGGTTGCCACCCTTCGTATTCCTTGCAGTTTCTTTATGACTCTTGATAAACATCAAGGTAATGCTGTCTCTAACATGAGCGCCCTATGCTCCTCCCCATTAGGAGCATCATCATTGGCCTACCCAACCCTGTAGAAGGCAAACTCCCAATTCCTCCTCCATATCTTCATTAGATTCTTCACGCTGTGAATTCTAGAATTAAATAAAATTACATCAAAGAAGCAAAAGAAGCAAAGTGTGACTGACCAATCTCTTCCCTAGTGCTGCCCTTTCCTCTTTTCTGGACGGACACGCACACACAAACCTCGATGGATGGACAGAAATGTACTCGGCCCAGAAAAGGGGGTATCGGTATGCGGTACAGGTGTTCATGTGTCTGCTACCATTACACTCACCGTTAATTGGTGTGAAGAGATCCATCTTCTTCCCCATCCATTCTGCACATTTGAGGAACACTTCAGGGTCTCCTTGAAGAAAACAACTGAGAAGAAAGGTGACTGTGGTGGAAATGGAACGTACGTCAGTCTCTTCACCTATACAATTGACGAGTTCTTCCCTTGCGTGCTTTAAAGCGATAAGGGATTTCACCATCAACCCTTTCATCGCATATGTGACCACCCCACCGGAATCAGTCTCCCTGTGATCAGACTTAGATGTAATCGGACACCACTAACTTTGTCTTGGTGTGATTGGTCTTCCATGTGTTTAGACACCTCAAAATGACTCAATTCACAGTACACCTGTCACTAGCTTCATCCCATCTTTCCAGTCTACATATCGAGTTCATCCAATGTCCAGAGATCCCTCTATGCATCGAGATCTTCCTATGCACCAAGACCAGTCCACGATCCGAGGTGTTCCCATGGGCCAAGACCAGTCAACTTTTTAAGATCTTTCCATATGGGGATATTTTCACCTCTTACTGAGAACATCCAATGCTTTCCTATGGCTAAGAACCTAGTTCTTTGTCAGGCTCTTGAGAGAAGGAGAGGGGAGAGATAGAGGTACATTGGGCACAGAAGGGGTGTCCGATCTTCAAGCTGTCATCTCTTCTACCTCGTTAAGGTATTGCGCAAGTTGCATGCTAGGTTTGGTATACAAATACAAGGAGGAGGGGGGTTTTACTGAGGTACATGTCGAGACCCCCTCTTGTAAGGGGCTAAGAGCCCCGGGGCATTAGAGGACCCTATGGCACCAGATTCTAGTGCAAGAGGAGTGTCCCGAGACAGTCTTCATCTGTCCTTGCACTAATTCCTAAGTGTAATAACCTCAGGGAAGCAGCTGGTGCTCCTGTTGAGGTAGGGGTGAAGTTACCATGGTTGGAGCTTGATTTGGGGGTTGGCAGGTGTTGTCCTTTGGATAGGTCTTTCCAGACCTCTGAGCCATGGAATCATTATTCTCTAGTTGATCAAGCTAGGTCTAGCCTCCCGTGCTCTCTTTAGTGACGACGTTTATGTACCAGTGAATGCAGTCCCATCTCTTCTACCAATCAATCCCAGAGACCTCGCTGATAGCAGGGAAACTGCAAGTCACCTGTATTCTAAAGAGTAAGTATGCTGTCGCATACCACTTTGCCTGGCAGAAGGCACTAGCTAAGAAAACCCCCCCCCCCCCACAATTTTGTGAACTGCTATTTTTTCTGTAGAAGGAAGGGGGGTTTACAGGGGTGAGGCAGAGGAAGGCAACCCAGGACTCCCTATCCCATCAAGCAGTTACCCTTTCCCATCGAACTGTTACCTTCAAAAGCCCAGGTCATTTCTAATTCTAGAAAGCTTGTTACAAAAATAGTTGTTTAAACTAGAGGAGGATGTTGAATTGAAAGAGCATAAAATTTGTTGATTGCATGGTATTCTAGCTTCCTTGGAGAAAATATTGGATCATGGTAATTTTACAATATTTTTCATACAAATTGTCATCTGCAACCACTTAAATTATTTTGATTTGATCAGGCCTTCAACTTCTAAGAAATCCAAAAGGGGCTCTACACTTACAAATACAGATCTTAAATAAGTTTTTGTTTGGTACCAGGTACGTAAGTGTATCAGGAACTGAGAAAACTGATCAACTGGCTAAGCAAATGGCTGCTGCATTATTTCCAAGCAACTGTCCAGTTCCATGTCAAGGTTTTTATTTTGTGATCAGGAGCAATATTCTTACAATCTGAGAACCTTGGATGTTAATAATTGAGCACAGATTGAAAGTGTGATTTTTTAATGGCTGGTGATATCAATTCATACTCTGAAGAATGCTTTGTCCCTAAGTGTAAGACATCTGCTGGTTGAGTTTTCCCGTTTTAAGGAGTTTGGAGTTTTATTTTTTTTATGGAATGAAATGTATGCCATGTCTTAAATCCTTTGAGGGTAGGTGATGTTTTAGGCCTATACCATTTGTATTTTTAATTAATTTTAGAAGTAGGGTGAGGACCCTAATAGAGGTCTGTCACCTGAATTTTTTTTTTCATTACTTATAGGTCCTGATTTTCCATATCTTTTCAATTTGTCTTGATTTATTAATAAATTATATTTGTAGTCTTTTGAGTTATTAAACAATAAATACATCACAGCTGCATTAGGGTAGTGAATCACCCTCTAATATTTTTGCAGTGAAACATGCCCCCACCTTTGTCAGTGATATATCCTCCTTGCTTATGGCTGTAAAACCTCCCTGTCACTTTAGACAGTGAAACATTCCATAATTCTGCCAGTGAAACATCCTTCTCGTAGAAGCTCACCATAGAGTATGCTTAAATTGCTCAAGTAGATATCCCAACCAAAGAGGTTGTGCACTACCTTATTTTGGGGGTTGGGGCTTTGTCACCTTATGTCCCCTCCCCTTTACACCTAGAATAGGTCATCTTTACTTTAGACATCCACCTTCCCCTTCAACTCTGCTTGAGATGGTACATCCCAACCTGTCGTGGAGCATTGTAACTGGCTTAGAAGTTTTGCAATGTCACTTGGCTTGGGTTAATTACATAAAAATAAATGATGAGATGCGGTGAATTAGACGATTTTTACATCGTATGAGGATTTATTGTCTAAGTTAATTTTCACAACAAAAATGAGCATAAATCCTCTTCTAAGCGAGTGAAATAGAACTTTAAATCTTGAGATTACCTAACTTAGGAAATAGAAGTTTCTCGCTGACTTTCAAATGATTTGATCAGTTCAATACAATTAAATTAATTTTTCAACAATAAATAAACACGGGGAGAGCGGACACTCGGGGAGACAGTTATATACATACATACTTATACCAAGGCACTTCCCCCAATTTTGGGGGGTAGCCAACATCAAACAAATGAAACAGAAAAGGGGGACCTCTCCTCTCTACGTTCCTCCCAGCCTGACAAGGGACTTAACCGAGTTCGGCTGGTACTGCTAGGGGTGCCGCAGCCCACCCTCCTCCGTTATCCACCACAGATGAAGCTTCATAACACTAAATCCTCTACTGCTGCTACCTCCGCAGTCATCCAAGGCACTGGAGGAAACAGCAGTTCCTACCGGAACTGCGTCGCAATCGCTCGCCATTCATTCCTATTTCTAGCACGCTCTTTTGCCCCTCTCACATATCCTCCTATCACACTGAGCTTCCTTCACTCCATCCATCCACCCAAACCTTGGCCTTCCTCTTGTACTTCTCCCATCAACTCTTGCACTCATCACCTTCTTTAGTAGACAGCCATTTTCCACTCTCTTAACATGGCCAAACCACGTCAACACATTCATATCCACTCTAGCTGCTAACTCATTTCTTACACCCGTTCTCACCCTCACTACTTCGTTCCTAACCCTATCTACTTGAGATACACCAGCCATACTCCTTAGACATTTCATCTCAAACATTCAATTTCTGTCTCCGTCTCTTTCATTCCCCACAACTCCGATCCATACATCACAGTTGGTACAATCACTTTCTCATACAGAACTCTCTTTACATACATCCCCCACCCTCTATTTTTTTATTACTCCCTTAACTGCTCCCAACACTTTGCATCCTTCATTCACTCACTGACGTACATCTGCTTCCACTCCACCATTTGCTGCAACAACAGACCCCAAGTATTTAAACTGATCCACCTCTCAAGTAACTCTCCATTCAACATGACATTCAATCTTGCACCACCTTCCCTTCTCGTACATCTCCTAACCTTACTCTTACCCACATTAACTCTCAACTGCCTTCTTTCACACACCCTTCCAAACTAAAAGAAATTATTGGATATCTTGTGGCGTGTCGACACCTGCCATTATTGAGGTAGGCTTACCATGGCAGGTGGGGCTATTGAGGGTTGCCCACACACTCCTCAGACTTGAATGTAACTGCTCTTCGACTGACCTACTCTGGGTATTATTATTTCCCATACATTGCTGGGGGGGGGGTCTGAGGGCTTGTCTCACCTAAGGGTAGCAGTGGCAGGTGATTTCAACCGAACCATACTGGTTCTCACATTGCGACCTCTCTCCCCGGTGTCCCTGTTGACATGGTAACAGATTCAGAACGTGTGCTTGGATCAGCACATACCAAACAATGAGGAAAGTGGCTCAAACTGCTTCCCACACTACCTATGGATGGGGAGATGAGGTCATAGGTCAGTAACATCTGCCCTACTTCCTGCGCATTTACTTTTTTTTTTTTTTTACGTTATTTGTTGTGTGACAGCGACTCATAATCTAGCCAATACTGAAACATTCCCTACCCAAAGTGGCCGTGTATCATGAAGAAAACAGTAGCGCTTTTAATACCCTCCTATAGATTTATGTTGCTTAGGATTGACATCAATCCACTATTGATCTCTGTCAATTTTGGGAATAGACGTGAATCGACATATTCTTGATAATATCTCGAGTTATTTGATATGACCTCTTTGCAAATGTTGTGGTTATGGTACGATTTAAGCTGACCTTATGATACAAATTAGGACTGAAGTGGATATCTGAACTCTGCCCATAAGATTGTGGTATCCTATTGGAAACTTTCTGAGTTTCATTCCATTTGTCAGTTCTGGCTGCTCTTAGCCCAATAGTTTTCAGTAGTGTCTGCAACCACACCATCTTTGTGGTATAGGGAAGGCAGTTAGGGGAGCCTCTAGGTCTACCTAAGTCATCAGCAGCCATTGCCGAACCCCCTCTGGTCCAAGCTTGCGTGGAGAGGGGCTTGGTTGCTGAACATGAGTGTAACCTATTCTTGAGGTTGCTAAGCTCACCAGCTTTTTACAATATTTTATTAGTTAAACACAACATAGTTACATGGAAAAAAAGGAGTTTTAGAGCTTATGAGAAGTAGCCGGCTCACACATATCATACAAGGATGATGCTCCAGCTCTCTCAGAAATGCTGAGCCTACTAAAAATGAGATAATCGTCTTCATTCAAAAATTCTGTTCCAGAAAACATACCCACAATTTCTCTAAAAATTAATAAAAATCTTTGCATTAAATTTGATCCTCTTTCCAAGGATCCTGGATATTTATGTATGGTTGGTCCCTAGGACATTGTCCTTTCACTTATTTCTGCTACCTTTATACCATAGCATAGTTGATCTAAAACCTTGTTTTTGATATTTTTTTTTTTTATGTTTTTATGAGGTTTTAAAATGTTCCCTCATCTCTTGCAACTCTGTCTACATAACAAATTATCTGTAAACTCTTACTACATGTACTTTGAAAGTATCAGATGGGTTGCTAGATTGAACTTAAATTGATATCATTTATCATTTTTAGTTTTCTATATCATTTATCATTTGTTTTCTATTGATCTAGAGGCAGTAACTGCTGTCTTTCTCCTAAACTTTTTTTGGGTGTTAGGAAACTGAATCTATCAGGAGCTCATTAATTTACCAGATGCTTTAGGGATTGGCAGTTGATTAGTAACAAAGACCCTAGGAGATCTTTAATTATTGGTCACTATTCAGTATAATTGGATTTCTTATTTATACTAATCTATTTTTGACAAAAGATATACAGTATCTGCAAAATGTAGTGTCTAAAAAATCATAAGGAAGAAACTGATAGGTAATGTGGTTACTGTATTGAAACTTTACTCCTTTGTAGAGTTCATCATGATTCCTAATGAAATTTCTTTTATTTTCCAGTCAACACGCCCGCCAACATAGAACTTTGGGATAAGAAGCGTGCAGGACATTAAATATTGATAATGCTGTACCATAGGTTTGATTAAAATTTCTTTGGATGTATTTTGTCAAAGTTTATTGTGTCTAAGAAAAAATACAATGTAAATACAGTTTTATGTTTTTTTACGTTACTCCTTATTGTTATAAATGATAATTTTGTGTCCCTAACAAGGTCACCAATTTCTGTTTCCAGACATTTGTGAGGCACTCTCAAAGGATTCTTAACAGGTATGATAGCTGACAATTAAGCAAAGTTAAGTTGGGGTAGTTGGAAAGCTACTTGAAAAGCAGCATGGAAAGTAATGTAGTGGGGTCTGAAGTATTTGAAGAACCTATAATACCAATTGCAGTGTGCTAGGCAAGGCACACACTTGATGGGTAATTAAAGTTTTTAGGCCTCATCAGAATCATAACTGCTTTGTTTTTTAATAACCAATTTATTTTTGCCAATCTACTGGTTAAATTTTTGTTGATTTACCAAAACCTTTCATGCAACCATAACGCCACATCCTTAGATGACTAGATTTTTAACAGTTTCACTTGTGCCAACATTATTGTAGTCTTATTTTTTTCAATTACCCGTACATAATATTTATATTGCTATATGCTTCAAGCCTCGCTTGAGCCCCTCACTACGAGGGATCAGATCACCACTCTAGCTGTATTCAAGATATGTCACACCTGGTTATACATGTGCGCACTTATTTTATGATACAGTACTATATTGTTTCCATTTTGGTCTTTTATACTGTTGATCATGGAGAAAACTTTCCAGAAGTTTGCTCTTTTTTATCGATGTATTTTACTCTAGATATCAGAAAAGCGTGGCACTTTATGTAATTTTCCTTTGAAAAAAATCTTTTTATTCTTGAGTGATTATTCAAAAATATTTCAGAAATTTTGTTTACTCAATAATAGTAAAACTGCTTTATATTCACTGTGAAGGGATTGTGACATAATTCTATGGTAAATAGCTGTTAAGTTATAAAACTACTTCACAGGAATGAATCTCCATACTGAAATGTGAAAAAAATTTAATTTTTGAAAAATAAAGTCTACTATAATGCATATTATGTTGTCAAATGAATTTCACTATAATGCATAATTATGTAGACACGTAAGGTCCATTTTAATGCATTATTATCGACAAAGAAATTCCACTATAATGAATAGTTGTTAACAAGTCATGTCCTCTATAATGCATAATTGTTGACAAGTCCACTATAATGCATAATTAGGTTGGCAAATGAAATCCACTATAATGCATAATTATGTTGGCAAATGAAATCCACTATAATGCATAAATATGTTGGCAAATGAAATCCACTATAATGCATAATTATGTTGGCAAATGGAGTCCACTATAATGCATAATTGTTAGAAAATGAAATTCACTATAATGCATAATTGTTGGCAAATGAAATCCACTATAATGCATAATTGTTAGAAAATGAAATCCACTATAATGCATAATTATGTTGGCAAATGAAATCCACTATAATGCATAAATATGTTGGCAAATGAAACACACTATAATGCATAATTATGTTGGCAAATTAAGTCCACTATAATGCATAATTGTTAGAATAGGAAATCCACTGTAATGGATAATTAGGTTGGCAAATGAAATCCACTATAATGCATGATTGTTAGAAAATGAAATACACTATAATGCATAATTGTTGGCAAATTAAATCCACTATAATGCATAATTGTTAGAAAATGAAATCCACTATAATGCATAATTATGTTGGCAATTGAAATCCACTATAATGCATAATTGTTAGAAAATGAAATCCACTATAATGCATAATTATGTTGGCAAGTGAAGTCCACTAAAATGCATTATTATGTTGGCAAATGAAATCCACTATAATGCATAATTATGTTGGCGAATAAAATCCACTATAATGCATAATTATGCTACAAAATGAAATCCACTATAATGCATAATTATGGTGGCAAGTGAAGTCCACTATAATGCATAATTATGTTGCAAGTGAAGTCCACTATAATGTATAATTATGTTGGCAAATGAAATCCACTATACTGCATAATTATGTTGGCAAGTGAAATCTACTATAATGCATAATTGTTGGCAAGTGAAGTCCACTATAATGCATAATTATGTTGGCGAATGAAGTCCACTAAAATGCATTATTATGTTGGCAAATAAAATCCACTATAATGCATAATTATGTTGGCAAATGAAATCCACTATAATGCATAATTATGCTACAAAATGAAATACACTATAATGCATAATTATGTTGGCAAATGAAATCCACTATAATGCATAATTGTTAAAAAATAAAATCCACTATAATGCCTAATTGTTGGCAAGTGAAGTCCACTATAATGCATAATTATGTTGGCAAGTGAAGTCCACTATAATGCATAATTATGTTGGCAAATGAAATCCACTATACTGCATAATTATGTTGGCAAGTGAAATCCACTATAATGCATAATTGTTGGCAAGTGAAGTCCAGTATAATGCATAATTATGTTGACAGGTGAAGTCCACTATAATGCCTAATGATGTTGACAAGTAAAGTCCACTATTATCCATAATTATGTTGGCAAATGAAATCCACTATAATGCATAATTATGTTGGCAAGTGAAATCCACTATAATGCATAATTATGTTGCAAGTGAAATCCACTATAATGCATAATTATGTTGGCAAATGAAATCCACTATAATGCATAAATATGTTGGCAAGTGAAGTCCACTATAATGCATAATTATGTTGGCGAATGAAATCCACTATAATGCATAATGATGTTGGCAAGTGAAGTCCACTATAATGCATAATTATGTTGGCAAATGAAATCCACTATAATGCATAATGATGTTGGCAAGTGAAGTCCACTATAATGCATAATTATGTTGGCAAATGAATTCCACTATTATGCATAATGATGTTGGCAAGTGAAGTCCACTATAATGCATAATTATGTTGGCAAATGAAATCCACTATAATGCATAATGATGTTGGCAAGTGAAATCCACTATAATGCATAACTATGTTGGCAAATGAAATCCAATAATTATGCTGGCAAATGAAATCCACTATAATGCATAATTATGTTGGCAAATGAAATCCAATATAATGCATAATTATGTTGGCAAATGAAGTCCACTATAATGCATAATTATGTTGGCAAATGAAATCCACTATAAAGCATAATTATGTTGGCAAGTGAAGTCCACTATAATGCATAATTATGTTGGCAAATGAAATCCACTATAATGCATAATTATGTTGGCAAGTGAAGTCCACTATAATGCATAATTATGTTGGCATATGAAATCCACTATACTGCATAATTATGTTGGCAAGTGAAATCCACTATAATGCATAATTATGTTGGCAAATGAAGTCCACTAAAATGCCTAATTATGTTGGCAAGTGAAGTCCACTATAATGCATAATTATGTTGGCAGGTGAAGTCCACTATAATGCCTAATTATTTTGGCAAGTGAAGTCCACTATAATGCCTAATTATGTTGGCAAGTGAAGTCCACTATAATGCCTAATTATGTTGGCATATGAAATCCACTATACTGCATAATTATGTTGGCAAGTGAAATCCACTATAATGCATAATTATGTTGGCAAATGAAGTCCACTAAAATGCCTAATTATGTTGGCAAGTGAAGTCCACTATAATGCATAATTATGTTGGCAGGTGAAGTCCACTATAATGCATAATTATGTTGGCAGGTGAAGTCCACTATAATGCCTAATTATGTTGGCAAGTGAAGTCCACTATAATGCCTAATTATGTTGGCAAGTGAAGTCCACTATAATGCCTAATTATGTTGGCAAGTGAAGTCCACTATAATGCCTAATTATGTTGGCAAGTGAAGTCCACTATAATGCCTAATTATGTTGGCAAGTGAAGTCCACTATAATGCCTAATTATGTTGGCAAGTGAAGTCCACTATAATGCCTAATTATGTTGGCAAGTGAAGTCCACTATAATGCCTAATTATGTTGGCAAGTGAAGTACACTATAATGCCTAATTATGTTGGCAAGTGAAGTCCACTATAATACATAATGATGTTGGCAAGTGAAGTCCACTATAATGCCTAATTATGTTCACAGGTGAAGTCCACTATAATGCCTAATGATGTTGACAGGTGAAGTCCACTATAATGCATAATTATGTTGGCAAGTGAAGTCCACTATAATGCCTAATTATGTTGGCAAGTGAAGTCCAATATAATGCATAATTATGTTGGCAAGTGAAGTCCACTATAATGCCTAATTATGTTCACAGGTGAAGTCCACTATAATGCCTAATTATGTTGACAGGTGAAGTCCACTATAATGCATAATTATGTTGGCAAGTGAAGTCCACTATAATGCCTAATTATGTTGATAGGTGAAGTCCACTATAATGCATAATTATGTTGACAAGTGAAGTCCACTATAATCCATAATTATGTTGGCAAATGAAATCCACTATAATGCATAATTATGTAGGCAAGTGAAGTTCACTATAATGCATAATTATGTTGGCAAGTGAAATCCACTATAATGCATAATTATGTTGGCAAGTGAAGTCCACTATAATGCCTAATTATGTTGACAGGTGAAGTCCACTATAATGCCTAATTATGTTGACAGGTGAAGTCCACTATAATGCATAATTATGTTGGCAAGTGAAGTCCACTATAATCCATAATTATGTTGGCAAATGAAATCCACTATAATGCATAATTATGTTGGCAAGTGAAGTTCACTATAATGCATAATTATGTTGGCAAGTGAAATCCACTATAATGCATAATTATGTTGGCAAGTGAAGTCCACTATAATGCCTAATTATGTTGACAGGTGAAGTCCACTATAATGCATAATTATGTTGACAGGTGAAGTCCACTATAATCCCTAATTATGTTGACAGGTGAAGTCCACTATAATGCATAATTATGTTGGCAAATGAATTCCACTATAATGCATAATTATGTTGGCAAGTGAAGTCCACTATAATGCATAATTATGTTGGCAAATGAATTCCACTATAATGCATAGTTATGTTGGCAAGTGAAGTCCACTATAATGCATAATTATGTTGGCAAATGAAATCCACAATACTGCATAATTATGTTGGCAAGTGAAGTCCACTATAATGCATAATTATGTTGACAAGTGAAGTACACTATAATGCATAATTATGTTAGCAAGTGAAGTCCACTATAATGCATAATTATGTTGACAAGTGAAGTACACTATAATGCATAATTATGTTGGCAAGTGAAGTCCACTATAATCCATAATTATGTTGGCAAATGAAATCCACTATAATGCATAATTATGTTGGCAAGTGAAGTCCACTATAATGCCTAATTATGTTGACAGGTGAAGTACACTATAATGCATAATTATGTTGGCAAGTGAAGTCCACTATAATCCATAATTATGTTGGCAAATGAAATCCACTATAATGCATAATTATGTTGGCAAGTGAAGTCCACTATAATGCCTAATTATGCTGACAGGTGAAGTCCACTATAATGCCTAATTATGTTGACAGGTGAAGTACACTGTAATGCATAATTATGTTGGCAAGTGAAGTCCACTATAATCCATAATTATGTTGGCAAGTGAAATCCACTATAATGCATAATTTTGTTGGCAAGTGAAGTTCACTATAATGCATAATTATGTTGGTAAGTGAAGTCCACTATAATGCATAATTATGTTGGCAAATGAAATCCACTATACTGCATAATTATGTTGGCAAGTGAAATCCACTATAATGCATAATTGTTGGCAAGTGAAGTCCACTGTAATACATAATTATGTTGACAGGTGAAATCCACTATAATGCATAATTATGTTGGCAAGTGAAGTCCACTATAATGCATAATTATGTTGGCAAATGAATTCCACTATAATGCATAATTATGTTGGCTAGTGAAGTCCACTATAATGCATAATTATGTTGGCAAATGAAATCCACTATACTGCATAATTATGTTGGCAAGTGAAATCCACTATAATGCATAATGATGTTGGCAAGTGAAGTCCACTATAATGCCTAATTATGTTGACAGGTGAAGTCCACTATAATGCATAATTATGTTGACAAGTGAAGTCCACTATATTGCATAATTGACAAGTGAAGTCCACTATAATGCTTGATTATGTTGGCAAATGAAATACACTGTAATGCATAATTGTTGGCAAGTGAAGTCCACTGTAATGCATAATTATTTTGACAAGTGAAGTCCACTATAATGCATAATTGTTGGCAAGGGAAGTCTACTATAATGCATAATTATGTTGGCAAGTGAAGTCCACTATAATGCATAATTGTTGGCAAGGGAAGTCTACTATAATGCATAATTATGTTGACAAGTGAAGTGTACTATAATGCATAATTATGTTGACAAGTGAAGTCCACTATAATGCATAATTATGTTGACAAGTGAAGTCCACTATAATGCATAATTATGTTGACAAGTGAAGTCTACTATAGTGCATAATTTTGTTAAGTGAAGTCCACTATAATGCATATTTGTTGGCAAGTGAAGTCCACTATAATGCATAATTATGTTGGCAAGTGAAGTCCACTATAATGCATAATTATGTTGACAGGTGAAGTCCACTACAATGCATAATTGTTGGCAAGTGAAGTCCACTATAATGCATAATTGTTGGCAAGGGAAGTCCACTATAATGCATAATTGTTGGCAAGAGAAGTCCACTATAATGCATAATTGTTGGCAAGTGAAGTCCACTATAATGCATAATTATGTTGACAGGTGAAGTCCACTACAATGCATAATTATGTTGACAGGTGAAGTCCACTACAATGCATAAGTGTTGGCAAGTGAAGTCCACTATAATGCATAATTATGTTGACAAGTGAAGTCCAATATAATGCATAAGTGTTGGCAAGGGAAGTCCACTATGAAGTTAATTGTTGACAAGTGAAGTTCACTATAATGCATAATCATGTTGACAAGTGAAGTCCAGTATAATGCATAGTTATGTTGACAAGTGAAGTCCACTATAATGCATAATTATGTTGACAAGAAGTCCACTATAATGCATAAGTCTTGACAAGTGAAGTCAACTATAATGCATAATTATGTTAACAAGTGAAGTCCACTATAATGCATAAGTATTGGCAAGTGAAGTCCATTATGAAGCTTAATTGTTGACAAGTGAAGTCCACTATATTGCATAATCATGTTGACAAGTGAAGTCAAGTATAATGCGTAGTTATGTTGACAAGTGAAGTCCACTATAATGCATAATTATGATGACAAGAAGTCCACTATAATGCATAATTGTTGGCAAGTTAAGTCCACTATAATGCATAATTATGTTGACAGGTTAAGTCCACTACAATGCATAAGTGTTGGCAAGTGAAGTCCACTATAATGCATAATTATGTTGACAAGTAAAGTCCACTATAATGCATAATTATGTTGACAAGGGAAGTCCACTATAATGCATAATCATATTGGCAAATGAAGTCCACTATAATGCATAATTATGTTGACAAGTGAAGTCCACTATAATGCACAATTATGTTGGCAAGTGAAGTCGACTATAATGCATAATTGTTGGCAAGTGAAGTCCACTATAATGCATAATTATGTTGGCAAGTGAAGTTCACTATAATGCATAATTATGTTGGTAAGTGAAGTCCACTATAATGCATAATTGTTGGCAAGTGAAGTCCACTATAATGCATAATTATGTTGGCAAGTGAAGTTCACTATAATGCATAATTATGTTGGTAAGTGAAGTCCACTACAATGCATAATTGTTGGCAAGTGAAGTCCACTATAATGCATAATTATGTTGGTAAGTGAAGTCCACTATAATGCATAATTATGTTGACAAGTGAAGTCCACTATAATGCACAATTATGTTGGCAAGTGAAGTCGACTATAATGCATAATTGTTGGCAAGTGAAGTCCACTATAATGCATAATTATGTTGGCAAGTGAAGTTCACTATAGTGCATAATCATGTTGACAAGTGAAGTCTACTATAATGTATAATTATGTTGACTAATTAATTCTAATACCATACATAATTATGTTGATGAGTGAAGTCTACTGTAATGCATAATTATGATGACAAGTGAAGTCCACTATAATCCATAATTGTTGGCAAGTGAAGTCCACTATAATGCATAATTATGTTGGCAAGTGAATTCACTATAATGCATAATTATGTTGACTAATGAATTCCACTATAATGCATTATTATTATTTTGACAATTTGAGTCTAGTATAATGATTAACTATGTTGACAAATTAATTCCACTATACTGTAATGCATAATTATGTTGACAAATGAATTGCACTATAATGCATAATTATACGACATATGGTGAAGGTCTCTGAGCGCCATCTCTGCGACTAGAGTATTCCCCAACAGGCCTAATCCCCCAAACCTCCCCTTTTCACCTGCGTTACCCTAACCTCTCTTGTTTCCCAGCAGGTCCTAGAGGGATGCATCAGGCGACCTTCCCAGGTTGCCATTAACCATTCAACCTCTGGTCGTGCCTGCTCTTGGTTGACTTCTGCCTCTCGCGTTCATCAGTGATTTCCTTTGTGCTCTTAGTGTGTGTTATTTGTTTGGATCTCGTATCCTTTGATCTCCTATTATGGAATCTGTGCGAATGCAATGTTGTTCCCCAGGTGTAAATTGTGACCTGTGTACAGGTCTCTTGTCTCACATGGAAGTCGAGCACCATGTGTTTTGTACTACGTGTCGAAGCTGCGTCTGTTCCCAGAACGACACGTATGATAAGTTTGTGGGCTGAAGTGATATCCAGTGGGCCAAGATGGCCACGAAGTAGAAGATTGCCAAGCAGGACAGGTCGTCCTCGAGGAAGGGCAGTGGTCCGTGTCCTTCTTCGGCCTGTTCTTCTGTACCCAGTGTTTCGGGTCCTCTGTTGTCAGTGTTGCCTGGGGTAGCGGAGGAAGTACCTTTTGTGTCAGAGACAGGACCTCGCCCTCAGTCTTACAAGGAGTTTGCCTCCTGGCCCTCTGGGGCCAGGAGGCAAACTCCTTGTAAGACTGACGGCGTAATCTGGTCGTCCTTCCCCTATCCGAGGAAGGCCTCAGAGAAGGTCGTTGGGACCTTACAGAACGTGATGTCTAGCTCTGAGCATCTGCTCCAGGTTGTGCGGCTCTCTCAGCAGATGGTTTTTATTTAGCCCCATTGAACTACTGTATGACCATTTATTGGATAATTCCAGATTTTGATATTGCGGGGTTTTGAAAAGAGAAATCTGCAGTTCAATCTTACAAGTCAAAATCTGCAAAGAATGTCAATACACTAAATGGAAATACTGTAATTACTAGTCATTTCTATTCACGAAAACTACATCTTCGAATAGCTCATCACGCATGTTCCCCTGCGCACTGACAGGTAGTACTAGTGAGCTTATGGAAGTCGCTTTTTCTTCTACCGACATTATGTGCTCACATATTCTACGCCTTTATAGTAGTTAATTTGGTTATTTGGCAATCTTTTCTGGATCTTGCTTTTGTGTTGTGTTGTTCATTTGGTATTGTGTTCATCCAGCACCATTACAGTTTACTTTTGTTTCAGTGATTGCCGTCCTAGAATTATCCTTATTCCAAATATGTCAAATTTATTGATAAAAAATATTCAAGATGGATGTGAGGAATGTATATCACTCTTTGACTGAGTTTCACATTCATTCAATTCAAAACTAGACAAGAGTCTGTTAGTCAGGAAGAAGAAAGATATTAGTGGTAAAAGTAAGGATTCAGATAGTTAAATAGGGTAGTTTGAGACTTACGATTCATTATTTGATTATGTACCTACTTTTTTTTTTTTTACATATTTATACATTCCTCCCCCAGAAGTGTTATGTTAAGCTTATTAAGGCCTGTATAGGCTATTAAGTGACTTAAAGTATAGTATTAGAACTGTTCCCTTCCAGAGTGCTATGAATGTTTTGTAGCCCCACAGGAAAGAGTATGGGCAAGTGCTTGCAGTATCCTTTTGTCCCCTAACTGCACGTATTTTTAGCCTTTAACTGTACAGGACCTCTGTTTTGGCTTCATTTCTTCCATCTTAAGAGGTAGTAGGTTGGCTAGGGCACCATCCACCCATTTAGATACTACTTCTGGAGAGTTATTGGATCCCTTGACTGGCCAGATAATACTACATTGGATTCCTCTGTTCTAGTGCTCATTTTGTCTTTGCCCACTCATACACCGAATAGTCTGGCCTATTTTTATCACATTCTCCTCTCTCCTCATACACCTGACAATACTGAGATTACCAAACAGTTCCTCGCTCAAGGAGTTAACTACTGCACTGTAATTGTTCCGTGGCTACCTTACTTTTGCTAAGAGTAGAAGAGAGACTTGCTATGGTAAGCAGCTCTTCTAGCAGGACACTTCAAAATCAAACCATTATTCTCTAGTCTTGAGTAGTGCCATAGCCTCTGTACCATGGCCTTCCACTGTCTAGGATTAGAGTTCTCTTGTTTGGGAGTACACTCGGGTATGCAGTTCTATCTTATTTCTCTTCCTCTTGCTTTTTTAGAAGTTTTATAGTTTATATGTGAAGAATCTAATTTAATGATGTTCCAGTTCTATCTTATTTCTCTTCCTCTTGCTTTTTTAGAAGTTTTATAGTTTATATGTGAAGAATCTAATTTAATGATGTTCCTGCACTTGAAATACTTTTTAATGTTATTTTTTCTCTTGTAGTTTATATATTTCTTTGTTTCCTTTTCTCACTAGACTCTTTCCCTTTTGGAGCCTTTGGCTTATAGCAACTTGCATTTCCAACTAGGTTTATAGCTTAGCTTGTAATAATAATAATAATAATCTTGCTGTCCAATTACAACTTTTCAGAAGAAGAAATTCTGTAAAGATTCGTATCTTGCACATATTCTATCTAAGATCCACTGAGAGGAACAACAGTTTTGCTTTATTTCTCATCCAAAACTTTACCAGATCACATCACAGTTGATTACCTGGCTATGAGAATCCAAGTAATTTAAAAGCAAGACTAGTCAGTGTTTCATGTGTTTTACAGTACTGTAACACGTAGGTGGTTACTGCTGTCAGTACACTTATCATTGTGTACCACTGGCATTACTAAAGGATCATTGCAGTGTTCCTAAGGCCTCTAGCTGCATAAACTTTATATCTTAGTTCACCTCCATTCTTACTTCCTTGCTTCCACCTTGCTGTCCAACCTCTTTTAACTTTTACTTCATATTGTAATCACAGGGTTTTACCTCGGTTACATTTCAGCCTTGAATGGCCGTATAGGCACGGTGCCAGGCTGTGTGCAGAAAGTCCTCGAGTTACCACAGTTTCGAATTTTATGATTTTATGAATACAACACAGCTCCCAATAAGGAATTGTATTTTTTTTTTTTTGTTAGTTTCCTTCCATCATTCTAATGTTTATTTCCTCCATGTGTTTTTTTTTATAGTTTATGTTTCAATGTAATAAAGTGTATTTTTGTCATAGATTATGGCTTTACTAGTGCTGCATTAGCATAGGCAAGTGACTAAAGTGTTTAAGTTAAGTACAATACTGTATTTAAGTATGTTCCAACTTGACATCAAAACTTGACTTACAACACATAAGATGGATCTTGGTTGTAACCCTAGTACCTACTCTATCACCAAATTTATAAATCGAAAATCTTTCAAATATGGCAATAGAGATTTTAAATGTTAGAGCAGACAGAAATATAACGTTGGTCTTGTGTCCTGCCGATAGTTTGTGTTTTCATTGTGAATGTGGGCATTCCCCAAATTCAAGAACTACTACAGATACAATTTTGAGCAAAATATTGAGGAAATGGCAAATACTGTTTACATAAGCATTGGTGATGCTATACAAAAGCAAATTTGCCCTAATAAAAGCCCTGAATTAATATTGCTTCTGTTGTTAAAAAAAAATAGGAAAAAAAGTTAACTCAAAATGTTTTGGCAATATAATCAAAGACTACAGGGGCAGTACATCCATCATCTCGACCTCCTTCCTCTCAGAGTAAAAAGATAAAAACAAACCTTCACCCACCCAAATGACTTTATCCCTGATCCTGGTACAATAATACTAAAGTATCTGAATCACACACTATTCCTAGTTCTCCATTTTTATCTAGATAGGATTCTGAGTCTAGCTCTCCTAGGTCACCTAATTTTGTGCAAAGTTTTACCTTTATCTAGTGGAATTGGGTTCATCTGAATTGCTGGCCTTTACCTTGGCAGTAAACCAAAATTTTCAAGAGAGAAAATCAAAATGTGTCATCTTCATGAAAGAAAACAAAAAAAGTATTTTGAATTTTGCTTTAAGAAGGTATGACCAATTTTATTTTGTGATACTAAAACCTCTAAAATTCTAATCTAATTTGCTGTATTTGCTGAATTTCTTGCCGGTACTACAAATGCCATATCTCAAGTAGATCAAGGCTTCAATTACCTAAACCTCTAGCGAACAAAGATCCCAAGATTATTCTAGCAGAAACAAGGTCCTCTTACTTTTAAGGTGAAGAGATCAAACTAAAGTTTTCATTTGCAACAAATTTTCTCTTTCAGAGCAGATGTGTCGGAAAATAAGTATAAAAACTCTTGTACATTCAAGTTGGGTATTCTGCAATAGAAATGCAAAAGTCTGATGGCTAGAGCAAAACATAAAATTTATCCATAATCGCAAACCAGAAATTGTGTATTTACAGGAGACCATGGTTGGCAGTCATCTTTTTAATTTTGGAACTATGTGTCTATTGTTGTACTGTATACACAATTTCTTGCAACATTGTCTTAAATGTCAATACTTGGATGTAAGCTGTTGCCATCAATGTAATTATATACAAACTAGACCATCTCCTCTGTGTTCCTTCAACCCAGGCGTGGTTTCAGTAAAAGGAAATACTCAGAATCTAATGATTCTGCACCCTACTCAGTTTGTACTAGTCTGATATTTCAATGCTCATAATTCTATACTGTATGAGGAGTGATGTATTGGATTCAGATAAAATTATATAGGATGTTAACAGCAATCCAATGACTGCATAATGACAGGATGCTGTCCTTTCACGTTAAATATGATACATTGGATATCTGCCAAAGACTTGACTTTGTGTTCCTCTATCATCCATTTATGTTATGTATGGCCAGTAGATGACTATTTGAATGGAACTGACCCCTCTGGAATCCTATTTACAGTAAAGTCTAAAAAACACTCAAAGTGAATCAACTCCTAGATGGAAGGTTGAGGTTGCATTTAGAAGAAAATTCAGTCAAGATGTTGTCCTAGAGAGAATTTGAATATTTAATAGTTTTCAGATTTTACTGCTATATCATAAACTATAGGAAAACTACACAGACCTGCATTCCCAGGGTGAAACAAAACATTAAGAAAGCTTAATAAACAGTGCTACAGAAGGCAAAAATAATTCCCCTTCTCAGAGGTGACTACTGTATTACATAAACGTACCCTTGGGGAAAATGTAGAAATTAACATTAATGGAAATTACCTTAACGACTTAATATTTTCAGATGACAATCATAGTTCTGTTTAGTTAATCATATGAGGAATTACAAAAGATGATAGAGGATTTTAATAAAAAAAAGCATAAATGTTGGACTGAAAAATGACAAAAGTGTAAGAGTAATACTAATTATGTTCAATGGAAATGCAGACAATAAATAACGTTTATGAACGAACCTTAGAGATTGATAATGAATTTATGTACTCAGGACAGACAGTGATTTCCCTGGACATGAGACCAAAATTAAAAGAAAGATAAACATAGGACAGAGAGCTTTTGGTAAACAAATTGCTATTATGAAATGTAAAATTCCACTTTCTCTCTAAAAAAAAAACTATTATTAGATAGTCCTACAAGTATTAACTTTTGCAACAGAAACTGGGAGCCTTAATAAGCCTTAGAACATATGCTAGTTACAACTCAAAAAGCTATGGGAATAATTATTAATGATAGTAATACTAAGACAAAAAGAGCAACATGGATACTGTGAAGAATTTTTCTTCACTCTTCTTCCTTTTGTTTTTAGTCTCTCTACTAATACTGTAGCAACCCCTTAAACGTCCTCTCCTACATTAAGTTTTCTTTACCTAAACAAAGGGAAAACTATCTTAAATAGACCAATTTGTCGGCAATAGCGTACCCCATGTTCGTGACGTCACAGCGTAGATACGCACAACAAAAGCCTTAGTGGGCGTAAGGTGGTTCTTTTCTAAAACTACTTGGGTCGAGATAAATATCAAACTGATTTTGAATATAATTCTAATACTGTTGATTTGAATGGGGCTTTTATTTCTCAAGACCAATTAAGGTTTGTTAATTTTAAGATGTATGCTCATCACAACAGCCCATTGCTTATTTCTCATTTTAACTCTTAATTTTTAGCAAGCCAGAATAGGTAGTATTATTATATACATAAATTCCCTTAAATCAGCAAGATTTCTCTGAATATTTTGTACAAAATCCTGCCTCCTATGCACTCCTTACGACAATACATTGCCCTGTCCTAAAGTCCCGATATGTCACCTCCACTGGGTTCCCTGCGCTCAACGTCCGTCACCTGATTTAGAAAGGTGAAGCCAGGTGAGCCGAGCCCTCTCTCTCGACCTTATTGTCGCCCCATTCGTACTCGAGCAGTGTTGACGAACAAATCTGTGCAACTCTGGCTCACCGACCCCCCCCCCCCGGCCCTTTCCCAAAAGTAGACTCACACCAGTACCTGCGGCTGAAGATAGTGAAGGACACGAGCCTGGGAGTCCCTATTTACCAAAAGTGAGGATTCTAGGGGTGAGCCAGTCAAGGTTGCAAAGTGCAAAGAGTGCAACCACGGTCAACAGCCATTTGAGGACAAGGCGGTATTCCAAGAAGTGCAGGTACCAATATGTGGCCACTTAGTAAATTCCCCCATTTTTAGCTTAGACTAATTTTAACTTGATTAGGTTAGCTGGCTATTACATACTTCGGGTTGTGTGCGGTGGGATTGTGAGTATATTTTTTTCATATCAATTTTTGCTTTCGAGACTAGCAGTCTCTGAGTTACATGGGCCACGTGTCCAACTCAAGTTCGAACATTAATTATTGCAGAAGACCACGAGTCTAATCAACCATATTTTTCATTAATTTGCATTTCTTTTGTTACATTTTGTGTTTGTTAAGATGCCCATTTACTTTAATGTAAATTTGTATAATAAATCAAGATTAGGTTAATTAAACCTTGTCGTATTTTTACTCCCTCACTTTTTTTTATTGTCTATTATGAATATTTAATCTCGGGACAATATACCCGATATTTTGAAAGGAGTAAGCCTAAGTAAGTCTATAAGTGTGTAAGCGAGTGACTTATTATTGAATCTATCTGCTTCGAAGGTAAAGATCCATATCTTTAACTTTTACTTTACTTTACATCATTGCTCCCATTTTTTGGTTTGTCTCAATAATTACTTAACGTAATATTCCAGTCCAGTATCTCACTGGGGTCCCTGGGACGGAGTCGAAACAGAGCCTGAGACAAAGCTAGAGTAGGCCATTAATTTACTTTTATTTCACGTGTGGAGTTCTCCAGCCTCTGGACAAAGTAAAATTTCCTTTTTGCATTTAAGAGTGATGGTTAGTGAATTACGTCAATAAAGTTATTAGCAGTGTGTTTGTACCCTGAGTGTTAGTGCTCCTTATCCTCCCCTGTTGATCTTCAAGTAACTGACGTAGAGGGACTTATCTGGAGCAACAAGTTCCCACTCAACACATAATTAATAAAAATTCTCCACAGATACGAGAGCAAACTAAAGTAGAGGATATTCTAAAAATGAACAAGTAAAAGAAAAGGACATGGGCAGGAAATATAATGAGAATGACAGATAATAGATGGAAAAGAAGAATAAAAGAATGGGCCCCTAGAGAATGCAAACGAAGGAAGGAAAGGCAATGGATCGACGAGCTAAGAAAATTTGTTGGTATAAAATGGCATAGAAAGAGCATAAACTGATGGGAATGGAAGGACATAGCTGAGGCCTTTATCCTGCAGTGGATTAGCAATGGTTGATATATGTGTGTATATATATATATATATATATATATGTATGTATGTATGTATATATATATATATATATATATATGTATATATATATATATATATATATATATATATATATATATGTATGTATGTATATATATATATATGTATATATATATATATATATATATATATATATATATATATATATATATATATATATATATATATATATATATATATGCAAATTTATTATTATTAATATTCTAATATTAGATATGTAGATGACACTGGTAATAAATGACTAAGAAGAGAAACAGCAAACACTTCTTAACACGGAAAAAGAGCAAGAGGGAGAACATAGTACTAAAAGTCAACATGAAGAAAACAGCTGGTAATAGCATAAAAACCCTAGAACCTCCAAATTGTAACATCATAATGAACGAAGCAACAATAAAACAAACAAATGCCTTTGTATATCTAGGAAGTGTAATAACACATGATGCAAGATGTGATAAAGATAGAAAAACAAAGAATTCTAATAGCAACAAATGCATTAAACAATCTGAAAATCCTATTGACAAACAGCAGGTCAGGGATTCAGACTAATGTTGAAACAAGGAAAAACCATGTATGGTTCACACCTACTTATTGCTCAGGGGCATGGCCATTAATCAAGAACTTAAAAAATAGAATAAATGCAGCTGAATTATGGTTTTACAGAAGAATGTTGAAGATCCCATGGACTGAAAATGTAACAAATGAGGAAGTAGTGAGAAGAGTAAATCAGAAGAGATCACTTCTAAAAGGAATAAGGAGAAGGCAGATTGAATTTCTAGGACATGTAATAAGAAGAGAAAAGATCAAACTTTTGTGCCCTTCGGGAAAGATAGAGAGGAGAAGAGCAACAGTCCAGCAAAGGAAAAAGTTTCAGTACAGCTTACTGGAGGATCTAAATGAGAATGTAACAGCTGGACAATTTATACAGAAAGCTGGAGACAGGTACAGGTGGAGGCAATTGACAGCCCAAGCCGAGGACATGGCACCTATATATATATATATATATATATATATATATATATATATATATATATATATATATATATATATATATATATATATATATATATATCATCTCCTCGTACGCCTAATTGACACAAAGGGCCTCAGTTAAATTTCGCCAGTCGTCTCTATCTTGAGCTTTTAAATCAATGCTTCTCCATTCATCCTCTGCTACTTCACGCTTCCCTGTCCTCAACCATGTAGGCTTGGGTCTTCCAACTCTCCTAGTGCCTTGTGGAGCCCAGCTGAACTAATCTTTCTTGGGGGAGTGGGAAGAGCATGCCAAAACCATCTCCATCTACCCTACATCATGATCTCATCAACATAGAGCACTCGAGTAATCTCTCTTATAGTTTTATTTCTACTCCTGTCCTGCCACTTAACTCCCAATATTCTTCTGAGGCTTTGATCTCAAATCTACAAAATCTGTTGGAAGTTGTTTCATTGTCATACCATGACTCATGTCCATAGAGTAACGCCAATCTCACTAAACTGATATATAGCCTGATTTTTATATTTAATTTCAGGCAATTTGATTTCCAAATTTTACTTAACCTAGCCATTGTCTGGTTTGCTTTTTTCAGTCTTTCACTAAACTCCAATTCAAAAGACCCTGTAACTAAACATTTAGATGGTTCCACCTCATTAATCCTTTCTTCTTTCAATGATACTTCATCTTCTATTGCATATTGCATTCTCATCATCTCTGTCTTTCATCTATTTATCTTGAGCCCAACCTCATGTGATATTTCATGCATTCTGGTAAGAAATCTTTGCAAGTCCTGTGGTGTTTCGGTAATACTGTATGCATATATATGGTATAGGCCTACACACACACACACACATATATATATATATATATATATATATATATATATATATATATATATATTATACATACATACATACATACATATATATATATATATATATATATATATATATATATATATATATATATATATATCATCATCTTCGTCACATCAGGCATTACTAGTCCACTGCAGAACAAAGGGCCTTAGACATGTCCTTCCACTTGTGTCTGGATATGGTCTTTCTGTGCCAGTCCACTCCCGCAAACTTCCTTAGTTCGTCAATCCATCATCATTTCTTCTTCGCCTGCTTATTTCACAATCTTTAGGGATCCATTCTGTTATTCTTAATGTTCATCTATTGTCTGTCATTATCTTTATATGTCCTGCCCATGTCCATTTCTTATTCTTACATGTTGTTAAAATATTCTTGATTCTAGTTTGCTCACGCATTCATGTTGCTCTTTTTCTGTCTCATAGTGTTATTCCCATCATGATTCTTTCCATAGCTCTTTGAGTTGTAGCTAGCTTATGTTCTAAGGCTTTAGTAAAGCTCCTAGTTACTGATGCATAAGTTAATACCGATAGGACCATCTCATTAAATATTTTTTTCTTTTTAGAGAAAGTGGCACATCATTTTCCATAATCTCATTTTGTTTACCAAATGTTCTCCACCCATTCTTATCATTCTTTCAATTTCAGTCTCGTGTCCTGGGAAACACTTACTGTCTGCCCTAAGTACATATAATAATTAACAATCTCTAGATGCTCGTCCATAACTCTTATTTGTTGTCTCTGCATTTTCATTGAACATTATCCTAGGTTTACTCATAATCACATTTAGTCCTATATTTCTGCTTTATTCAAAATTTCTATCATCTTTTGTAATTCCCCCTATGATTCATTAAACACAACTATGCCATCTGCAAAGCTTAAGTTGTTAAGGTATTCCCCATTAATATTAATTCATACATTTTTTCAATCTAAATTTTTAAAAACTTATAGGCTTATCGAGTCTCCCTGTGTAACTCCTTTCTCAATCGGAATTTTCTCACTATCTTAATGTAGTTTCAGGTTTGCTGTATTTCCTGTGTAGATATCTTCAAGTGTTTTACATAAGATTTTTCCTATTTGTTGTTTTTAAAGGGCTTTCATTACTGCTGACTTTTTAACAGAATCAAAAGCTTTCTTATAGTCCATAAAATGCCATACTTAGAGGTTTGTCATACTCTGTTGAATTTCTATTACCTGGTTAATTACATGGATATGGTCAGTTGTTGAATCGTCATCATCACCTCCTACTACGCCTATTGACGCAAAGGGCCTCGGTTAGATTTTGCCAGTCATCTCTATCTTGAGCTTTTAAATCAATACTTCTCCATTCTTCATCTGCTACTTCACGCTTCATAGTCCTCAGCCATACAGGCCTAGATCTTCTAACTCTTCTAGTGCCTTGTGGAGCCCAGTTGAAAGTTTGGTGGATTAATCTCCTTTGGGGAGTGCGAAGAGCATGCCCAAACCATCTCCATCTACCGCTCACCATGATCTAATCCACATATGGCACTCGAGTAATCTCCCTTATAGTTTCATTTCTAATCGAGTCCTGTCACTTAACTCCCAATATTCTTCTGAGGGCTTTTTTCTCAAATCTACAAAATCTGTTGGATATTGTCTCATTGTCCTACCGCGAGTCATGTCCATACAGTATCACTGATCTCATTAAATTGATATATAACCTGATTTTTACATGTAATTTCAGGTGATATGATTCCCAAATTTTACTTAGTATAGCCATTGTCTGCTTTGCTTTTTTCAATCTTTCATTAAACTCAAATTTTAAAGATTCTGCGTTAAAGATCATAGTTCCTAAATATTCAAATCATTCCACCTCATTAATCCTTTCTCCTTTCAATGATATTTCATCTTCCATTGCATATTCCATTCTCATCATCTCTGTCTTTCTTCTATTTATCTTGAGACCAACTTCGTGTGATATTTCATGCATTCTGGTAACCAAGCTCTGCAAGTCCTGTGGTGTTCTGCTAATAAGGACAGCATCATCAACATACTCTATTGAAATATCCATGAGGAGGATAAACAACATAGGTGACAATACATTCCCCTCAAGTACTACAAGTTGTTGAATACCCACTTCTTAAGCCTGCCTGCTCTCTTGGTTGATTAAAGTCTAGCTGACTTTATATTCGGCCTATTATGATCTTTGTAAATATTTCATATTTTAAAGAGTAAACTTGTTGGACAATAATTTTCAGGCCTTTTGTGTCTTGGGGTTTTAATTATTTGTTGTTTTGGATAGTTCTGCTAATTCTATTTCATCTCACTCGGATTTTACCCTCATTTCCAATCTTTTCTTTACTAGGTTTCTGTTTTTTTTTCTGATAGTTTTCCTTGATCTTCTTTAGAAACTCTTCCACTTATCTCTTGTGCTGATTCCAGAACAAATTTTATTTTATTAATTTCTTCTTTACTTGCTTCCATTTCATCATGTAGCTGGGAGTAGCCTATCTATTTTGTATTGTTAAACTAAACTCATCAGATTTTTCTCTTATTACAGGAGTTTATTTTATTTCTTGAAATTAATTTTTCTCTCTCTTTCCCTAGATCTAAACAAATTTTTATTAATTTTCTCCCTTTCTCCTTAGATCTAAACAAATTTTTCTTCTCACCATCCTATGATCGCTTGACTTCAAATTGTTTAACACTGTTACATCTTTAGCTAAACTGACTTTTTCACTGAGAATAAAATCTATTTAATTTTTCGTTTCTCCATTTGGTGTTATGAGAGCTTTGGGTGTGGAGGAAATGGCTCCCTATATCTGGATGAAGTCACTGGCAGAAGGGTAACGGATTTGGTTTAAGGTGATAGACAAACTGTCTCTTCGGCTTTTACTTCTAATGCCTGGCGGTTGATCTTACTAGAATTAGTATGGACCGGCAGGGGTCACTTTCATTAGTTAGATAGGCACTGCATATCACAAGGAACTGGCTATCCTTTGATGTATCTAGCCAATGAATCCTCCATGGATTTAATCAGTCAATGGAAAGAGAAGAGGGCAGAATAGCCCCCAGTACCGAGCGTAGTGGGGTGCTAAGAATCTCCCGGTTTATAAACACTGAAGAAATATTGAAAATTGGTAATTGGAATGTTGGAACCTTGAATCAGTTTCGGAAGTTACAGAAAGTGGAGAGTGAATTTATGAAATAAAGTTTGGATATCTTGGCCCTATGTGAAACATGTTGTAAATGGATTGGTAAGGAAACTTTAGACCAAGGCAATATTCATATCTATTCAGGAAGAACAGATGGAGTTGGAAGAGAAGGGCTTGGAATAATGATGACACCAAGACCAGAAAAAGCATTAACCGAGTGGAGAGGTGTAAAAAGTAGATTGTTACCAGTAAAGTTCAAATCAAAGCAGTGTAATATGAGTATTATAGTTTGCTATACACCAACAAATGATTCCCCTGAACAAAGGAAAGATGAATATTATGAAGAACTGCAGCGTGTAATAGATGATATCCCAGAGAGAGAGAGAGAGAGAGAGAGAGAGAGAGAGAGAGAGAGAGAGAGAGAGAGAGAGAGAGAGAGAGAGAGAGAGAGAGAGAGAGATGAAAATCATGATTGGCGACTTCAGAGCAAAAGTTGGAAGGAATAATCAAGGGACAGAGAATGTGATGAGTGTCGAGGGTCTTGGCGAAGTTGCAAATGGAAAAGAAGCAGACTTCTTAAGTTTCTGTTCAGCAAACAATATTGTCATAGGAGGTACTCTTTTTCAGCACAAGGACATCCACAAATATGCATTGACTTCACTATATGGTATATTAAAAAATCAAATAGATCACATTGCTATTAATAAAGAGAGAAGGAGGACTCTGAGAAATGTAAGAAGCTACAGAGGTGCAGATATTGGTAGTGATCACCAGCTCCTCATTGCCACACTGAGATTAAAACTGAAAGCACCCAACAGAAAGGGAGATAGAATACCTAGGTTTGATACAACTAAGCTTTTAGAAGAGCACAGAAACATTTGAAATTAAATGTAGGAATTGATTTGCAGTTTTAGAGACTTTAAGAGATGAAGAGCAGATAATTAATGAAGAATGGTTTGATATTAAGAACATATATCAGTCAGTTGGTAGTGAAGTCTTGGGACACGCATTTACAAGAAGAAAGCCATGGATATCAAATGATACTTGGGATACTATCAAAAGGAGACAAAGAAAGAAATTGATTGTTGACAGTTTTCAAGAAAGTAATGAACATTACAATATAGAGCATGCTAAGTATGCCAGTATTGATAGTGAGGTCAAAAGAAAAGACAGGAAGGACCGGAGAGATTACTGTATTTAGACAGTAAGCTATGAATTCAGGGAGTGGCTATGGTGTAAGAATCGCTGACAGAATTATTAATGAAATTTCGGCTGGAGCAAAAAAGAAGCATATACCCATCAAAAAGAGAGATGGATTTGTTATAACAACAGAAGATGAAGAAAGACAATGTTGGATGGAACGCTTCAGTGAAGTCATGAATAGGAGATACAAATGGGATAATTTGACTGATATACCTGAAGCTGATGGAGACCTTGATGTGCCCATGAATGAATTCAGTGTATTTGAAGTCGAAACTATCATTACAAAACTAAAGAGATGGAAAGCCCCAGGATATGATGGAATAACTGCCGAGATGATACTTGCCGAAAATGAAGTGACTCCCAGACTACTTACAAGATATTTTGTAGAATGTGGCATTAAGAGGCAAAACCTCATGAATGGGAGCTAGGAGTGTTGGTGAAAATGGCAGAAAATGAGACCTGACTGATTGCAATAATTATAGAGGCATAACACTTACGTCAGTTGTTATTAGAATATATAGTGTGCTTTTTCTAAAGAGACTGGAGAGATGGATTGATGAAAAGCTGAGAGATGAACAAGCAAGATTTAGAAAAGGTAGAAGTTGCACTGACCACATTTTCATTTTGAGACATGTACAACAATGCATAGAATATAGAAATCCACTTTTGATGGCAATTGTGGACTATGAAAAAGCCTTTGATAGTGTGCACCGCCCAATTTTGTGGAGAGTCCTGCATTATTATGAAATTCCTCATAAATATGTGAATTGGATTAAGTCTTTTCATGAGCATAGCAAGTGCAAAGTTAATGTTAATGGAGTCTTATCAAATGAAATTCCAGTGAACAGCAGAATACTCTAAGGGAATGTGTTGTCACCTATGTTGTTTATCCTCCTCATGGATTTGGCAATGCATAGAACAGTCGGAGATGATAGAGAAGGAATGGACTGGATTGGTGATAGGAAATTAGCAGATCTAGAGTATGCTGATGATGCTGTCCTTGTTAGTAATACACCCAGGATTTGCAATACTTGCTTACTAGAATGCATGAAATATCACACGAGGTTAGACTCAAGATAAATAGAAGAAAGACAGAGATGATGAGAACAGAGTATACAATGAAAGATGAAATAACATTGGAAGAAGAAAGGATTAATGAGGTAGAATAATTTAAGTGTTTAGGAACAATGATTTTAATGCAGGGTTTTTAGAAAAATTGTTTAGAGAAAGATTGAAAAAAATAAAATAAAAAAATGGCTAAGTTAAATAAAATATTTTAAATCAAATCGCCTGAAATTACATATAAAAATAAGAATATATACCAATTTAGTGAGATCGGTGTTACTATATGGATATGAGTCATGGTATGACAAGGAAACAATCTCCAATAGATTTTGTAGATTTGAGAACTAAGCCTCAGAAGGATATTGGGAGTTAAATGGTAGGACAGGATTATAAATGAAACTATAAGAAAGATTACCCGAATGCCATATGTGGATGAGATCATGATGAAGTGTAGATGGAGAAGGTTTTGGCATGCTCTTCACACTCCCCAAGAGAGATTAGTTCACCAAACATTCAGCTGGGTTCCACAAGGCACTATAAGAGTCGGAAGACCCAAGCCTACGACCGAGGACTACGAAGCGTGAAGTAGATGATGAATGGAGAAGTGTTAAATTAAAAGCTCAAGATAGAGACGAGTGGCTAAATATAACTGAGGCCCTTTGCGTCAATAGGCGTAGGAGGAGATGATATATATATATATTTATATATATATATATATATATATATATATATATATATATATATATATATATATATATCCCCCTACGCCTATTGACGCAAAAAACCTCGGTTAGATTTTGCCACTCATCTCTATCTTGAGCTTTTAATTCAATACTTCTCCATTCATCACCTACTTCGCGCTTCATAATCCTTGGCCATAGGCTTGGGTCTTCCAACTCTTCTAGTGCCTTGTGGAGCCCAGCTGAAAGTGCGGTGAACCATTCTTTCTTGGGAAGTGCGAAGAGCATGCCAAAACCATCACCATCTACCCCTCTTCATAATCTCATCCACATATGGCACTTGAGTAATCTCTCTTATAGTTTCATTTCTAAAAATAGACAAGATAATTGAAGATAAAGCATGAGGTTGAATCTTGACACACACACACACACACACACACACACACACATATATATATATATATATATATATATATATATATATATATATATATATATATATATATATATATATATATATATATATATATATATATATATATATACATATGTGTGTGTGTGTGTTTCAAGATTCAACCTCATGCTTTATCTTCAATTATCTTGTCTATTTTTGTTTATCTTTATCCATGATTTATTTCAGTGGCTCCTCGTCACATAATGACTAGCCATGAAATATCCCCATGTTTTACATTTTGTTATCCCTTAATGATGTTTCCAACGGCTTGCCCTCATGCACCTTATTAATTCATTAACCTTTTATGTACATTATTCATTTTTTATCTTGTTAACACTCCTTCCGTGTTCATGACATCGTACATGAAAGAGTTCCACAGCACTCGCCTTGATGTTTGTATGAAGTATTCTATGGAATTTCCTGTTTATTTAAGTTTCATATTCCAGGATGAATTATTCTCAATAACATTTTATTTATATATGTCTGCAAAGCTGGGTATGTATACATCATCATTCAGCATGTCAAAATATTCTGTGGTAGTCTGACTGAAAGTCTCCTTTGCTTTCTTGAGAGATATAAGGCACCTTCTCACAATACGAGGCACAGGCTCTTTGGGACCGTTATTGGCAAGAAATTCCTCAAGGCGTTTCTTGGCGGCCTTGTATTCCAATCTTGCACGCTAATTTCTTAATCCAATGATCAGCGATACCATGGATGAGCAGTTGGAGTACTTCAAATAGAACTTGCCAATGGCAGCCTGTCCGTGCATGCGCGCACCAAAACTGTATACTAGTTTATCATGGTCTAGGTGCATACTTTGCAATGTAACAGGCAACCATTGTGTTTTCTTCACGAACCCTAAGTTTTTTCCGTGGAAGTGAGCACCTCGTTTTCGGTCTTGTTAATATGGATGGCTCCTATTGACCTTGTGAGGTCCTTGCAAGGGCTATATCACAGAACCTCAGGAACTGCGATACTCGCTCTCGGCCGGTGATTTTTGTAACATATATGTACAGTGCAATGTGAAGTAGGGTCATTTGGCTAATCACTGGAACAAACAGAAAATATGGTAGGTCTTTTCTCTTTTTCAATCTGTGTAGCACCAGCAGGTCCTGCAGGAGCATGGGCAGTACTGTAGTCAGTGATGAGGGCAGCTAAAAATGGCTATGTCCAGGTCATAAGTCACACAAGTTCATCTTGGGTTAGGGTAGGTGAGTGACGGTAGGTATAAGGTGTTGTTGTTTTCAACAGTCCCAGCATGTTTATTTATTCGAACGCTATTAATTCTAATGTCTAATAATGACCACGGTTATCAGAAATAAATTAAGCAATATTAATCTTCATAGTAAGATAGTGTTTAGAATAAGGATATAATTATATAAAAAAAAAAATCATAACCCTCTGTTATCCATTGCTACTCGCAATCAAGGATTTACCGTTCTCCAATGTCTTTTATAAGTTTAATTTTGTTAATTATATTCACCACTCCACTTCTATTTGATAGCGGTATTTCCTCTCTAATTTGATAGGATTAAAGAAGCCAAATATATTGCATGACTACTGTTTAATAACCCTTAACCCGAATCGCTATATATATATATATATATATATATATATATATATATATATATATATATATATATATATATATATATATATATATATATATATATATATATACTTATGAAATCAGCTGAGGACTATTTATATCTGCCAATGGTTAGATAACAAACGAACTACTATAATGGCAGGAAAAATCATGGAACGTGTAAATCACAGATCACAAGTTGAAATGTTACTGACAAACGCCGTTTAGTTCTTTTAGGAAATAGAAAAAAAAAGTTTCATCTATGGCCATATATCTTTCTATTTCTATTATCTGTATAAAATAGAGAAATAAAATGAAAAATCACAATAAAATAAATTGAATAAAACTTTCAAAATGTTGGAATGGGCATAAAATAGTTTTTCAATTTAGAATAATTAAAGTTAATTACATTAGGTGTATCACCTCCGACTGGGTGACATCAAAACATTGTCTAGTTGGCAAGTTGTAAATCTGCTAAATAGTGTTCTACTAGCTAGTGATATCATAATTATGTAGTGTATCTTTAAGAGAGACAATAAAATCCTGAGTTGAAATTATGTCGTGGTTAGGAGTGAATCTCAATGAAAGCCTATCAAGTTTAAAAGGCCAGCTGTCAAATTTAACGAAAGAAGTTTTATCCGAAGATTTTGGGGAAGAAGGTAAGCTACCTTAGCTCAAATACCCTAACATGTCTTAACATATAGCTGTAATATTTTCATTATTTGACAATTGTGAAAATGGTTATATTAATACAATAGCGTTAATGGAGAAAGTAAGATGGTGCATAGTGCATTTTTTTGGTGTTTTTTGAGCGATTCTGATGATATCTATTGGAAAACCAGAAGTTTAGACGGTATTATTCTACAGTAAAACTTTACCATTTAGAGTTATGTAAGGCTGCACACCAACTCACAGAAATTACCATATTCCAGCAGAAAGGAATATCGGAGCCTTTGTATATCAGCGGCCAGTTCCTCACACGTTCATTAAAAATGAACATCAACTAACCTAAACTTTCCCCCCTAATCTAACCTACAAGCCGTGAGCCGTGTCCTTACCTACTTACCTAGTGGGGGGCTAATGCCCCCTGCGACCTCCATATTCTAAGTTAGCCATAATAATGCATACAGGTGGGCGGTATCATACTTACACCCCTGAATATCAATATCAGGTATGTTTGTATATCGTTGGGTCACCAGGCTTGCTGCTTCCATAGAAAAAGAGAAACCATCCTATCTCTGTCCGTCGTCTCGTACACTAATGAGTGGGTAAGATTTCGTCAGACTCCATCCACCCATTTTGGTTTTAATAGAAAATAGTGCAATATTAGTTAGTACATTGTTATTTGCATATTTGAATAGATCTTTGAAGCCTTTGTATATCAACAACCAGAGCCTCGTGCATGCATAGAAAAAAGGAATTTCCTCCTAAATTTTAGTCGTTTGTAAGCTATGGCCGTCGTACAGCAAAATCTCTACCAAAGAACATCACCTAACCTAACCTAGGAGCTATGTCTTTACCTACTTACCTGGACAAACCCTTCTTAGATTGTTATAATCGTAGCTTTCTATGTGTTTTCGTCTTAACCTGCTTCACTCCTGGCAAGATAACACTAAATTGTAGTTTGTAAAGGATACCAATTCTAGAAGTAATGTGAAAGTTTACACTTTTCCAAACTATTACATTCAACCCATGATATATATTAACAGAAAGAAATATACCTGTACTTAGGCCTACGTTGCTCGAAATCACTGAAGTCTAATTCTTCGGTACAAATAGTTGAACACCGCCAAAAAATGTGGGCTTGCCATTGTGCATTGATTTTCATAATGCATTTCACCACCACTACTCATGGCCCAAACTTAGGAATAATCAGTGAGGAGTCCTATCTTATACAGTACTGTATAAATAAGATGTAAATTCCTTTTACCGGATAACTTCGTAACCTTCAACAGTTTTGGATTGATCAACTTATAAAGTTATTTAAAAGTATCAGGTTGAACTTCATCCCTTTAGGGGTGATGTGTTGCCATCTTCGTATCTCAGCAGCTAAGACGGGCAACTCCGACCCACACTTGATGCCCCCATTACCCTGTTCAAATTTTATAAATACTGTATTGAATTCTGATATGATGAAAAAATCTCTGGCAATTTCCCTGGTCAAGCGGGGTGAGATTGGGTCATTTCAAAATACTGTACTGCATTGTACCCGCCAATTAGTTGAGTAGTTCACTGCTAAATTGATCAAAATGTTATCTACAGTGAATTCTAGGAAGTACAGGAGTGAGAAAGTACGTGTCAGGATGCAAAGCTTATTTGACATAAATTTCAATGCAATTTTGATGATTTTCAAAATAATTCTATATCTATCAGGTAAGCACTTACCCAGGATATTTAGAACATTCTGAAGTGTTTTTGTTTTATACAAGTTTGCAATAGGATGTTATTATGGAGCTTGACCACAGTGATACATACACCTCAGATTTTTGCAAAAACACTATTTTGAACCCCATATACTATTAGCAGAAACCTGCATTAATAAAGTTACCGATTTCATAAGTAAAAAAAACCTGTTTTGTTCCTTTTGATGCTCCTGTCATAAGTTACTTGTTCAAATAGAATAGAGGGCCCAACGTTTTTTATTCTAAACATCCTGGTTATTTGTTTTTAGTATCAGAATATGCAATGTAATTAAAACACTTTTGTTCCCATACTTACAAATCTTCCATTATTCATGTAGATTATCTTTCAGCGGCAGCTGGAGGTAGCCATTAGACTTAAATTGCGAGGTGGCAAACCTGCCTAATCGATTGAGCGGGTAGGCTGGGTGTTACCCAGCCTCCTCTATATATACAATACTCTCACAGCAGTGAGAAATGCCACTTTTTCTTTTGGCCCAGTGGAGATCAGACATGTCCGCTATCCTACTTACTGTCATTGGACTTTTTTGATTCTGCATTTTCTTTTCAGCTGTGTGTGATTTCTCGTGCAATCGCCTACGTCATGCGAACTTGTCCGGGGCGAGAGGGTGCCGTGTGCAGAACCTTTGTGTCATCGTTGGAGACCAACCCGCTCTCTTTGTGTCCTTCTTGCCTTGGGCATCGATGCGAGCAGGGTCCGCCCTGTGGAGTTTATAGTTAGTGGTTTGCCTCCCAATGGGAGAAATTTGGGTGGCGTAGGAAGGATGAACTGCTGCGCCTTCTTCAGTGTGGTGCCAGGAAGGAACCTTCTCTAGAGATGTCGACATCTCACGCTTTGGAACTGTGTGAGGTTACATCTGGCGCCTTCTCCTGGCCTTTACATGCCATGGACGAGGTGATCATTCGCGTTCACCTCTCCAACGGCCCCCTGCAGACGAGGAACCCTCTCTTCATCCTGGGACCTCATCGTCCCCTAACCTTCAACCTTCTGTTTCCTACAGGAACCCGCAGGTTGCAGGTGTGGATCTTCCTGGGGATCAGTGCTCCTACCATCAGCAGCGCGAAAGAACGAGCATCACCATTGCCTCGCCCTTCTGGACTCTCTTCCCTTGACCGCCGTTCATGACGATCTGAAGATCTTATGGATCATAGGTTATCACGATCTGAGCGCTCTTCTGGAAGACGTTCACGCTCTAGAGCCTTGTGCTCACAAGATCGCAGATCTAAATGCTTTCCTTTGAGGCGTTTCACTTCTCGACGACGAGTCTTGCGATCAAAATCTAGACCTAGGTCTAGACGCTCGTGTTGTAGATCTCTGTGATGTAGATCACGATAACTACACTCACAAGGCTGACGCTCACGTTCACGAGGGCGGCATTCACGTCCGCGAGGGTACCGTTCACGAGAACGACGTTCTTGATCGCGAGGCCGACGCTCACATTTGCGAGGGTGCCGTTCACGAGAGTACCGTTCATGAGAACGACTTTCTCGATCGTGAGGCCGACGCTCACGTTTGCGAGGTCGGCATTCGCGACGCTCCCGCTGTTCTCGAACGAGAACTAGATGCTCTCGTTCACAATTACGAATTGCGAGTTTGCGATCAAGGCCTAGACGTTCTTTGTCTAGAGGTAGAGGTAGGTGTACGTGCAGTCCATCAGTACGTAATCCCTTAACCAGACCTTCCAAACGACCTTGGACCGGACCTGAAGACGAGAATGACCATTCCTCTAATAGGCATCCAGCTAAACCCATAGTACCTTTCACCACCTGGGGAGTTCTAGTAAGGCGTTCGCCTATGCGACACTTGTAAATACATCCCGCTGCGACGTGTTCTCCGAGAATAAGCCCTACTTAGAGGCCTCCTCTGCCGACTTCGTCTCGGACGTAGGTGCTTCTCTGAGGCAGAAGGAAGGTGTTAGACCTTCCTCTTTCTCTGTCGCTCCTAGTGCTCCTGTTGTAAGCACTTCTGCTCGTGAATTGCATCAGTTAATGTGTGAAACTCGTGAATCTCGCGATTTCATGAGCTAATCGCCGATTTCTGCAAGCAATTCACGAACAGATGTGTCGAAACCATGAGCAAGTGCGGTAGCAACACCTTTGCCTTGTCCCTCTGCGTCTTCTACCTCCAGCGCAAGACCAACACCCTTCCCAGAAAGGTTCAAGGAGCCCCCTAATAGGTTCGCGAACGTTCCTATTAGTCCGGACTATCCTTCATGTCTGAAGGAACGTGTTCCTCTGCCTCAAGGTTATCACCTCCGTTGACTGGAGCTCCTCCTAGAGTTCCACCCTAAGGACACACTCCTTGGGAATTCAAGTCTATACCTAGTCCTAGAGGTTCAGAGCTTCCTCCATGGGTGAGCACCTTCATGACCACCCTGCTGAAGGCTCTGAATGTGGCTCCTACACTGTCACACCCTTCGACTGTCTCAGTCAAGGCAACCCCTATGATCCCCCTGGAATCCTTATCGGGTTCATCAGTTGGGAGTCAGGACCCTAGAAGGAGGTAAACGGCAGACAGAGCATGCAGATCACCTCCACCCCGATCATGTGCTTAAAGCCCTATTCCTTCTGATACTTATATGGCCAACTTACCTTTTATGCCAGTCAAGGTAAAGGAGGTCTTAACCAAGAAGTAGAAGAGAAGGATGAGAGGCGTAACACCACCTCATGCCAATATCATCCATCCTAGGACGAGTAGGGACATAGGCTCGCCCAGGGAGATTACAATCCATCCCTTCAATCCTCAAGAAATTGAGGTAGTTCCTCCGGACCAACGTCCAGTTTCTATACCTCCTCCAGAGGAGGAACCTTCAGCTCCTGCTGCCAAGGCTTCGTTTAGTGCCTCAAAGACCTTGCAAATTTCCCCTCCTAAGACTGCAGAAGGAATCAAAGGACACGAAGAAGAAACCTAAGAACACTGTGGCACGGGAAGCTAGATTGGCTGAGGCACAGAGGCGGTCCCTGTGGCGGGCCCACCCAGTGATTCTCTTGACGACCCTGACCTACCCCAGGCTCTGGATGTGAGCTTGGAGGTGGACGACCTCTTAGACTTGGAGAGACGGGAGTCTTAACATATCTTTTGGCCGGTCCTTGCATGTATGAGGGCCATCAACAGGCTGTCCACTCCTGGTTCCATCATCCAGGAAGGGAAGGGTACATTCTTGATGAAATATTTGAGACCCAGAAGCCTTCCAGGTCCAGTGCAGCTCTCCCCTGGTCCTAAGGTCTGACAGCTGCCAAAACGAAAACTATCGCCCAGATAGCTGGAACTTCTAGTTCCTTGAGGGCAGGTTCCTCCTCGGTCCCTTACACTTCCTTTTGTTTTACAAAGGAAGTATTACGAAATTGAAGGGGAACCACATTCCACCATGACCCTCGGTAGAGTCCTAAACGAAGGGTGTTCCAACGCAAACCCTCTCCTCTCTGAAGGCCTCCCTCTCGGAAGTTGAGCTACTGAACATAGAGAGAGAGGCGCGAAGTACGTCATGCAGGCTGCTTCGTGTTTCGATCTATGGTTGGGATCCTAAGGCTTCATGTTTCGCTCCCACAATCTTTCTAAGGAGTCGGCCAGGAAGACTTTGGAGTCCTTCCTGTTGTCAGGTACCCGGACTCTTGAGTTCCTATCGCACCACGTTGTTAACCAGTGAGCGAATGCCATACTCAAGAGAAGGGATACCGACAAACAGGTGCCGAAAGTGGAGGTCTCTCAGTTGAGGAATTCCACCCTCGAGATTTCATCACTTTGTTCCAGAAGAGATAGAGAGGGCTGCTAAGCGATGGAGGAAATCGTCCAATGATTCTCTCCTCCATTGGGCGGACCTATGGTAGACCTTCCCAGTCTTCTCGGCCTCAGCAAGCACCTTCTTCTACTCACCAGTCAACTTCTAGGTCCTCGGGACCTTCTAAGGTGTCGAAGCGGCCCTTTCAGTCCAAGGGTCAGAAGGGGTCCAAGTCCTTCATAGGAAACAAGGTAGGTGGCCGAAGTGGTCCCTTCCAGTAGGAATAGCATTCCTCATCACCTACCACCTGTGAGAAGATGCCTACAGTGCCACTGGCAGAGGTGGCAGCTTCCTAGGGCAGGTCCTAGACGGTCGAAGTGATCGCCCTAGGGTATCCCATCCCGTTCACTCAATCTCTCCTTCCTCTGACTTGGGATCCAGTGCATCTAAGCTTCTATGCAAAGGGATCCGCTAAGGAGCTGGACCTCGGGACTGAAGTCTAGATCTTGCTGTAGAAGGGCACTCTCCAAGAGGTTGTGGAAGGGTCCCCAAGCTTTTACAGTCAAATTTTTCTTGTGAAAAAGGTGACTGGAGAACAGTCATTAATCTCTCCTCTCTGAACACGTTTGTTCAACAGACTCAGTTCAGAATGGAGACAGCAGACAAGGTCATCCAAGTGGTTCGTCCAAGGGACTTCATGTGCACACTGGATCTGAAGGACGCATACTTCCAGATCCCACTCCATCCGTCTTCAAGGAAGTATCTGAGATTCATTCAGGAGAAAATGATATACCAGTTCAAGGTTCTATGCTTCAGTCTCATGACAGCTCCTCAGGTATTCACCAGGGTGTTTGCCAAAGTGTCATCTTGGGCTCCAGGAACGGCATCCGTCTTCTCAGATATGGTATACCGAATGGTCTTTGGATCGCCTTGTAGCCGACAAAGTCCCTACTTTACGGAGTCCTCCAACTAGGACTAGGGATCTGTTCGCAACGCTCCTGAACCTCAGGCTGCCGTTGCTCCCCAGCTCTAGACCTCAAGCTCTCTGGCAACAACGGTAGATACAACTATGACGTTTACGTCTTGTCCCTGTTTTGTCTAGGGAAGGCCACTCAAGAAGGCTAGAACATCGGTCAGCCTCTCAAGGACTCTCCTAGCTCCGCTATGGCATTATGCAGAACAGTTTCCAAACCTTTTGCAGCTCCTGATAGTGTCTCCAAGAGAACCCTCTCCACATCGCAGAGAACCCACTTCGACACCTATCGCAAGCTATAGCTTTGCTATGATTATACGCCTGAAGACTACCCAGTACCTCTTTTGCGAAAAGGTTGTCTAGATATCTGAGGAATTCCTCAGCATCAGTCTACCAGGCAGAATAACGTCGTGTGTGGTTGGTGTCATGTGAAAGTGTCTCTCTCCACTCTATACCTCTATTCCAGCAATAGCGGAATCTTCGAGTATATACAAGAGGAATAGACCCCCTATTCAGTTTCGACTAGTAAAGATGATCACTCAACCTTGATCCTTCACCTTCAAACTGAAAGGAAGGAACATCCTCTCATCGATAGACATTTCCTAACTGATACGGACTTATAACTTGCCTTTCTCCAGGCGGAAGTGAGACCTTCCTCTCGTAACATGGTTCAAATTCTCCGATCTCTAAAGAGACCTCCTTATGTTCCACTTCACCAGGCAACAAATTTTCACCTGATTTAAGAAGACAATGTTCCTGCACACTCTGACAGCAACCATACGAGTCAAGGAACTTCATGGTCTCTCTTTCAACATTGCCCATTAATGAGAAGGGCAAAAGGCAATGTTCAGTTTCGTCTCTGAGTATGTCGCCAGACAGTCTCCAGAGGTGACGGATCCTACACAAGTCTCCACTCGGTAACGGACGATCCAGGTCATCCGTTACTGTACCCAGGGTAAGGTATGAGACTTTACCTTAATAAATGGCAACAGCCCGCCCGGGTCCCTTCTCTTGTCATCAGCACTTGGAGAGACTAGAGGAGGATCACCAAAACTTCATCTCGACATGACGACTCACGATGTCAGGGGCATAGCTATGCCCCTGGTCCTTCTTAGCAGATTACTCTGTGACGTAGGTTTTACAAGAAAGGATGTGAATGCTCCAGGTAACTTTCACAACCTTTCTCATGCAAGACGTGACCCACAGGAACTCAATACGATATATATCGGTCCGGTGGTGGCTGCACAACAGCTGGTTATATACCACAAACTCCTTATTGGACAAGTAGCAGAAGGTTGAGGGCACTGTTACCCGGTTTTAGTCTGCTTGAATGAAAAGATTTGACTGGCTGTTATTCTTTTCTTCATCCTACCCTCTCGTGGGGAAAGCAGCATCCTGGGTTCTCTGCATAAGCTGACATCTAAAACCTTACTATGCAAGATCCGCGGCCTACGCAAACTATGTGTTGGGATATATAGAAGTGTGACCGTCCAGGAAAAGTTATTCCGAGTCTTTATAAGGAAAAGCTGTTGTAACCAAGACTTTCCCAATACCACCTCGTTAGGGTATGGGGACGCAACAGTATTAGTTTCAATACTAGGTACTCAAGGGAGCATGGTTTTCCTGCAGTGGTTTGAGGTCAGCTTGTGCAGAGAACCCAGGATGCTGCTTTCCCCAAGAGAGGGGAGGATGAAGAAAAGAATTAAGAGCCAGTCAAACCTTTTCCTTCACGCAGACTAAAACCGGGTAACAGTGCCCTAAACCTTCTGCTACTTGTCCAATAAGGAGCTTGAGGTTTTAAACCAGCTGTTGGGCAGCCACCGCAGGACCGATAGGTCTCCTGTGGCGTCACGTCTTGCAGGTAGTGGGATGTGAACGTAGTTTGACGTTTCCACATCCCAGCCTAAAGAACCTGCATCACTGAGAAGTTTCTCTTGAATGCCAGGGATGTAGCTACGCCCCTGACGTCATGAGCTCTGGGGCGACGTGAAGGAGGAGGGTCTAGATTCAGTTCATGGTCTATGACTTAGCGAATCCATGCTGAGATTGTGCTCTTGGTGACCCTCCTCTTGGTCCTTCCTGTGCTGATGAAGAGTGAAGGCACACGAGGACAGACTGCGGCTGTTCTCTTAAGGTACAGCCTCAAACTCCTCACTGGGCAGAGTAAAAGATGATCAGGGCCATCTGTTACAGAACGAAGACTCGAAATCCGGAAGGAGTCGAATCGTGGATCCGCTACTCCCGGGTTCTGAGTCTTAGCAATAAACTCAGGGACGAAGCTGATCGTTACCTCTCCCCATCCCCTTGGATGGGCGATGTCATATGAGAGATCATTAAGTTTACTGACTCGTTTAGCTGAAGCCAAAGCTAGCAGGAACACCGTCTTCCAAGATAGATGGCGATCTGTTCGCACGACGTAATGGTTCATAGGGAGGTCTCTTAAGAGACCTGAGAACTCGAACCACGTTCCATGGGGGAGGTCTCACTTCAGACTGGGGGCAGATAAGTTCATAACTCCGTATAAGTAAGGAAAGTTCTAGCGATGAAGAAATGTCCATTCCTTTTAGTCTAAAGGCAAGGCTTAAGGCTGAGCGATAGCCTTTTACCGCCTAGACTGACAGGCGCATTTCTTCAAGCATAAATACGAGGAACTCCGCTATTGCTGGAATAGTGGCATTGAGAGGAGAGATTCCCCTTCCACAACACCAACCACAGAAGACTTTCCACTTTGCCTGGTAGACTGCTGCTGATGATTTTTGCAGGTGTCCAGACATCCTGATAGCAACTTGTTGCAAAAATCATCTCTGAGAGAGGAGATGCTGGCTAGTCTCCAGACGTGAAGTCGTAGCGAAGCTATGGCTTTGTGGAATATGTTGGCATGTGGTTGTGTGAGTAGATCGTGTCGTGGAGGGAGTTCTCTTGGAGGCTCCGCTAGGAGTTGCAGAAGATCCGGAAACCATTCTGCGTGATGCCATACCGGAGCTATTAGGGTCATTGAAAGGTTGACCGATGTTCTGGCCTTGTTGAGTACCCTACTCATCAGACAGAACGGGGGAAAGGCATAAACGTCGATGTTGTTCCACAGTTGTTGGAATGCATCTTGCCAGAGAGCCTTGGGGTCTGGGACTGGGGAACAAAACAACGGGAGCCTAAAGTTCAGGGTCGTTGCGAAGAGGCCCACTGTCGGAGAACCCCACAAAGTCAGGACTTTGTTGGCTACTAGATGATCCAAAGACCACTCGGTACTCACTATCTGAGATGCTCTGCTCAAGTTGTCTGGGAGCACATTCCTTTTGCCGGGAATGAAGCGTGCCGATAGTGGTATCGAGTGGATCTCGGCCCATCTCAGTATCTCTACTGCTAGATGGGATAGGTGCTGTGAAAAAGTACCTCCTTGCTTATTGATGTAAGCCACTACTGTGGTGTTGTCGCTCATCACCACCACTGAGTGGCCCGCCAGGAACTGTTGGAACTGTTGAAGGGCCAGAAAGACGGCTTTCACTTCTCGGAGAATTTTGTGGAGGTACTCTTCTGACTCTAACCAAAGGCCTGAGGTCATGCGGTGCAGCACGTGGACCCCCCACCCTTTTTTTTGAAGTGTCTGAGAACAGCATCAAATCCAGGGGGAGGATGAGAAGATCCACTCCCTTTCGTAGATTCTCGTCTGCCACCCACCACTCGAGGTCCGTCAGTTCCGCTGATCCCATGGGGATCCGGTTGTCCGGGGAATCGAGAGTCTGATTCCACCGAGACTTGAGTCGCCATTGGAGGGATCTCATCCTGAGGCAGCCATTGGGAACTAGACAGGGCAGTGATGAAAGATGACCGAGAAGACGTAACCACGTCTGGGCTGGAAGTTATTCCTGTCTGAGGAAGGGTCTTGCGACCTTCCTTAGCCTTGCTATTCTGTCGTCTGATGGGAAGGCTTTGTGGAGATTGGTGTCTATTATCATGCTTAGGTATACCAGTCTCTGTGTAGGAAGCAGGGATGACTTCTCGAGATTTACCATGATCCCCAGATCTTGGCAAAGTCTCAGAAGTTTGTCTCGGTGTTGAAGAAGGGTTAACTCTGAGTCTGCTAGGATTAGCCAGTCGTCCAGATAGCGAAGGAGACGGATGCCAATCCTGTGTGCCCTAGATGACACTAGGGCAAACACTCTGGTGTAAACTTAAGGTGCTGTGGAAAGACCGAAGCACAGCACCTTGAACTGGTATTCCCTGTTGTCTAGGCTGAATCTTAAGTACTGCTTTGAAGATGGATGGACTGGGATCTGGAAGTACGCGTCCTTTAGGTCCAGTGTACACTTGAAGTTCTGTTGTCTTACTGCTAGTCTGACCGTGTCTGCAGTCTCCATGCTGAATGGAGTTTGTTAGACAAACTTGTTCAGGGCTTAGAGGTCGATGTCTAGTCTCCAGCCTCCAGACGCCTTTCTTACAAGAAAGAGTCGACTGAAGAAGCCTGGGGACCCGTTGAGGACCTCTAGGAGACCGCTCTTTTTCAACAGGATCTGGACTTCTGCCCGAAGAGCCGGCCCCTTTGCTGATCCCCTGGCAAAGGAGTCTATTGACTGGATTCCTGGTCACAGGAGGGAGAGATGTTATGAACGGGACGCGATATCCTAGACGAATCACAGAGATTGTCTAGGGTTCGGCCCCAAGTTGCTTCCACCTGTCCGAGCAACTTTGTAGGCATCCCCCTACTGGTGGACAATCAGGGGGGAGTGCTTATCCTAGCGTTTGCAGCCTCGGTTGCTCCCTCTAGGATTTTTTCCTCCCCTGGAGGACGTAGTGCCTTTCCTGTCCTTGGCAGGAAAGGGCTTCTTAGACACCATTGTCTTCGCTGCTGTCTTGGTCGTCGTGGTCTTGGCTAGATGGGACTGCTGAGGAGCTGGAGGTTTATAGGGCTTAGAAGTCAAAGCCCATCTCTCAGCGGCATGTTCCACGTCCATAGGCTCAAACAGATGGGCTCCCTCTAGAGATGAATGTCTGAGCCTAGCTATCTCGATGTTAGGGACTTTTTGATGGAATCTCTGAGACACCGCGTCCCGACGTTTCAAGATGGTATTTCCCCACAAGTTCGAAACTTGGTGGGCGAGAGACTCGATCGTGCGAGTGCCTGAGAGAAGGAAAGTCTCCATTGCCTTCCTGGTACGTTCCTTGGAGAAATCCTCTGTTCGTACCAGGATTCCCAAGGTCCCTAACCAGATATCAAGCCATGAAGTAGCTTGCATAGCGTACTTCATGACCTTCTCCTGATTAAAGATCTTGGTCGCCGAGAAAGAGACCTGCCGGCTGGAGAGTCTCTCATGAGAGATCCCCTTAGTGAGCTCCTCCAAGGAGTGGTGGAGAGGAAGTGCTGGGTTAGGCTCCTCCAGGATCTTGAAATACCTCCTCTGTTGGACACGAGGAAGTGGTAGGAGCTTGTTGGTAGAGCAGGAACGATGGGAGGAGGCATACTCGGAGAGCTGTAGGGCAATCTTAGCCCTGGCACCCTTCAACCCTTGAGACCAGGGCAGGGCTGCACTGGTCTTTGAAGGTTTCTGGGTGCCAAAGGCACGGTCTAAGACCGAGTCCTTGCCCTCCTGTGGGGGTATCTCTGGATCGGTAAACCCGTTGAGAACCCTTATAAGAGTCAGAACTTGCCAGAATTCATGTTATGACTTTTTGCTCTTCGTCCGACGTTGGACTTATAGTGAAGTCTCCATCTTCCATCCCCGAGAGCTCTTCCCGTTGTGGGATGCTGACATCCCTCGAGAGGCTGGCTGTCTCCATTTTGGTAGTCCTAGTAGAGGATTTTGGCAGTTTCTTGGAGTCTTTGGGCTCCCTTCGAGGAAGGAGGTAAGACTCCAACATTGAAGGCCGAGTTGTCATGTCCCTCCTAATCTCCGTTGGTGGTAGGGTACTCTGCGTGAGGGGAGGCTTCCTCCGAAGGTGGAAGGGAGGGGGTCCTTTCTTCACGCGACTCCCTTAGTAGAGGTGAGGTGGGAGAGTATCCCGGGGAAGATGCAGGAAGAACTGGCCTTGATGGTCTAACCAGAGTCAGCTTTACCACCAAGGAAGTGACCTCGTCAGAGGGGTGGAAGAAGCCATGGTTCTGTGCCTAGAGTCTGGAGCTATAGGCTGCTCTGACGAGCGGCCAGACAGGGCAGGATTGACGGCCTGTGTTACTGCTCTGACTAAGGCACTGAACTATGATTGCCGACTGACCAATACACTGTCAGACAGATCCCCTGAAAAGAAACGGACCGAAGGTTCCCTACAAAGAGTTTCCGTTATAAGCAGGTCCGCCTTAGAAGAAGGCAGTCTTGGGATCCTGCCCTCTGCAGAAGCCTGTTCCACTTTTCCCGAGGGGCGCTGAAATGCATTTTCGGGGAGGGGAGTGAGGCAAAGGTGACCTGCTCGTGTGGAGTTCCTGTGTGCGTGCTGGTGAGCGCTGACGCGCGGGCGAGCGTTGGCGTATGCGCGCGTGCTTGAGAGTGATGACGCGCCGGTGAGAACTGACGCGTGGGCAAAAGCTGTCTTGCGCGCGCGAGGGCGAAAGCTGTCTTGCGCGCGCGTGGGCGAAAGCTGTCTTGCGCGCGCGTGGGCGAAAGCTGTCTTGCGCGCGCGTGGGCGAAAGCTGTCTTGCGCGCGCGTGGGCGAAAGCTGTCTTGCGCGCGCGTGGGTGAGTGTTTATGCGAGCGGGTGCGTGTGACCTGGCGCGTTGGAGAGATCTGCCGGGCAGGAGAGCGCTGGTGCGTAGGCGAATGCTGTCACGGAGGAGAGAGTTGGCGAGCGCGTGCGGGAGAGAGCTGGTGCGTGGGCAAGCGTGCAGGCAAGATCTGGTGCGATGGGGCGTAAGCGCGGGCGAGCGATAACTTGCGTAGGTGAGTGATGGAGTATGCGCGCAGGGGAGTGATGGCGCGTAGGAGAGCTCTGGTGCGCAGGAGCTCATTGGCGCGCAAGAGTGCTAGCGCGCGGAAGAGCGCTGGCGCGTAGGAGAGTGCTGGCATGTGGGAGATCGTTGGCGCATAGGCATCGGTTGCAGCTGCTGTATAGGTTGGCGAGCAGGAGTTGCTTGTGTGTGCACAGTTTCAGTGGGCTATGTTGCGCCGGTGATCGTTGGCGTGCTGAGGGTGAGCATTGACGTGCGCGAACGGGAGAGTGATGGCACGCGGGTGAGAGCTGGTTTGTGTGCGTGAACAAGTGGTGGTGGGCGGGCGAGAGCTAGCACGCTGGCAAGTGTTGGCGCACGTGCAAGGAAGCGTTGGCGTGCGCGTGGGTAAATGTTGATGCGCGCAGGTGCGTGTGATCTGGTGCGTGCGCGGGAAGAGATCTGGTGAGCAGGAGTGCGGGGGCACGTAGGCATGGGTTGCAGCTGCTGTCTAGGTTGGCGAGCAGGAGACCGAAGTTGTGTATTTGTGTGCAGTTTCGGTGGGCTCTGTTAGGCTGGTGATCGTTGGTGCGCTGATAGGTGCTGAGGGCGAGCGTTGGCGTGCGCGTGCATGCGCGGGAGAGTGCTGGCGCGCGCGCAGGCGAGAGCTGGTGCGCAGGGGAGAGCTGGCGCGCAGGTGAGAGCCCTCACGCTGGAGAGAGCTGGCTTTGGTGGCGCACTGGCGAGTGATGGCGCATACGCGCAGGGGAGTGATGGCGCGTAGGGGAGCGCTAGCACGTGGGAGATCGTTGGCGCGTATGCATAGGTTGCCGAGCAGGAGACCGAAGTTGCGCGTGTGTGCGCAGTTTCGGTGGGCTCTATTGCGTCGGTGAACGTTGGGGGCCTGGTAGGTGCTGAGGGCGAGCAGGTGAAGGAGCGTGCCGAAGTGTTGTAGAGCGCTGACGAGCAGGCTGGTGCTCACGGGATGCTGGTGAGCGCCGGTGCACTGCAGGGAGCTGGGGAGCTGAAGGGCAATGGCGCACAGCTGCACACTTCGGTAGGGCCTCAAGATGCAGGTCAGCTTTTAGGTACCTCAGGAACTGGGATGTGCCCCTTGGAAGGGCGAACATCCACCGATGGAGATCGCGAACGATCTGCGGAGAGGTCCAGGACCGAAGTCGGAGGACTAGTAGCAGGTCCAGGCACGGTCGAAGGTCGAGGGCCAAAAGACGACTGCAGCGGAGACTCTTCTGCGGGTGACGGCTGCGACGACGAAGCAGAATCGTGGAAGAGGCGCCTTTTCACCGATGGTGTAGGGAGACCTTTGAAGCGAAGTGGAGGGCGAGCTTTACGGCGAAGACGCCCTCAAGGGGCCGTTGGATCAGCAAGCTGACTGTGAGCCCCAGCAGTCCTCCGAAGAGGAGTCTCTATGAGTGAACTCCTCCGAGGGAGAGAAACACTCGCAGGAGAGACAGACGTCGGACTAAGTTTCCCCCTCGAAGGGTGATCAGGAACGGGGGAAACTAAGTCGGCAGCAACACCTGGAGAGTGTGGAGGAGCAGAGGAGTCAGTTGAGATCACAGGCGACACCTCTGACACCACAACGTTGACAAGTGCCAGAGGATCTACCTCCGAAGGCGACGATGACTGCTGCACACTAATACCTCAGCAGATTAGTTGCAGCAATGAGTCCTTGGAGGGTGGACCCAGGAGCCCAAGGACGACCAAACCTGAAACACAGAAATCGTTGACAAGGCCTCACCCGGGGGGAGAGGTGGGGTCGCTTCGCTCGGAAGAGACCGAATTAGTAGGAGCTTCGAAGGAGGGTAGGGAGATGGAAGAAGAGGCCTTGGGTTCTTCCCCTTTCGAAGGAACTTTCGAAGGAGAAATATCCAATTTAGGCTGCTTCTTCTGCCGTCGCCCAAACCTCTCCCACTGGGAGGTAGACCACTCCCGACACTCACTACACTTGTTGTTAGAATCACACCGTTGACCTCTGCAGGTGGGACAAAGGGTGTGGGGGCTGGTCTCCACTGCCGACATAAAAGTTCCGCAGGGCCGGCCAGTGAGTCCAGGGCAGGTGCTCATGCTTGCAGAAGTCAACACACAAACAAACTTGAACAAAGAAAAAGCAAAAACAGATTAATGGCAGTCCAATAAAGGCAAAGGATGAAGAGCGGCAATGTTCATTCACCATCCAAGCCAAAAGTAAAGTGACCTAAATCACAGGTGTGTGAGTGGGAGCGGTAGCAAGCTACCCCCCTTACCCCCCACTAACTAGCAGTGCGGGTAGTTGACCCTCGCTAAACTTCAATGGCTCGTTATTTCAGCTACGCTGAAAGTAATACCCCTAATAAATAGCGTGGTTTGTGTTCCAGTTACGGAACAAACTGTATTTCAGCTGTACACATCACTACTAAGACTCCATCTAGAATACAGAGGCTCCAAGTATTCAAAAGGATATAGGTAAACCGGAAGCAGTACCAAGCCAGGGCCACCAAACTAGTACCAACACTAAGGCAATTTTGATATAGATGAAGGATGGAACATATGAACTTCTTTGATCTACAAACTCGACGACTAAGAGGCATTCAAAATTCTTAAAGGAATAACAAATATAGATTGCAACAATCTATTCATGCTTAGCACAAATCAATCCAGAGGTAACAAATAAAAAACTGAATTGAAAAGATACAAAACCATTCAGTGTTGTAATTTCTTTGCATCAAAATAGCAACTACATGGAACAGACTTCCAGCGGATATAGTAAACAGTTACACAGTAAATGAGTTAAAGAATAATTCAGACAAGATCCTAAAATCTCACTAGACGATCAAACGAAATCGCTTTAACTAAGAGCAAATGGAGTCTCACTGGATGGACTAGAAAGTCTTTGAGATGCCCAAAATCCTTGTACAGTAACTCCTTTTGATTCTCTCTCTCTTTATGGGATGTTTCTTTACGCATTATTAGAAATACTTGGTATCGTAACTCGATGTTTCGGTAATGGGAATACTGTACTACTATTACTTGGTACTGTATCGAAAGGAAATCACGCGATTTGCCAGCTTGCTTTCCTCCAGATATATGATGTCACCAAACATACCGTTACTCCTATCTTAAATTTATGGTAAGGAGTATTGTACTCATAACAACTGATACAGACCACTGAAATACTTGGTATTAATCAATTTTGATGATGGGAATAAGTTTGTTCCCATACTAACAAACCTTACGTTATTTATTTAGATTATCTTTCGGCGGAGCTGGAAGGTAGCCATTAGACTTATGAGGTGCCAATCTTCCCTAATCGCTTGAGTGGGTTGGCTCGGGGGGGGGGGGGGGGGGGGTTTACCCAGCCATCTCTATACAAATAGTATTCTCACATCAGTGAGAGACATCACTTTTTCTTTTGGCTTTGTAGAGATCGGACGTATCTTCTCTCTCCCTGACTGTCATTGGACTTTTTTTATTTTGCTTTCTCTTTTTCAGGTGTGCGTGTTCTCCTTACAATTGCCTTCATGAAAACCTGTTTTTGTGTGTGAGGGTGCCGCGTGCAGCACTTAAATGTCTTTATTGCTGCGAGCAGGGTTCGCCCTGCGCAAAGTATAGGGAGTGGCCTGCATCTCGATCGGAGAAATTTGGGCGGCGCAGGAAGAAAAAGGCAAAGTGTGATCTTTCTCCCTTGGGCGAGGAAAGCGTGTTCTTCCTCTCGCACCCCCAAATCTCTTTCTAAAGTTCCTTCTCCCTCACGCTCTTCCGAGGGACGTTCGAGTAGGAGCACAGACCGACTAACTCCATGGCAACCCCAGGGTACTGGGGCTGGTGCTGCTTACCCTAGAGGAGCAACTTCACCTCCTGCCACTGGGGAGCCATTCTCCATCTGAGCACACTTCTCCTGATCTCGGCACTCTCCTAGGAGGTGTTCCTCTTCATGAGGAGAAGTCTCGCTATCGCGCTCTGCATGATCTTGAGCTCAGTCTAGACCTAAATCCAGACGCTCGCGTTCTAAGAATGGCGCTCACGAGGATGGCGCTCCCATTCATGAGGGCGGCGCTCACGCTAGCGAGGGTACCATTCATGAGAACAATATTCTCATTCGCGAGGCCGACGCTTTCGTTCATGAGGCCAACGCTCACGTTCACGAGATAAGCACTCGCGACGTTCATGCCGTTCTCAAACGAGAGCTAAATGCTCCCGTTCACGAACATCTCGTTCACGATCACGAACCGCGCTTTCGAGATCAAGGTCTAGATGATCCTCATCTAGAGGCATAGGTAGGTGCTCGCGCAGTCCATCAGCGCATAGTCCCTCAACCCGACCTTCATCCAAACAACCTCGGACCGATCCTGATCATGATAATGACTACTCCTCAGACAGCCGTCCAGCTAAACCTCCAGTGCCTTTCACCGCCTGGGAAATATTAGCAAAACACTCGCCTATGTAACGCTTGGAAACGCGTCCCGCTGCGACACGTTCTCCAACAGTAAGAGTAATTCCTATTCAGAGGCTCTGCCGTCTTCGTCGGACGTAGGTGCTTCTCTGAGGCAGCAGGAAGGCGTTAGACCTTCCTCTTCCCGTATGACTCCCAGTTCTCCTGTTGCGAGCACTTCTGCTCGTGAATCGCATCAGTTGACGCATGAAACTCGTGATTTTGTGCGCGAATCTCGGGATTTCGCGAGCAAATCGATGATTTCCGCGAGCAATTCACGAGCAGATGTGTCGAAACCATGAGCAACTGTGGGACCAACACCTTCACCTCCATCTTCTGCTTCTTCCACCTCCAGCGGAAGACCAACAACCTTATCAGAGGGTTTCAAGGAGGTGCGTAATAGGTTCGCCAATGTTCCTATTAGTCTGGACCTTCCTTCTCGTCTGAAGGAATGTGTTCCCCTGCCTCAAAGGTTACCACCTCCATCGACTGGAGCTCCTATACCTAGGGAAGTCTAGGGCTTACTTAGAGGAATACAAGTTCCTGCATGGGTGAACACGTTTATCACCACCATGCTGAAGTCGCTGAATGTGGCTCCTCCACCGCCACAACCTCTGACTCTCCCAGTCAAGGCAACCCCAAGGATTCCCTTCGAACCTTCGTCGAGTTTGTTCGTTGGAAGTCAAGACCCTAGAAAGAGACCAACGGCAGACAAAGCACGCAGATCACCTTCACCCCAATTCTGTGCCGAAGGTCCTCAAACTATTATTTAGCCAACCTACCCTTTACTCCGGTAAAGGCAAGGGAGTTCATAACTAAGAGACAGAAAAGATTACGAGATTGAAGGGGAACCTCATTCCACCATGTCCCTCGACCCTTTGGTAGAGTCTTTAACGGAGGGTGTCCTGACTCAAACCCTCTCCTCTCTGAGGACCACCCTCTCGGCTCCTGAACATAGAGATATGCGTGAAGTATGCCATGCAGGCTGCTTTGTGGCTTGATCTATGCCTAGGATCCTAAGGCTTCATGGTCCGCTCCCACAATATTTTGAAGAAGTCGGCCAGGAAGACACTGGAGTCTTTCCTGTTGTCTGGTACCTTAACTCTTGAGTTCTTGTTGCACCACGTAGTCAACCTGTGGGCGACCGCCATCCTCAAGAGAAGGGAAACCATCATAAGTCGGTTCCATAAGCAGGTGCCGAAGGTGGAAGTCTCCCGGTTGAGGATCTCCACTTTTGAGGATCTCCACTCTTGAGGGTTCTTCTCTTGTGGGTTCTTCTCTTGTGGGTTCTTCTCTTGTGGGTTCTTCTCTTGTCGTTCCAGAAAAGATAGAGAGGGCTGCTGAGCGATGGAGGAAATCGTCGAACTATTCTCTCCTCCATAGGGCCATGACATCGAGGCCCCATGGTAGACCTTCCCAGTCTTCTCAGACTTAGCAAGTTCCTTCCTCTTCATGCCCGTCAACTTCTAGGTCCCCTGGACCTTCAAAGGTGTTTAAGCGGCCCTTTCCATCCAAAGGCTAGAAAGGGACCAGGTCCTTCAGAGGAAAGAAGGGAGGTGGCTGAGGTGGTTACTCCCAGTAGAAATGGCATTCCTCATCACCTACCACCTTGTGGGAGGATGCCTACAGCACCGCTGACATGGGGTGGCAGTTCCACGGGTCGGAACTCTGGACGGTCGAAGTGATCGCCGTAGGGTATCAGGTCTTGTTCATTCATTCTCTCCCTCCTCTGATTTGGGATCCAGTGCATCTAAGCTTCTATGTGAAGGGATCTGCCCTCAGTGCCAAAGTCCAGACCATGCTGCAGAAGGGCGCTTTCCAAGAGGTCACAGATGGGTCCCCAGGCTTCTACAGTCTAATTTTTCTGGTGAAAAAGGCGACTGGTGGCTGGAGACCAGTCATCGATCTCTCTGCTCTGAACAAGTTTTTGCAACAGACTCAGTTCAGAATGGAGACGGCAGACATGTCATCTGAGCGGTTCGTCCAAGGGACTTCCAGATCCCAATCCATCCGTCTTCAAGGAAGTATTTAAGATTGATACACGGGGAAAAGACGTACCAGTTCAAGGTTCTGTGATTCGGTCTCGTGACAGCTCCTCAGGTATTCACCAAAGTGTTCGCCCTAGTGTCATCTTGGGCTCACAGGAATGGCAGATCCTAGCAGACTCGGAGACGACCCTTCTTCGTCACCGAGACATGCTTCTCGAATTTTGTCAGGATCTGGCGGTCCTGATAAGTCACGAGAAGTCATTACTGCAACCTTCTCAAAGGCTGGTATACTGTACCTCGGTATGATTATACACACTGTCCAAGAGAGAGTCTTCCCATCGGACGAAAGACTACATAGGCTGAAGGAAGTGGCCGTGCCTTTCCTCAGAAAAAACCTGCTTGTTGATTGAGTCTCTTAGGGTTAGGCCATCTGACTTCTCTCATCCGTCTTGTTCCAAGCGGCCGCTTCAGGATAAGATCCCTGCAATGGCAGCTAAAGTCTGTGTGGAATCAATACTCTGACCCACTGGACACCTGAGTTCCCATAACTCGGGATCAGGTGGCGGATTTGCATTTGTGCATGGCAGACAAGAATCTTTGACGAGGCCAAAGTCTTCTTGTTACCCCTCCAGATTTCATGCTCTTTACAGATGCATCAAAAGAATAGTGGGGGGCTCACCTGCTGCAACGTACGATCTCCGGGCTTTGGTCAGAGTCATAAATCTTCTAGAGATGAGAGCAGCATACCTAGCTCTTCATCAGTTCCAACAGTTGCTGGCCACTCGGTGGTGTGGATGAGCGACAACACCACAATAGTGGCTTACATAAAAAAACAGGGTGGTACCTTTTCGCAGCCTCTTGCAGTGAAGATCCTCTGATGTCCAGAAGAACATTTGGTGTCCCTATCAACTTGCTTTATTCCCGGCGAGAGGAATGTGCTCATGGACAATCTGAGCAGAGCGACTCAGATAGTAGGCTCTGAATGGTCTTTGAATCGTCAGATAGCCAACAAAGTCCTGACTTTGTGGGGTTCCTCGACTGTAGACCTGTTCGCAACATCTCTGAGGGGCAAGCTTTCGCTATACTATTCTCCAGTCTCGGACCCTCAGGCTCTATGGCAAGATGCATTTCAACAACGGTGGGACAACTTTGACGTGTACATCTTTCCCCCATTTTGTTGGATGAGAAGACTGCTCAACAAGATTAGACCGTCCAAAGATCTAATGATGACCCTTGTAGCTCCTCTATGGCATCACGGAGAGTGGTTTCCAGACCTCCTGCAGCTTCTATTAGATCTATCACGAGAGCTTCCTCCACAACCAGATCTACTCAACAACTACACGTAAACATCTTCCACAGGACAGTGCAATCGCTCTGACTTCACGCCTGGAGACTATCCAGCGTCTCCTCTCTCAGAAGGACTTTTCACGACAGGTTACGGAGAGAATGTCTGGCTACTTGCGCAAGTTCTCAGCCTCAGTCTACCAGGCAAACTGGAGAGAATTCTGTGGTTGGTGTCGTTGAAGGAATTTACTCAATACCACTATTCCAGTAATGGCGGAGTTCCTTGTATACCTTCGGGAGGAAAAGCTCCTTTTGGTCGCGGCAGTGAAAGGCTATCGCTCAGCCATAAGCCTAGCCTTTCAGCTGAAAGGAGTTAACATTTACTCGTCATTAGAGCTTTCTTTACTCATACTCATACGGAGTTATGAGATCACTTGCCCTCATTCAGAGATTAGGCCTCCTCCTTGGAATGTGGTTCAGGTCTGGAGGTCCTTAAAAGGACCTCCTTACGAACCATTACGCCATGCAACTGACCGAAATCTCACTTTGAAGACGGCATTCCTACTCGCTTTAGCCTCGGCAAAGAGAGTTGGTGAACTTCATGGCCTCTCATATGACATTGCCCATTCAAGTGGATGGGTGGAAGTGACACTCGGCTTTGTCCCCGAGTTAATTGCTAAGACTTAGAATGCGGGAGTACTGGACCATAGATTTGGGCCTTTTCAGATTGCAAGTCTTCGTTCTGTAACCAATGACCCAGATCAGTTGTTACTATGCCCAGTGAGGAGTTTGAGATACTATCTTAAACGCACTGCAGCAACACGGCCCTGACTAACACCTCTTTGTTAGCTGAGGGAGAGTAAAGAGGAGGATTACTAAGAACACTGTTTCCTCCTGGATCTGCCAAGTGATTGAAAGAGCCTTGGCTCCAGATCCTCCTGTAGCTCGCAGACTAGAGCCCATGATGTCAGGGTACCAGCACTTCCTTGGCATTCAAGTGCAACTTTTCCGTGTTGCAAGAACTTCAAGCAGGCGTGTGGAAAAGACAGACCACCTTCACAGCCCATTATCTAAAAGATGTGACCCACAGGAGACTCAATATGTTCTGTATTGGTCCTGTGGTGGCTGCTCAACAAGTGGTTTAAGAATACCTCAGGCTCTTTGATGGATAAGTAGCAGTTGGTTGAGGACACTGGTTACCTGGGTTAAGACTGGGATGAATGGGAGAATGTCAAGCTTTCCTTTCTTCATCTTCCCCTCCCTTGGGGTACAGCGCCATGGGTCCCTCTACTAGCTGGCTTCAACCTCTGCAGGTAAATATCACTTCCCATGTGTAGCTTAGTATAAGTTATAAATTTATATACAGTCCACGTCTCCATTGCTTTCTGTGAGGTAAGCAATGGGATACATCTTGTTTTTTCTATATAAATTCAGGTGTTCATATAAGACAACAAACTCTATTACACTGTATTGCACAGGCCACTATTATACTCACTTTGTATATTTTAGTGAGGTGTCAAAGTTTTCCCTAGACCACAGTCATATACTGTACTAGGTAAAACTGGGTCAATGTCAATGCCAGAATTAGGACGTCCGTGGGAACAAATGACAAATTTGGAGATGATTTGTATTTTTCCCTAACTAATAGAAACTTGTAGTTATTTATATAAATTGGCCAACCATCACTTGTCCCCCAGAACTCCAGCCTGCAATCAAAAGTGATGTCTCTGACTACTGTTAGAGTATATAGAGAGGCGGCTGGGTACCCCCAGCTACTCCCAGCCTACCCGCTCCAGCGGTTAGGCAGGGTTGTCATCTCACAATTAAAGTCTAATGGCTACCTTCCAGCTCCTCGGAAAGATAATCTGAAGGAATAACTTCAGGTATGTATTAGTTAGGGAGAAATACAAATTATCTCCGAATTTGCCATTTTTAAATATTTAACTTAGCCGGTGAATACAGTGAACCCTCGTTTATCGCGGTAGATAGGTTCCAGTCGCGGCCGCGATAGGTGAAAATCCGCGAAGTAGTGACACCATATTTACCTATTTATTCAACATGTATATTCAGACTTTTAAAACCTTCCCTTGTACGTAGTACTGTTAACAAACTACCCTTTAATGTACAGAACACTTAATGCATGTACTACAGTACCCTAAAATAAAACAGGCACAAATATTAAAGGTGATTTTATATCATGCATTTCCTAAACATGCTAAAAAGCACGATAAAAAATGGCAACCAATGTTTTGTTTACATTTATCTCTGATCATAATGTAGGCCTAGAAACAAACTGGAGGTAGAGCTTTGCTTATTACCCAGACATATTTCCCATACTTTTCCCTTAGAACTACATCACATCTTCCTACTTTAGATATATATATATATATATATATATATATATATATATATATATATATATATATATATATATATATATATATATATATATATATATATGTGTGTGTGTGTGTATATATATATATATTTATATGTATACACATACATACCTACATATATACATAAATACATGCATACATATATATATATATATATATATATATATATATTTATATATATATGGGTTATGGAAAAAATCCGCGAAGTGGTGAATCCGCGATGGTCGAACCGCGAAGTAGCGAGGGTTCACTGTATATAATAGCTGCAACTCTGCGGCTCGACAGAAAACACACTCAAAAAACTCGCGAGCGATCGCTATGAAGGTTGCGGGTGTGCCCACCAGCGCCAACTGTCGGCCAGATACCACTCTTGTATGTAAACAAAACCTTCAATTCTTCTCTGTCGACGTTGACGACAAGACGTATTCATACTCGCTGTAGAACCTGGAGTTTTCTTAACATATTTGGTGAAGTACTTCATTTTGGTTTGAGCTTTCGCAGTACAGGTGTTTTATCTTCAACTTAAATCTTGAACTCGTTTTTGGATAGATTTAATTTTTGATGACTTTGGATTGTTTTTTGGACTTTCCTTGACTTTTAAATGGCCGACCCTTCCCTCAGTACGGAAGTGTGTTTAGGCTTTTAGCAATTATCTTATCACGTTATAAATTAATTATAGATTTTCTTCTATATATTTTATATCTCAACCGCCTTTATTAGGCCTCTTCGATTAGCTTTCCATTTATAATAAACATCAAAATAAATTTTAATGATTTGTTTATATGCGACCTTTCCTGAGAGTAGGCGGTCCTAACTTGGAAACCGAAGTTAAACAACGTTGAGCCCTTTCAATCGTAAATAGCTTTTACAGAGCTAATGATTTAAAACTTATTAAATGAATATTTTTTAATAGATATTTTATGAAAGATTTTCTTTGAATAGTCTTCGTACTGTTTCAAGATGAACTAACGTTTAGTTTATTTATACTACGCAGTTTGCTCTCTATCGTTACGATAGAGAGAGAGAGTATCACGGTTTCACTTTGCAGAAAGAGTAAATCGATTCTGACGTTTTGTTCATTCTTCTTTCAAAGCTTAAATGTTTTAAATTCTGTTTTAAAGGAACTTTTTAATTGAAAAACCTTTCAGTTTTTTTCCTTTGGTCAAATAACCTGTTTTTTTTGACGAAACATAAGTGGGCTCTTCTCTTAGGTGCGAAATCAAGAGAGAGAGAGAGAGAGAGATAGAGACGGAGGGAGAGAGAGGAGAGAAAACGTTCCGATCTTTATCTCGTCCCAAGCGGGTAACGTTCTCGAGTTACTCTCGTCCCTAGTCTCTGTACGGGGAGAAAGGATAAAACGTTTTTAGTTTTTTTATTCTCGTCCCAAGGCAATGTACGGTGAGAGATTGAAAACGTAGTTTTGAATGAACTAGTGTTTAGTCTCTTCCCCAGCCACTGATTTTTTTATCTTAAAATATGTTTACTGTTTTTTGCTGGTATTAATGTGCTTACATTATACGACTGATTTCGCAATTACAACCTTTTGATGAGGGTAGAATTGCGTGCTTCAGGTAGAAATCAGTTTTATTCATACCTAATGTGAATTGTTAAAAAATTTGATTTCAGTGAAATAAGTGCAAAACAGAAAATCGTAGTGATAAAGTGATATTGCGCAAAGTGTTATCAGTGTTGCGACCGAGGGTTCGTCTGTTCGTGCCTGTCGTTCGCCTAGTCCGGGACCTCTTGCAAGCTCCCAAGCCCAGGGGAGAAGTAATGTCGTACGACTTATGGGTTCGAGAGGCCTTGATCAGCGAACAGACGTTCCCTCTATGGTATCGGGTGTATCTTACCAAGATCACCCCTACCATAAGGCGAGAGAGACGATTTTCTCCTCGTCATCCGAAGGCTTTTCGCATAAGAAACCGTGGAACAAGGTTTCGAGGCCCTTTAAGCGAAAGTCAGTCCTTTCAGGACAGGTCCAGCGTCCTGGTTTTAACCATTAGGACAGCTCTGACCCTATGCAGTCATCGGAAGACTGCTCGCCGCCTAACAAAAGCGTAACACAGACTCCGAGAGTCTTTTTGTAGGCAAGGTTTTGCGGTTACAGACGTTACCCTCGTCTCTTACCGCAACCATTCCCGTTGATCCTAAATGGGTTGTATGGCAAGACATGCAGAATAAGCTTGCCTCCCTTATGGAAGACTATTCTGCCGATAAGTCCGTTGAGCCTAGCCGTTTATCTCATTGAGATCCTGGCCTTCAGCCACCCTAACGTTCCTTTGTGCGTCCTGTTGACGTTGGCGTAGCCAAGTCACGTCAGTCAGGTTGTTTAGAACCACACTCGATGCGGTCTCGTGTGGATTTTCAGCCACATTTGGACGTTAGGCCACTTGCTGATGCTCCTGTTGACGTTCAGGACGTTCGCTAACAATCGGAGTTGACTTGTTTTGACGCTGAGCGTCAACCTCCGCATTCTAGAGTTGTTTTGACTGCTCAGTCTAGGCGGTCAAAGCAGTCTCGAGTGGACGCTGTGCGTCCTCACGCACCTGTTGTTGTTGACAGTTCACTGACTGTCAAGCAGTTACATGACGTTGCGTCCTGGTCCGCTACTAATGCACCAGTGCGTGTGGACTCTGCTTGTAAAGCATTGCCACCACGGTTCCTTCAGATGAGGAAGTTGCTGTTCCCCCTACTACTGATATTCCCTTGAGGACTCTGTCAGACGGAGAGGAGCCTAAAGCTGCTTATCCCTCTATGGACTTTAAATAAATCATGCTGATTTTTAAGGATCTTTGTCCGGATCTTTTTGTAACTGCTGCTCCTCGTTCGCCTAAACGTCAGAGATTACACTAGGCCTAGCTACTTCGAAGCCGTTGTTTTATAAGCTAGTGCTCTCTCGCTCTTCTAAGAGAGCATTACGTTTGCTAGGCGACTGGTTTTTCACCAGGAGGAGTTTGGGGGAGACAGCCTTTGCTTTCCCTTCTTTTAAACTGGCTTATAGAGCGAGAGTCTGATATGACACGAGAGAAGTTCTCGGCTTGGGAGTTCCTGCCTCTGCCCAGATAGACTTCTCAAACCTCATAGACTCTCCCTGGCGCCTGGCCATGAGACGCTCCAAGATTTTACAGGTCGACTTCACAGCTATTTTCGAGCCTTTGAAGTTTTGCTGTACAATTATGTCATGCATAAACAAGGCTTTCAGGGATGGCTCCAATGATCTGACAGCCACGTTCTCTGCAGGAACAAGTCCCTCAGGGATGGCTCCAATGATTTGGCAGCCATGTTCACTGCAGGAGTACGTAAGAGGCAAGTGCGCTCAATGTGTTCATTGTCAAGACAAACTTCACGATGAAGTCTACCAGGCTGTCTTGACAGCATTTATGGAAGGCGACTGGATGGTCTCTCTCGACCTTCAGGAGGCATACTTCCACATTCCTATACACCCGGATTCCCAACCGTTTCTGAGGTTTGTTTACAGGAATGTGGGGGTACCAGTTTCGAGCCCTGTGCTTTGGCCTCAGTCCTGCGCCTCTCGTGTTTACGAGGCTCATGAGGAATGTGGCAAAATCCCTCCATCTATCGGGGATCCGAGCCTCCCTGTAATTGGACGACTGGCTTCTCAGAGCATCGTCCAGTCTTCGCTGTCTGCAGGATCTACATTGGACGTTGAGTCTGGCCAGGGAGTTGGGACTTTTGGTCAACCTAAAAGTCCCAACTGATCCCATCCCAGATTATTCTATATTTGGGGATGGAGATTCGCAGTCAAGCCCTGCTCGAAGTCCAACTAATGCTGAAACGAAACGTTTATTCAGTCAGGAGTTGGAACAGTCTCGTAGGGACTCTCTCATCCCTGGAGCAGTTTGTCTCACTAGGGAGACTACACCTTCTGCTTCTCCGGTTCCATCTAGCCTCTCACTGGAACTAGGACAAGACATTAGAGACGGTATCATTCCCAGTCTCCGAACCAGTTAAGGCATGCCTGAAATGGTGGGACAGCAATATCAGTCTGAGAGAGGGACTATCCCTAGCAGTCAAGAACCCAAACCACGTGTTGTCCTCAGACGCGTCGGATTTGGGTTGGGGTGCGACCCTGGACGGTCGGGAATGCTCGGGTCTGTGGACCTCAAGTCAGAAGAGCATGCACATCAACGGTAAGGAGCTATTAGCAGTCCACTTGGCCTTGATGATATTAGAAAGCTTCTTCGAAACTTAGTGGTAGAGGCAACTCAGACAACACCACAACTTTGGCGTACATCTCCAAGCAAGGAGGCACACACTCCTTCACGCTGCTCGAGATCGCAAGGGACCTTCTCTTATGGTCAAGTATTCGAGGCATCTCCCTGTTGACGAGATTCATCCAGGGGGACTTGAACGTCTTGGCAGACTGTCTCAGTCGGAGGGGTCAGGTGATACCCACGGAATGGACCCTCCACAAGGATGTGGGCAAGAGTCTTTGGGCTACTTGGGGTCAACCCACCATAGACCTCGTTGCCTCCTCGTTGACCAAAAGGTTACCAATCTATTGCTCTCCAGTCCTAGATACAGAAGCAATCTACATAGACGCGTTTCTACTGGATTGGTCTTTTCTGGACTTATATGCATTCCCACCATTCAAGATAGTCAACAAGGTACTGCAGAAGTTCGCCTCTCACGAAGGGACAAGGTTGACGTTGGTTGCTACCCTCTGGCCCGCGAGAGAGTGGTGCACCGAGGTACTTCAATGGCTGGTAGACTTTCCAAGAAGTCTTCCTCTAACGGTAGATCTGTTACGTCAGCCCCACGTAAAGAATGTCCATCAAGCCTCCCCGCTCTTCGTCTGACTTCCTTCAGACTATCGAAAGACTCTCGAGAGCTAGAGGCTTTTCGAAGGAGGCAGCCAGTGCGATTGCAAGAGCTAGGAGAGCTTCTACCATTAGAGTATACCAGTCGAAGTGGGAAGTCTTTCGAGACTGGTGCAAGTCAGCATCTGTGTCCTCGTCCAGTACCTCTGTAGCCCAAATCGCAGTTTTCTTTTACATCTGAGAAAGGTTCACTCCCTTTCAGCTCCCACGATTAAGGGCTACAGGAGCATGTTGGCTTCGGTCTTTCGACATAGAGGCTTAGATCTTTCCAACAATAAAGATCTCCAAGATCTCCTTAAGTCTTTCGAGACCTCTAAGGAACGTCGTTTGGCAACTCCTGGATGGAACTTAGACGTGGTCCTAAGGTTCCTCATGTCAGACAGGTTTGAGCCATTACATTCAGCCTCCCTGAAGGATCTCACCCTCAAGACACTTTTCCTAGTGTGCTTGGCTTCGGCTAAAAGGGTCAGTGAACTTCATGCCTTCAGTAAGAACATCGGCTTTTCTACAGAAAAAAGCCACTTGTTCACTTCAACTTGGTTTCCTGGCCAAAAATGAACTGCCTTCTCGTCCTTGGCCTAAATCTTTTGATATTCCTTGCTTATCAGAGATCGTAGGCAACGAACTGGAAAGAGTATTATGTCCTGTTAGAGCTCTTAAGTTCGATTTAGCTCGTACTAAGTCATTACGAGGGAAATCTGAGGCATTATGGTGCTCAGTTAAGAAACCTTCATTGCCTATGTCAAAGAATTCTTTGTCATATTTTATCAGATTTTTTTAATACGAGAAGCTCATTCTCACTTGAATGAGAAAGACCGATGTTTGCTTAAGGTTAAGACGCACGAAGTTAGAGATATAGCAACCTCCGTGGCCTTCTAGCAAAATAAATCTCTGCAAAGTATTATGGACGCGACTTTTTGGAGAAGCAAGTCAGTGTTCGCGTCATTTTACTTAAAAGATGTCCAGACTCTTTACGAGGACTGCTACACACTGGGTCCATTCGTTGCAGCGAGTGCAGTAGTGGGTTAGGGTTCTACCACTACACTTCCCTAATTCCAATATCCTTTTAATCTGTCTCTTGAAATGTTTTTAATATTGTTTTATGGGTTGTTCGGAAGGCTAAGAAGCCTTTCGCATCCTGGTTGATTTGGCGGGTGGTCAAAGTCATTTCTTGAGAGCGCCCAGATTAGGGGTTTGATGAGGTCCTGTTGTATGGGTTGCAGCCCTTGATACTTCAGCTCCTGGGAGTCTGTCAGCATCCTAAGAGGATCGCTGGGCTCCGTGAGGAAGACAGACTTACAAGGCAGAGTAATCGTCTAAGTCAACTTCCTTACCAGGTACCTATTTATTTTGGTTTTGTTATATTGATAACTGTCAAAATGAAAAAACTCTTAGCTTATACGCTGTAAACATAATTAACTCTGGTCTCTACCCACCTCCTTGGGTGTGAATCAGCTATTATATATTCACCGGCTAAGTTAAATATTTAAAAATGATATTTTAATTATAAAATAAATTTTTGAATATACTTACCCGGTGAATATATAAATTAAATGACCCTCCCTTCCTCCCCAATAGAGACGCAGCGGGACGAGAAGAATTGAAGGTTTTGTTTACATACAAGAGTGGTATCTGGCCGACAGTTGGCGCTGGTGGGCACACCCGCAACCTTCATAGCGATCGCTCGCGAGTTTTTTGAGTGTGTTTTCTGTCGAGCCGCAGAGTTGCAGCTATTATATATTCACCGGGTAAGTATATTCAAAAATTTATTTTATAATTAAAATATCATATTGCTCTGTAACGAATTGAAAGGAAATCACATAATTTGCCAGCTCACCTTCCAGAAATATGACATCACCAGACGTGATGCGAACTCGACAAAGAATGACTTGCAAAATATTTAAATCCATTCTCTTTTTCTTGCAAGAAATAAAAGAATATACTAACTTACCATGCAAGAGTATTTTAGTTTTATAATGTAAAAGAAAATATATTTGTAAGAAAATATTTGTCCTATTAGTGTAATTTCATTAAATATATATTGATCTAATATCAGAGATGAAAAAAAGGAAATAAAACTAGTGTAAAATGTGATTCTGTCTTAGGTATTTAAAGGTTTTAAAGAGCACTCATTAATGGTAGATGCCAGGGACAGTGACAGTGCCCTTTGTAGCAAGACTGTGCCCTAGAGACTGACCATATCTACATATGAGCAGAGCCTAAGCCTCCTCTCCACCCAAGCTATGACCATGGAAGACCAGGCAATGGCTGCTGATGACTCAGTAGGTAGACCTATAGGCTCCCCCAAATTCTCCATCCTTAGCTCACAAGGATGGCGTGATTGCAGACACTACAAGAAACTATCGAGCTTAAATTTACTCGTACCTAGTACTCATAACAACCTATACAGATCCGAGATTACTTGATATTTTGATAATGGGAATACTAATATTAATTGGTAACCAATTGAAAGGAAATCACTCAATTTGCCGGCTCTTTCCGCCAAAAGTATGACATAACTAAACATATGTGAATTCGACAGACTTTTCTAATTGTATTTTTTATTTAAAAATAGATATTTTATATTATCATCAATGAAAGTAAATGCTAACTTACCTAGAGAAATTTTTAGACAATATAGTGAAAGAAATGGTTGTAAAAGGGGGCAGTCGTAAGTTGCATAGGTCATACGTCGATGACTACCTTTACTAATGTTAATTTTATTATGAAAATTCTATTTTTCAATATTAAACTTACCCGATGATCATATAGCTGTCAGCTCTGCTGCCCGACAGAAAAACCTACGGGCGGAATACGCCAGCGATCGCTATACAGGTGGGGGTGTACATCAACAGCGCCATCTGTCAAGTAGGTACTCAAGTACTCGATGTCAACATAGAACCAATTTTCTCTCTGTCGTGCCACTGGCAAGACCTACTAAATACGCTGTTACTAACTGGATTTGTTTTCACAACGATTTGGTGAAGTACACTATTCCAGTTTTGAGCTTTCGCTATGCAGGGGTTTTATCTTCATTTCAAAACTTGAACTCGTTTTGGATAGATTTAATTATGGTGACGAAGAGAGTATGGACTCTCTTTCACTTTTAAATGGCCGACCCTTCCCTTAGACGGAAGTGTGTTTAGGTTTTTGGTAATTTTGCTTAACACGTTATAGATCTATATATTTTATATCTCTCCGCCTTTATAGGCCTCTTCGATTAACTTTCCATTTATTATAAACATATAACAATAAATTTTTATGTTTGTTTATATGCGACCTTTCCTGATAGTAGGCGGTCCTAACTTGGAACCGAAGTTAATTAACATTGAGCCCGTTATATCGTATTTAACCTTTAAAGAATTTAATACTTTTTAAATTTTAATGTTTTATGAAAGATTTTCTTTGATAGTCTCGTACTGTTTTCAAAGATGAACTAACGTTTAGTTTTTAGTCTACGCAGTTGTTGACGTTCAGGACGTTCAACATGCGCTCTATCATTACGATAGAGAGAGAGTGTATCACGGTTTCACTTTGCAGTAAGAGTAAACCGATTCTGGCGTTTCGTTCATTCTTTCTTAGCTTAAATGGTTTAAATTCTAAATTAAAGGAACTTTTTATTTGGAAAACCTTTCAGTTCTTTCCTTTAGCATATAACATGTTTTAACGATATATAATTGGGCTCTTCTCTCAGGTGCTTCAAGAGAGAAAGAGAGAGAGAGATAGAGACGGAGGGAGAGAGAGGAGAATAAACGTTTCGTTCAAGCTGGTAACGTTGTTCTCGTTTTTTTTTTTTTACTCTCCTCCCTAGTCGCTGTAGGGGAAGAAGGTAAAACGTTTCTAGGGTTTTATTCTTGTTCCCAGGCTATGTGCGGTGAGAGATTGTAAACGTAGTTTATTTGATCTAGTGTTTAGTCTCTTTCCCAGCCACTGAATGCTTTACTGTATCTTTATTTATGTTTTCTGTTGCATTGTACGACTGTTTTCGCAATTACTACCTTTTAATGAAGGATAGGATTGCGTGTTTCAGGTAGAAATCAGTTAAAGTTTCGATTTCAGTGAAATAAGTGCAAAACAGAAAATCAAAGTGATAAAGTGATATGCGCAAAGTGTTACAGTGTTGCGTCCGAGGGTTCGTCTGTTCGTGCCAGTCGTTCACCTAGTCCGGGACCTCTTACAAGCTCCCAAGCCCAGGGGAGAAGTAATGTCGAACAACTTATGGGTTCCACAGGCCTTGATCAACGAACAGACGTTTTTCCCTCCGTGGTTTCGGGCGTATCTACCCAAGATCGCCCCACCCACACAAAGACGAGAGAGCCCATTTATTCCTCGTCTGCGGAAGAGGTTTCTCGTAAGAAACCATGGACCACATCTCGCAGCTTTTTAAGTGCAAGTCGGTCCCTTCCGCGCAAGTCCAACGGCCCAGGTGTAGCCACTGGGTCAGTTCGGACTCGCTGCAGTCATCCGACGACTGCACACCTCCCAAGAGAGGCAAGGTGGTACCGCAACAGGCAGTAACTCCGTCTGTTGCCGCACCAGCTGTTTTAGACCCTCAGTCACAACGGACAGTAGCTCCGTCTGTTGCCGCTTTTGTAGACCCTAAGTGGTCTTTACTGCAGTCTATGCAGACTCAGTTAGCTGCGGTTATGCAGGAGTTTCGTGCGGAGAAGGTTGACACTGCTTCCGTTAGCCTACAACCTGCCACGGTTGTGCGCCCAGCTCACGCTGAGGCTGCCTGCTCCCACACTCCGGCTGCGGAGAGCTCCACCACCGATGCGCAGTCGACCCTGCCAGACGCATGTTAACGTTAGCCGACGTGCGGCACCCTCCGTTGACATGCGTGAGCTACCGCATCAGCAGTGGGAAGGTGGAGTCAAGCTGCCGTGTTTTGACGCGATGCGTTAGTTTCCGCAACCCACGGCAGTCCCCACCACGCACCACCACTCCGCTTTGGTTGTTGCCTGCTCCCACACTCCGACTGCGGAGAAGGTTGACGATGCACCCGTTTGCCTACAACCTGCCACGGTTGTGCGTCCAGCAGACGCTGCGGCTGCCTGCTCCCACACTCTTGTTGTGAGAGCTCCTCCACCCATGCGCAGTCGACCCTGCCAGACGCATGCTGACTCCCACAGACACACGGAGCACTCCGTTGCCGTGCGTGAGCTACCACAAGCTGCCGTGTTTTGACACGATGTGTCAGCCTCCGCAACCCACTGTGGTTACCGCCACTCGCCCGCAGCAGACTAGTCAGTCAGGAGTTGAGGCTTCCCCACACAGCTTTGGTTGTTGCCAGCTCACAGACTGTCAAGCAGTTACATGACGTTGCCTTCTGGTCTGCTACTAATGCACCAGTGCTGTATGTCCTCACGCACCTGTTGTGGTTGACAGTTCAGTTTTTTGACAGTTCACAGACTGTCAGGCAGTTACATAATGTTGCCTTCTGGTCTGCTGCTAATGCACCAGTGCTGTATGTCCTCACGCACCTGTTGTGGTTGACAGTTCAGTTTTTGACAGTTCACAGACTGTCAAGCCGTTACATAACGTTGCCTTCTGGTCTGCTGCTTATGCACCAGTGAGACCCTCACTGAGATAACCTAGCTTTTCTCGGACATGGTTCCTGTAGATGAGAAAGTGCTGTTCTCCCTCCTACTGATATTCCTTTGAGGACACTGTCATTTGGAGAGGAGCCTTAAGCTGCTTAGCCTCCTATGGACTTTAATTAAAGCATAACAAGGCTTCCAGGGATGGTAAATGGTTCTGCTTCAGTCGCTAACCCCGTCTGTTGCCACACCTGCTCCCGTAGACCCTAATGGGCTTTGCTGCAAGACATGCAGTCCAAGCTTGTGTCCTTGATAGAGGATTTTTTACGGAGAAGAACCTTCTGGCCAACAACCTTCCTACCGGTTGGTTGTGCGCCCTGTTGAAGCTGAGGTATCCTACTCGCGTCCGCCAGTTGAGGTGGTTCCTCCACCGATGCGACCCAGTGTGGGTTGCCAGTCGCACGTTGACGTTAAGCGACTCTCGGAGGTGGTTGTGGACGTTCAGTGTGTCACTAGGAAGACGTTCAACAACCAGCAGAGGTGACTTGTTGTGACGCAGTGCGGCAACCTCAGCAACCCGGTAGGGGGTTGACTGCACAGCCCAGACAGTCTAGACAGTTTCGGGTTGACGCTGTACTTCCTCGCGTCCCCATGGTTGACAGTTCACAGACTGTGCAGCAGTACCATGATTTTGTGTCCGGCTCCGTCACGCATCCACCAGTACGACCGGATTCAGCGAGTCAGACGTTGCCCTCTCCGTTGCCGTTTCCTCATCAGTTTCGGATGAGGAACCCTCTGATGAGGACATTGCTGAACAAGACGATCAACCCCCAGCCCTGCTATCCATCCAGAAGATGCTGAAGAAGGAACGCTGCCCTGTCAGGCTGTGGATGAGTCTGGTTAGGACACTGTCATCCGTGGTTCAATTTGTGTCACTTGGAAGACTACACCTCCGTCCTCTTCTGTATCATCTAGCTTTTCACTGGAAAAGGACTAGACGCTAGAAGCGGTCTCGATCCCGGTTTCCGGAAAGATAAAGTCTGGTCTGACTTGGTGAAAGGACTTTATCAACCTTTGAAAGGGTCTTCCCCTGACTGTTCAGACTCCCAACCACGTTCTCTTCTCGGACGCATCGGACGTAGGCTGGGGTGCGACATTAGGCGGTAGGGAATGCTCGGGATTATGGAACTCGAGTCAAAGGACAATGCATTTCAACTGCAAGAAGCTACTGGCAGTACGTCTAACCTGGAAAAGCTTCAGGTCTCTCCTTCAAGGCAAAGTGGTGGAGGTGAACACGGACAACACCCTGCTTTGACGTACATCTCCAAGCAAGGAGGGACCTACTCTCTGACATGGTACGAGTTCGCAAGAGACCTCCTCACCTGGTCAACAGGTCTAGACTTTTCACTAGTAACGAGGTTCATCCAAGGCGACTTGAATGTCATAGCAGATTGTCTCAGTAGGAAGGGACAAATAATTCCAACAGATTGGACCCTCCACAAGGATGTATGCAAGAGACTTTGGGCCACCTGGGGCCAGCCAACCATAGATCTCTTCGCAACCTCGATGACCAAGAGGCTCCCAATAGTTTGCTCACCTATCCCGGACCCAGCAGTAGTTCATATAGATGCCTTTCTACTAGATTGGTCACATATAGATCTATATGCATTCCCTCCGTTCTAGATTGTCAACAAGGTACTGCAGAAGTTCGCCTCTCACGAAGGGACAAAGTTGACGCTAGTTGCTTCCCTCTGGCCCGCGAGAGAATAACTCACCGAGGTACTTCGATGGCTAGTAGACGTTCCCAGAACACTTCCCCTAAGGGTGGACCTGCTACGTCAGCCACGCGTTAAGAAGGTACTCCAAGGCCTCCACGCTCTTCGTCTGACTGCCTTCAGACTATCGAAAGACTCTCGAGAGCTAGAGGTTTTTCGAAGGAGGCAACCAGAGCGTTTGCTAGAGCAAGGAGAACATCCACCCTTAGAGTCTACCAATCGAAGTGGGAAATCTTCCGAAACTGGTGCAAGTCAGTATCCGTTTCCTCGACCAGTACCTCTGTAACTCAATAGCTGACTTTCTCTTATATCTGAGGAAAGAACGATCTCTTTCAGCTCCCACTATCAAGGGTTACAGAAGCATGTTGGCATCAGTCTTCCGTCACAGAGGCTTAGATCTTTCCAACAATAAAGATCTACAAGACCTCCTTAAGTCTTTTGAGACCACGAAGGAGCGTCGTTTGGTTACACCTGGTTGGAATTTAGACGTGGTTCTAAGATTCCTTATGTCAGACAGGTTCGAACCGCTTCAATCAGCCTCCCTGAAAGATCTCACCTTTAAGACTCTTTTCCTGATATGCTTAACCACAGCTAAAAGAGTCAGTGAGATTCATGCCTTCAGCAAGAACATCGGATTCTCATCCGAAACGGCTACATGTTCTACAACTTGGTTTTCTAGCCAAACACGAGCTGCCTTCTCGGCCTTGACCAATATCGTTCGATATTCCAAACTTATCGTATGGTTGGAAATGAACTAGAAAGAGTATTATGTCCTGTAAGAGCTCTTAAGTTCTATTTTAAAAACCTTTACGAGGCCCGTCTGAAGCTTTATGGTGTTCAGTTAAGAATCCATCTTTGCCTATGTCAGAGAATTCTTTATCCTATTTTATCAGACTGTTAATATGAGAAGCTCATTCCCATCTGAATGAGGAAGACCAAGCTTGGCTGAAGGTAAGGACACACGAAGTTAGAGTTGTCGCAACTTCCGTGGCCTTTAAACAAAATAGATCTCTGCAAAGTATATTCGACGCAACCTATTGGAAAAGCAAATCAGTGTTCGCGTCTTTTATCTTAAGAATGTCCAGTCTCTTTACGAGAACTGCTACACTCTGGGACCATTCGTAGCAACGAGTGCAGTAGTGGTGAGGGCTCCACCACTACAATTCCCTAATTCCATAACCTTTTTAATCTTTCTCTTGAAATGTTTTATTAATATTTTTGGGTTGTCCGGAAGGCTAAGAAGCCTTTCGCATCCTACTTGATTTGGCGGGTGGTCAAAGTCATTTCTTGAGAAGCGCCTAGATTAGAGGTTTTGATGAGGACCTTTAGTATGGGTTGCAACCCTTCATACTTCAGCTCCTAGGAGTCGCTCAGCATCCTATGAGGATCGCGAGGCTCAGTAAGGAAGACGTACTTAAAAAGGCAGAGTAATTGTTCAAGTCGACTTCCTTACCAGGTACTTATTTATTTTATGCTTGTTATTTTGAATAACTGCTAAAATGAAAGACGGAATACTTAGCTCATAATAATGTCAACATGTAATGTTGGTCTCTACCCACCCCCCTGGGTGTGAATCAGCTATATGATCATCGGGTAAGTTTAATATTGAAAAATGTTATTTTCATTAGTAAACTAAATTTTTGAATATACTTACCCGATGATCATAAATTAAAGGACCCACCCTTCCTCCCCAATAGAGACCCAGTGGACAGAGGAGAAAATTGGTTCTATGTTGACATCGAGTACTTGAGTACCTACTTGACAGATGGCGCTGTTGATGTACACCCCCACCTGTATAGCGATCGCAGGCGTATTCCGCCCGTAGGTTTTTCTGTCGGGCAGCAGAGCTGACAGCTATATGATCATCGGGTAAGTATATTCAAAAATTTATTTTACTAATGAAAATAACATATTACCCTAAAAATGTGTGATTCAGTATTAGGAGTCCCTTCTTTCATTCTTCATTTTGTCCAACTGGTTACTTCATTTATTTGTCACTTAGTTAAAGTTTAGAATTTTCTTAACTTTATTATTTTATTACTTCTTTATTGAGCCCTCTTGTACCATCATTTGTAATCCTGTACAGTGCAGTGCAGTTCAGATTCTTTAATTGAATATTCTCTTTTTAGATGATGACTCACAAGTTGTTGTACCGAAAGATCGAATCAAAGAATTGGAATCACTATGTCAATTACAGAAACATGAGGTAAGTAATGAAAGCAGTACTTTAGTAAGGATCTTTGTAAATATTTTGAATGCTGTATTTATATGATATAGGGTCTATTAAGAATTATTCAGTTTGATTTTTGAGGGTTTTAGATATTGTTGACAAACGGTGTACAGTAATATTTTTGAGGGAAGATTTTGATCTCAGGTGAGACATGCTTGGATTTTAAGTAGCTCGTAGAGTCAGTTTGTAAAATTGTAATCTGAGATTGTTTCTTATGCAATAATGCTTTTAATGATAACATTATGAGAATTTTTATTTAAATTTTTATTCTAAAAATGTAAAAGAATTTTCTTATAGGTAATTTTGTTTATTCTCATGTGGATACAAACTTCTGAGTCATTTATTGGGTTTACTTCTGGTTTCGTTTTCTATGACCAGACAATTGAAAAGAAATTGGTTGATTGCATCATACTGTGTTGCTGGGCAACTGCTGTACACGATGGGTTACTCTTGTATCAAGCTCTTACTCGCAACACTTCTGGCTGTGGGGGGTATTTGGATATCCCTGCTTCCCTTCCCACGATCAGACAACGGCATCGCCTACTCTTCGCCCTTATAGTGCTTGTGTCTGTGTATTTGCCATACCTTGTCTCTTGCATATGGTATTCAATATTTGTGAGTTAGATTGATTGATTGATTTACAGTATTTAAAGTTTTCAATATTTAACTTAGCCGGTGATTATAATAGCTGCAACTCTGTTGCTCGACAGAAAACTCTAAGGTAAAATTCGCCAGCGATCGCTACACAGGTTGCGGGTGTATGCCCAACAGCGCCATCTGTCGTCCAGATACCCAGTACTCAATGTAAACAAAGAACTCAGTTTTCTCTCTGTCGTGCTCCCGACAAGACGTGCTTATTCGCTGTTGCTAAACTGGATTTGTTTTCACAACTAATTGGTGAAGTACACTATTCTAGTTTTGAGCTTTCGCTATGCAGGTGTTTTATCTTCATCTTAAATCTTGAACTCGTTTTGGATAGATTTAATTATGATGACAAAGAGAGTATGGACTTTCTTTCACTTTTAAATGGCCGACCCTTCCCTTAGCGGAAGTGTGTTTAGGCTTTTAGTAATTATATCACGTTATAGATTTTCCTCTATATATTTTATATCTCTCCGCCTTTATTAGGCCTCTTCGATTAACTTTCCATTTATTATAAACATATAAAAATAATTTTAATGTTTTGTTTATATAGACCTTTCCTGAGAGTAGGCGGTCCTAACTTGGAAACCGAAGTTAATCAACGTTGAGCCCTTTATATCGTAATTAGCTTTTAAAGAGCTAAGGATTTAAAACTTTTTAAATGTAATATTTTATGAAAGAATTTCTTTGATAGTCTTCGTACTGTTTTCAAAGATGAACTAACGTTTAGTTTATTTATGCTACGCAGTTGTTGACGTTCAGGACGTTCAACATGCGCTCTATCGTTACGATAGAGAGAGAGTGTATCACGGTTTCACTTTGCAGTAAGAGTAAATCGATTCTGACGTTTTGTTCATTCTTTCTTAGCTTATATGTTTTAAATTCTATTTTAAAGGAACTTTTTAATTGAAAAACCTTTCAGTTTTTTCCTTTAGTCAAATAACATGTTTTTTTGACGAAATATAATTGGGCTCTTCTCTTAGGTGCGAAATCAAGAGAGAAAGAGAGAGAGAGATAGAGACGGAGGGAGAGAGAGGAGAGAAAACGTTCCGTTCAAGCGGGTAACGTTGTTCTCGAGTTACTCTCGTCCCTAGTCGCTGTACGGGGAGGAAGGATAAAACGTTTTAGTTTTTTATTCTCGTCCCCAGGCTATGTGCGGTGAGAGATTGAAAACGTAGTTATATGAACTAGTGTTTAGTCTCCTTCCCAGCCACTGATTTTTTTATCTTTAAATATGTTTTCTGTTTTTTGCTGGTATTAATGAGCTTGCATTATACGACTGATTTTGCAATTACTACCTTTTAATGAAGGGTAGAATTGCGTGTTTCAGGTAGAAATCAGTAAAAATTTCAGTGAAATAAGTGCAAAACAGAAAATCGAAGTGATAAAGTGATATGCGCAAAGTGTTACAGTGTTGCGTCCGAGGGTTCGTCTGTTCGTGCCTGTCGTTCACCTAGTCCGGACCTCTTACATGCTCCCAAGCCCAGGGGAGAAGTAATGTCAAACGACTTATGGGTTCGAGAGGCCTTGACCAACGAACAGACGTTTTTCCCTCTATGGTATCGGGTGTATCTTACCAAGATCTCCCCTACCATAAGACGAGAGAGACGTTGTTTCTCCTCGTCATCCGAAGGCTTTTCGCATAAGAAACCTGTCACAAGGTTTCGAAGCCCTTAAGCGAAAGTCAGTCCTTTCAGGACAGGTCCAGCGTCCTGGTTACAACCATTAGGACAGCTCTGACCCTATGCAGTCATCGGATAGCTGCTCGCTTCCTAACAAAAGCGTAACACAGACTCCGAGAGTCTTTTTTTGTAGGCAAAGTGTTGCGGTCACAGACGTTACCCTCGTCTCTTACCACAACCATTTCCGTTGATCCTTAATGGGTTGTATGGCAAGACATGCAGTATATGCTTGCCTCCCTTATGGAAGACTATTCTGCCGATTAGTCCGTTGAGTTTAGCCGTTTATCTCATCGATATCCTGGCTTTCAGCCAACCTAACGTTCCTTTGTGCTTACTGTTGACGTTGGCGTAGCTTAGTCACGTCAGTCAGGTTGTTTAGAACCACACTCGATGCGGTCTCGTGTGGTTTTTCAGCCGCATTTGGACGTTAGGCCACTTGCTGATGCTCCTGTTGACGTTCAAGACGTTCACTAACAATCGGAGTTGACTTGTTTTGACGCTGTGCGTCAACCTCCGCATTCTAGAGTTGTTTTGACTGCTCAGTCTAGGCAGTCAAAGCAGTCTCGAGTGGACGCTGTGCGTCCTCACGCACCTGTTGTGGTTGACAGTTCAGTTGTTGACAGTTCACAGACTGTCAAGCAGTTACATGACGTTGCGTTCTGGTCCGCTACTAATGCACCAGTGAGTGTGGACTCTGCTTGTAAAGCATTGCCACCACGGTAGGTCTCTCCCTTGCTTGAGACTCAGCTTTTATCGGACAAGGTTCCTGTAGATGAGGAAGTTGCTGTTCCCCGTCCTACTGATATTCCCTTGAGGACTCTGTCAGATGGAGAGGAGCCTAAAGCTGCTTAGCCTCCTATGGACTTTAATTAAATCATGATATTTTTTTTAAGGATCTTTGTCCGGATCTTTTTGTAACTGCTGCTCCTCGTTCGCCTAAAAGTCAGAGCTTACACTAGGCCTAGCTACTTCGAAGCCGTTGTTTTTAAACTAGTGCTCTCTCGCTCTCCTAGAGAGCTTTACGTTGGCTAGGCGACTGGTTTTTCACCAGGAGGAGTTTGGGGGATACAGCCTTTGCTTTCCCTTCTTTTAAACTGGTTTATAGAGCGAGAGTCTGATATGACACGAGAGAAGTTCTCGGCTTGGGAGTTCATGCCTCTGCCCAGATAGACTTCTCAATTCTCGTAGACTCTCCCTGGCGCCTGGCCAGGAGACGCTCCAAGTTGTTTACAGGTCAACTTCACAGCTGTTTTCGAGCCTTTGAAGTTTTGCTGTACAATTATGTCACGCATAACAAGGCTTTCAGGGATGGTAAACGGTACCGCCTCAGTCGCTAACCCCGTCTGTTGCCACACCTGCTCCCGTAGACCCTAAATTGGCTTTGCTGCAAGACATGCAGTCCAAGCTTGCGTCCTTGATAGAGGACTTTAATGCGGAGAAGGTTGCTACCGAACCTTCTGGCCAACAACCTTCCAACCGGTCGGTTGTGCGCCCTGTTGACGCTGAGGTAACCTACTCGCGTCTGCCAGTTGAGGTGGTTCCTCCACCGATGCGACCCAGTGTGGGTTGCCAGCCGCACGTTGACGTTAAGCGACGCTCGGAGGTGGTTGTTGACGTTCAGGACGTTCAACAACCAGCAGAGGTGACTTGTTTTGACGCAGTGCGTCAACCTCAGCAACCCGGTAGGGTGTTGACTGCACAACCCAGACGGTCTAGACAGTCTCGGGTTGACGCTGTGCTTCCTCGCGCACCCATGGTTGTTGACAGTTCACAGACTGTGCAGCAGTTCCATGATATTGCGTCCGGCTCCGTCACGCATCCACCAGTGCGACCGGACTCAGCGAGCCAGACGTTGCCCACTCCGTTGCCATTTCCTCATCAGTTTTCGGATGAGGAACCCTCTGATGAGGACGTTGCTGAACAACAAGACGATCAGCCCCCAGAATAGATCAAGCCCTGCTATCCATCCAGAAGATGCTGAAGAAGGAACGCTGCTCAGTCAGGCTGTGGATGAGTCTGGTAGGGACGCTGTCATCCGTGGAACAATTTGTGTCACTAGGAAGACTACACCTCCGTCCTCTTCAATACCATCTAGCTTTTCACTGGAAAAAGGACAAGACGCTAGAAGCGGTCTCGATCCCGGTTTCCGAAAAGATAAAGTCTTGTCTGACTTGGTGGAAGGACAATATCAACCTAAGAGAGGGTCTTCCTCTGGCTGTTCAGACTCCCAACCACGTTCTCTTCTCGGACGCATCGGACGTGGGCTGGGGCGCGACACTAGACGGTCGGGAATGCTCAGGACTGTGGAACTCGAGTCAGAGGAGCATGCATATCAACTGCAAGGAGCTGTTGGCTGTACATCTGGCCTTGAAAAGCTTCAAGTCTCTCCTTCGAGGCAAAGTGGTGGAAGTTAACTCGGACATCACCACGGCCTTGGCGTACATCTCCAAACAAGGAGGTACCCACTCACTGACGTTGTACGAGATCACAAGGGACCTGCTCATCTGGTCAAAAGGTCAAGACATCTCCCTAGTAACGAGGTTCATCCAAGGCGACTTGAACGTCATAGCAGATTGTCTCAGTCGGAAAGGGCAAGTAATTCCAACCGAATGGACCCTCCACAAGGATGTGTGCAAGAGACTTTGGGCCACTTGGGGTAAAACCATCCATAGATCTCTTTGCAACCTCGCTGACCAAGAGGCTTCCAATCTATTGCTCTCCAGTCCCGGACCCAGCAGCAATACATATAGATGCTTTCCTCCTAGATTGGTCACATCTGGATCTCTACGCATTCCCACCGTTCAAGATTGTCAACAAGGTACTGCAGAAGTTCGCCTCTCACGAAGGGACAAGGTTGACGTTAGTTGCTTCCCTCTGGCCCGCGAGAGAATGGTTCACCGAGATACTTCGATGGTTAGAAGACGTTCCCAGTAGTCTTCCTCTAAGGGTAGACCTTCTACGTCAGCCACACGTAAAGAAGGTACTCCAAAGCCTCCACGCTCTTCGTCTGACTGCCTTCAGACTATCGAAAGACTCTCGAGAGCTAGAGGCTTTTCGAAGGAAGCAGCCAGTGCGATTGCTAGAGCAAGGAGAGCTTCTTCCATTAGAGTCTACCAAGTCAGTTTCTGTATCCTCGACCAGTACCTCTGTAGCTCAAATAGCTGTTTTTCTCTTATACCTGAGAAAAGGACGATCCCTTTCAGCTCCCACTATCAAGGGCTACAGAAGCATGTTGGCATCGGTCTTCCGGCATAGAGGCTTAGATCTTTCCAAACATAAAGATCTGCAAGACCTCCTTAAGTCTTTTGAGACCACCAAGGAGCGTCGTTTGGCTACCCCTGGATGGAATTTAGACGTGGTACTAAGATTCTTCATATCAGACAGGTTGGAGCCGTTACAATCAGCCTCCCTGAAAGATCTCACTCTTAAGACTCTTTTCCTGGTATGCTTAGCCTCGGCTAAAAGAGTCAGTGAGATTCATGCCTTCAGCAAGAACATAGGATTTTCGTCAGAAAAAGCCACTTGTTCGCTACAACTTGGTTTTCTAGCCAAAAATGAGCTGCCTTCTCGGCCTTGGCCTAAATCTTTCGATATCCCCAGCTTATCGGAGATCGTAGGCAATGAACTAGAAAGAGTCTTATGCCCTGTTAGAGCTCTTTAAGTTCTATTTAAAGCGTACTAAACCTTTACAAGGCCAATCTGAAGCTTTATGGTGTTCAGTTAAGAAACCATCCTTGCCTTTGTCAAAGAATGCTTGGTCAGACTTTATCAGATTGTTAATACGAGAAGCTCATTCACATCTGAGTGAGGAAGACCGAACTTTGCTTAAGGTGAAGACGCACGAAGTTAGAGCTGTAACAACTTCCGTGGCCTTTAAGCAAAATATATCTCTGCAAAGTATAATGGACGCAACCTGTTGGAGAAGCAAGTCAGTGTTCGCGTCATTTTACTTGAAAGATGTCCAGTCTCTTTACAAGAACTGCTACACACTGGGACCATTCGTAGCAGCGAGTGCAGTAGTGGGTGAGGGCTCAACCACTACAATTCCCTAATTCCATAACCTTTTTAATCTTTCTCTTGAAATGTTTTTATTGTTGATTTTGGGTTGTCCGGAAGGCTAAGAAGCCTTTCGCATCCTGGTTGATTTGGCGGGTGGTCAAAGTCATTTCTTGAGAAGCGCCTAGATTAGGGGTTTTGATGAGGTCCTGTTGTATGGGTTGCAACCCTTGATACTTCAGATCCTAGGGGTCGATCAGCATCCTAAGAGGATCGCGAGGCTCCGTAAGGAAGACGTACTTAAAAAGGCAGAGTAATTGTTCAAGTCGACTTCCTTACCAGGTACCTATTTATTTTGTTTTTGTTATTTTGATAACTTCTAAAATGAAATAAAAATTCTTAGCTCATAATAATGTAAACATATTTTGCTGGTCTCTACCTACCCCCCTGGGTGTGAATCAGCTATTATAATCACCGGCTAAGTTAAATATTGAAAAATGTTATTTTTATAATAAAATAAATTTTTTAATATACTTACCCGGTGATTATAAATTAAAGGACCCTCCCTTCCTCCCCAATAGAGACGCAGTGGGACGAGGAGAAAATTGAGTTCTTTGTTTACATTGAGTACTGGGTATCTGGACGACAGATGGCGCTGTTGGGCACACCCGCAACCTGTGTAGCGATCGCTGGCGAATTTTACCTTAGAGTTTTCTGTCGAGCAACAGAGTTGCAGCTATTATAATCACCGGGTAAGTATATTCAAAAATTTATTTTATTATAAAAATAACATTTTTCTGGCATCCTGACATCTATGTTGTGAGTTAGAGTGTGTGCTTTTCGACTATGTCGAATTTGATGCGTTGCTACCTGGGCCGTAATGATCGCCATTGTGGTAATTTCATGAACGGAGTAGAAGTGGATCCTCATCCGGTATGTCCGTCATGTCAAAAAATGAAAGGTAGGTTCGGTGACGAATGTTATCTGCCCACCAAGTTCTGCTTATCAGGAGCCCTCTAAGGGATCTGTCACGGAGGACGATGGCTGCAATTTCATTAACATGTTATCTCTTAGTGATAGTTATGTGCAATATGAAGTTGAATCTGTTATTACGAATCCCCTAGATACGGGAGCGTAGCCAGATCCACTTGATGCTTCTATACCAGATTATGCTGTTATGTCCAGATCCCCCTCAACCCCCATGAGTGCGCTGAGTATGGATTTGGGTTTATCAGACTCTGCAGATAAGATGTTCACCCTCATAGAAGTGTCTGTCATTAGAACAGTGAAAGCATGTCCTCGTTCTTGGGAGGACCTAAGAGTTGAGCCTGTTATTTCCCCGAGGCAGCCCTATTGGAAGATCCTGATTACCAATCTCCAACTCGTATTGACGAAAAATGCTGGCTTAATACACCTAGACAGAAAATCCTCTAACGAGTGCCCAGAATGAGTCAAGAAATATGTCATCTTACTATGAGGGTGGTCGGACCGCTTTGGCTGTGTCCCCCTCACCAGAATTGGCAATACCTTCATGCTCAAGCAGTTTTTTCTTCCAAGCTTACTAATGCTGGGAAGGTGAATGTAACTATTCCTACAATATTAAGAAATTCTTCCAAGTAGACCGCCAGGCCAAACGTTAATGATATCACTGTACACACTGCCATCTCTGTGCGCAATGTTACTCCCCCGCATCCTAGGCAGGCTGACAGGTACAAACAAGTTGTTACCCCTAAGTCTTGAGACGTCGCTGAACGCGCCGCCATCTTGATGCGTTAGAGTATTCCTCCGTGTCATGATGACGCTGAAAAGAATGATATTATACGTCCATCTGATGTTAGAGGACGAAGTAAACCATCTCCTCATAATTCCAGAGTTCCCCCAGAGTTGTATAAACTCTCAGTCAGTAACCAACGAGATAGAACCTCACCCTACGCAAATAAAAACCCTGTGTCTCATGGTAGAGATAAACCCATAAATTGCCCAGATAGACCCCGTTCTTACAGTCGGTCTGACGATCATGATTATTAGGATGTGTTCTCTGGAACGCTATTCCTTTTCAGCAAATTCTTTACAAGTACAGAAAGCGAGTAAGGGGTGCAGAAAGTTTCCCTCCTTCCCGAGGATCACTTCCTCATTGGACGTAGAAGAAGCGATCAGCAGACGAATATGACATGGCCCTCGCCGTAGGCATTCAAAATGGCAGAGTACTGAGAACTCTCTCAGCTTGTAAAAAGAGTTCTGAGAGAGACTTCAACTCCTCTGCTTCCCAATCAGGATATAGAGATGAACACTCTTACAATGGGAGCAAACTAGATTCCTCCCATTTCTAATTCCCCTCCTTTTCCCATTATTACTCATGGGAAAGGAAGGATATTGGAGGAAGAGTAAATATCTCTGTCAATACAGAACATTCTTACCAGAATATCATCACTATTAATGATTCCCAGAAAACCTCTTGGTGCGTGCGAGTACAAGCTCTGCTGATGTACCCTCCTTGAGGCCCCAGTATTAACCTCGGAAGCCTCTCATATCTTTAAAATCATGAGCATTATTAGCCACTTTAGATGAGTCTCCCTTAGCACTGACTGCTAATAGATGGTGCAGCATCGACGATATCTTCCCACAGTCTCAGAGCCCTAGACTTACGTTTGACGTGGCCTTTTCCAACCAGACAAAGGACACACTTGGTTTCTTAACTCAAGTCTCCGCTGCTGAAAATTCGTTAAAAGTGAGTAGATCATCGAAACTTCCCCCATTACCTCTGCTGCGCACGAGACGTTTTTATGTTAACTCTGGTGTTTTTCAAAGCCCTCTTCCCGTTGACCCAAATGTGGCCAACTCGGTACCTTCAGTTCCGGCGGGAAGGCTACGAGGAAGGCTACATAACTTACCAGCCACGATTTCAGGTCCTGAATTGGCAAACTGCCATGTCACCCATTCAGACCTGTTCAGGGATAGACCACTGGTCTAGGGCACTCTTTCGCTTTGCCATTTCGAGGAACCTCAAGAATGAGACCGTACGGGAGCAGTTCAAGGAACTCTCAAGATCTGGTATCTGGGGCTAAGGCCATAGAGTTCCTCCTTCACCAGAATGTGTTCTGTGGGGAAATTGTGTTCTGAAGAGGCATGATGCTGTCTTAGCAAAATGCTCAAGACATCTGTCCCTTAGAGATGCTGCAGTTCTTAGGAACTCTGACCTTATCAATTCTCTTTTTCTCTTAACAGCCTCGAATGTGATTAAGGCTATCGAGAAGTTAGAGAGGCTGGGACAGAGCCCCGTAGTCAGCAGAGTAGCAGCACTGAGGTTGCCCACTCCTCAGAGACAGATGAAGAACTCGCCTTTTAGGCCACCCCTTTCTAGACGCCTTCTCCCGCCCATGGACGGACAACAGCCTGGGAGGCAGAATCCTAGGCCTAACTTTTGTAGGAGAGGTCATTCTTCCGGTCAAAGAGGATGTGGTGGCAGAAGTTCATGCTAGGGAGGGCTTGTCCCCCAGCTTACCACCAGTGGGGGATGCCTGCCTACAATGCACTTGGCAAAGGTGGTAGGACTTGAGGGCCGACCCTTGGATGGTAGAGGTCCTCTATTCAGGATATCAGATACCCTTCATAGACTGTCCAGAAATAAGATCCAACCATATTATATGATAGGATCATCAAAAGACCTACTCCTACCAGAGGAAGTCTCAAAAGTTGCTAAGCAAAGAAGCTGTGAAGGAAGCCTTTGACGACTCTCGAGGCTTCCTCAGCAATCTATTCCTGGTAGGGAAGCTGACTGAAGGTTGAAGACCCAGCATAGACCCCTATTTCTTGAACCTCTCCATTTTGCAGACAAGGTTCAAGATGGAGACGCTATCCTCTGTTCTCCAGGGTATCAGGAAGAACGATTACCTTCTGACCATAGGCTTGAAAGATGCTTATTTTAGGTCCCCATCCATCCTGCCTCAAGGAAGTACCTAAGGTCTCCCTTTCGAGACAATCTGTTCCAGTTCAAGGTGCTGTGCTTTACCTCATCTCCAGCCCCCCAAGTCTTCACCAAAGTCTTTGTCCTTGTCTCAGTCTGGGCTCATGCCATGGACATCAGGCTCATGAGATACATAGACGACTGGCTTCTTTTGTGGAATCCCGAGCTCTCCTGCTGAAACACAGAAACCTACTTCTGGATCTGTGCAAGGAATTATGGATCCAACTGAACCTCCGGAACTCCAGCCTCGTAACCAACCCATCCTTCAGGTATCTGGGCATGAACATGGACTCAGTGCAAGCCAAAGCCTTCCCTGCTACAGACAGATTGGTAAGGTTCAGGACTTTAGCAGCAACTTTCCTGAAAGGTGATCTCCTGCCTTCCCTGATGTGGCAGAAGGAGTTAGGTCACCTCTCCTCATTAGAGAAACTCCCCCTGCCTGGGGAGATTGCATCTGCGCTCAGTGCAGTGGGCTCTGAAGATCCAGTGGTCACAAGCCTTAGACTATCCTGCAACCCTGCTGCTAGTACCTCAATAGGTGATATCGAACCTCCTGTGGTGGCTAAATGAGGAGAACCTGTTAGCGGGAACACCCCTTCATGCTTGTGCTCCACAGCTTATGCTGTTCACAGATGCCTCTCGCCAGGGATGAGCTGAGATGAGCTGCTCATCTGGGAAAGAAACAGATCTTGGGCCTATGGTCAAAAGAAGACAAAAGTTTCCACATAAGCTTCCTGGAAATGTAAGTGATGTAACTAGCATTACTCCACTTTGCAAAGATTCTGTGGTATCGATGAGTGACAACTCCTTGGTAGTGACCTATGTCTCCAAACAAGGAGGTGTAGCGTCTCTCCAGTTATTGAACTTAGCAGTAGAGATTCTCAAGCAGACACAGTCCCAGGTGGTCTCTCCCTCTCTCTTGGCAAGGTTTATCCCCAGGAAGAGAAACATCATTGCAAACCATCTGAGCCATGGAGGGATGATAGTGGTCTCAGAATGGTCTTAGCTTCCCTCTAGTGGCAAAGAGGCTTGTGACTTTGTGGGGTCCCCCTTCTCTGGACATGTTCACCACCCACCTGAATCACAAACTCCCGGTGTATTGCTCTCCAGTCTCAGACCAAGCTGCAGTGATGGAAGATTCATTTCAACACCCGTGGAAGGGTCTAGACTTCTACACCTTCCCACCATTCTGTCTGAATCGTTAGACACTGAACAGAATCAGAACATCTAATTGAGTCAAGAGTAACACTAGTGGCCCTAAGATGGCAAGCAGCAGAGGGATATTCATACCAGCTGGAATTTCTCACGGAAATACCAAGAGAACTTCCTGAATAGCTAAACCTGCTACGCCAACCTCACATAAGAAAATTCCATGATGCAGTACATTGCCTATCCCTTCACTGCTGGAGACTATCCAGCATCTCCAAAAAAAAGGCTCTTCAAGACCAACTGTGAAGCAGCTCTCCAGATACCTCCAAAAATATTCTGCAGTAGTTAACCAGGCAAAGTGGAAAATCTTTTGTGATTGGTGTTGTAGGGGGAATATTGCTTCACTCAAGGCCACTATTCCCCTGATTGCAGACTTTGTTCCTAAGGAACAAGAAGGCCTTTCAATCACAGTGGTGAAAGGCTACTGCACTGCCTTGAGCCAAGTATTCAAACTGAAAGGACTGGACCTCAGATTCTTGGGAACTCTCGGCCTTGATGAGGAGTTACGAGCAGTCTAGCCATCCTCGAGAACTAAAAGCCCCCTCTTGTGGTGTGACTAAGGTCCCACGACCCTTAAAGAAAGCCCCGTATGAACCTATGCATAAAGCCTTACACAGAGATCTTATCTTGAAGACTGTTTTCATCCTTGCCTTAGCGTCAGCCAAGAGAATGAGTGAACTGCATGGTACAGTATATCTCACCTTTTGCCACATTCCAAAAGGTGGAGAGAACTATTTTTCCTTTGTTCCTAAATTTGTGGCCAAAACCCAAAATCCAGTTGATAATATTAGATTTGACTTTCACAATCTTATCTCTAAAAATGGTAACTGGTGACCGGATGACATGTTACTGTGATCTGTAAGAGCAGTACATAAATATCTCAAAAGGACTCAATATCTCAGGTCCAGAGTCTCCAGTCTGTGAGCACTGGCCACACCAAAATGAAAGTTTCCAGTAACATAATTTCTTTTTGGTTGAGGGAAATTATCCTGAGAGTCTATAAATCCTCAGGGAAAGCGTCTCCAAGGGCTTCCCCTCGAGCAGGTGATATATGTGGGCTTCCTGCATCCTTAGCGTTCCGGCAAAAACACTTAGTAGCTCAAGTAATAAAAGCTGGAGTCTGGAAGAGGTAAACCATTTTTACAAACCACTACCTTAAAGATTGCAAACACAGGTCCTTAGACACCTTTTCCATAGGACCCTTTGTTGCTGTACAAAAAATAGTCCACTCTAAGCTCTCATGGGACAAGTAACTGCTTCCATAGTTGGCATCAGTTATTCTCTGCAGTATAAGGGTGTTTGTGAATACAGTACTGTATAAAGGCAAATGTCAATTTTGATTGAACTTGAAGCACTCGCTAAAATCTCCCTAATGCAGGTAAGAATGCCTTGTGTTTGACTGATATATTGATATATGGATGACGACGCTGTTACAAGCCACTTGATGTTCATATCGTTTCCTGATAATGCTCTCTGGAATAGAATAGAGGGCCCTGCCTCATATGAGTCGGCTGCACTGTTCACAAATAATTCACTTTAATCACTTATTATTACTTGGGTTGTGACATAGCCTCTGTACCGTGGTGTTCCACTATCTTGGGTTACAGTTCTCTTGCTTGAGGGTACACTCGGGCACACTATTCTATCGAGTTTTTCTTCCTTTTGGTGTGTTAAAGTTTTTATAGTTTATACAGGAATTATTTATTTTAATGTTGTTACTGTTCTTAAATTTTTTTTCCTTGTTTCCTTTCCTCACTGGGCTATTTTCCCTGTTGGGGCCCCTGGGTTTATAGCATCATGCTTTTCCAACTAGGGTTGTAGCTTAGCAAGTAATCCATCCATATACCAAAGGCACTTCCCCCAATTAGGCGGGTTATCTGACATCAACAAAGAAACAAAACAAAAAAGGGGACCTCTACTCTCTACGTTCCTCCAGCCAAACCAGGGACTCAGCCGAGTTCAGCTGGTACTGCTAGGGTGCCACAGCCCAACCTCCCACATTTTCCACCACAGATGAAGCTTCATACTGCTGAATCCCCTACTGCTGCTACCTCCGCGGTCATCTAAGGCACCGGAGGAAGCAGCAGGGTCTACCGGAACTGCGTCACAATCGCTCGCCATTCATTCCTATTTCTAGCACGCTCTCTTGCCTCTCTCACATCTATCCTCCTATCACCCAGAGCTTTCTTCACACCATCCATCCACCCAAACCTTGGCCTTCCTCTTGTACTTCTCCCATCAACTCTTGCATTCATCACCTTCTTTAGCAGACAGCCATTTTCCATTCTCTCTACATGGCCAAACCACCTCAACACATTCATATCCACTCTAGCCACTAACTCATTTCTTACACCTGTTCTCACCCTCACCACTTCGTTCCTAACCCTATCTACTCGAGATACACCAGCCATACTCCCTAGACACTTCATCTCAAACACATTCAATTTCTGTCTCTCCATCACTTTCATTCCCCACAACTCCGATCCATACATCACAGTTGGTACAATCACTTTCTCATATAGAACTCTCTTTACATTCATGCCCATTCATAATAATAATAATAATAATAATGATAATAATAATAATAATAATAATAATAATAATAATAATAATAACAATTGTATCTTTGGGATAAAGGGCAGACCTACCTCACAGAGACTTTCTCCCACCTAAGAAAGACCCCATTAAATTATTGAGAAGTTTCTATCCACGTAGGAGTAAACTACAAATTTTATATTTGTATTTTTCCTAGCTATACAAACTTGAGTCATGTACCAAAGGTCCCACCTCAGCAACCCAACAAGTCTTTGACCAGAAGAATGTTGTGAGTAAGCGCTTTATACAAGTGTAACCCATCATGCTCACCCGTTGTCCAGCAGTGCAGCATGACGTAATCTGCTGATTTCCTTTTTATTATCTGTATAGCTAAAAAAATACAAATTATGTAAAATTTATTGTGTTCATACAAAAACAAACCTCTCATTTATGGCATACAACCTAAAGTAATAAATCCACCTAGGAAGAGAATTTAGGTCACGGAAGGAAACTCCCTCAAAGAATGAAGTTTTTGCACCTTTCTCTTGAGAATATACTTCCATCTATCTAAAAATAGATTCTTTTGATTTCATTAAATCTTCTCTTAATATTTATATGCATGTTACTTTCAAGCACAAGGTTGTTAATAAGAAAATAGATAATTATGAGATTTAGAGTGGCTTTTTACTAGTGTGTGTGTGTTCCGTAACTGAAATACAAACCACACTATTTACATGGGGTAATTACTTCGGCGTAGCTGAATGACGAGCCATAAGAATTTTAACGAGGGTTTACTACCCCACCGCTAGTTAGTGGGGGTTAGGGAGGGGTAGCTTGCTACCCCCCCCCTCACACACACTAGTGAGTGCTTCACTTTACTTTTGGCTCGGATGGCGAGCGGACATGTCTGCTCCCATCCTCGCTTGACAGCCATTAATGCTTTTGTCTTTTACTTACTTTTTCTTATACTTAATATATTAAACATTCTTGGTGTTTATATATATTTCTGTGTATAGAATATAGTAAGTTTTCTTTTCAGTGTTTGTGCGGTGTGTGTAGTGTACGTCAACGAGAGAGTATCGCTCGGCATAGCGCTTGCCCACCGCCATTCCCTTCATGGTGCGCGGCCTTCCTACTTCTAGGCCACCACTATTGCCCTTCATGGAGGGCGGTCTCTCTTCTCGAGGTCGTTCACCTCTTACTACTACTACGTACTACTACTCGGAAGCTTCTTTCCCGTTGCGGGCTGAGTTGCCTTTCCGTTTTATTTGTTTCAATTATTTTTATGAATCTAATTGTGTTTTTAACTGGTCAGCTTCTGGGAACATTTCCCTTCGGGGGCCTGTGATTCTTTGGGAACTTTCAAAGTCAGTTACATAATTATAGTTGTTATAATTCTGTTTTTGTTAAAGTTCGCCCTCCCCCTTCTCCCGTGAATGTCAGTGGGGGAGGAGGGCGCATACCTAACTTTTGTTCTTATGTTTTTTTTACTTTCCCTCGGGGTTACTCTTCGGAGTTCCACCCAGGGGAATTTCTGTTAAATAATTATTTAAATTTACTTTCCCAGTTAACTATTCAGTTTCTTCGTTTGACTGAAGTGTGCCAACGAAGCAGAGCTGTCCTGTTTATGCCTGGGGAGTCTGCTGTCGCTGCTGTCTCTCTAGGACATCGTCATGGGCGATATCCCTTCTCTTAGAAGTTCTCCCGTGACAACTGTCAACTCTTCAGTTCATCCTAGAACTATAAGGAGGTTCGCCTCCAAGGGTAGTTAGTTAATTTCCCTTCTTACCTTTTTTCCTGGTCCTTAGGCGGTTATGCTCTTGGGGCTGAGCGACCGCCCTTGTAACCATGCTCAAGGGGCTGGGCGGTTGCAAGGCCGGACCTTGGAACTTAAAGCGACTATGCTCTTGGGGCTGAGCGGTCGCTTCTGTAGCTATGTTCAAGGGGCTGAACAGCTGCAGGATCAGTCTTGTGACCTCTCTCGTTCACGAGGGCGGCCACTCATAAGGCCTCCTCTTCGGAGGATGGCTCCTTACAGGTCCTTGCTGACCCCACGGCCCTTCGGGCCGCCATTACCAGTGTCTGGGGTAACCTGGTCCTTAGGCGGTTATGCTCTTAGTGCTGAGCGACCTCTCTTGTAACCATGCTCAAGGGGCTGAGCGGTTGCTAGGCCGGCCCATGGAACTTGATGTGACTATGCTCTTGGGGCTGAGCAGTCGCTTCTGTAGCTATGCTCAAGGGGCTGAGCAGATACAAGTCAGTTTTGTGACCTCTCTCGTTCACGAGGGAGGCCACTCATAAGGCCTCCTCTTCGGAGGATTGCTCCTTATAGGTCTCTTCTATGAAGTATCACCTCTCTCGTTCGCGAGAGAGGACACTCTTAGAGACTCCTCTCCGGAGAATTGTTCCTGATAGGGTCAGCTTGCTGATCCAACGGCCCTTAGGGACACCTTCACCAGTCTCTTCTATGAAGTGTTTACCTCTCTCGTTCGCGAGAGAGGCCACTCATAGAGACTCCTCTTTGGAGGGTTGTTCCTGATTAGAACAGCTTGCTGTTCAGTCACTAACACCTCGGTGTTTAGTGACAGGGAAACTTCGGTTTCTCTTTACGCTGACCCTGCGGGGTCTCGTAACATTAGTTACGCAGTACCCTCGGGCTCTCGTAACTTTAGTCACTCCTACACTTCGGTGTTTAGTGACAGGGAAACTTGGGTTTCTCGTTGCACTGACCCTTCGGGGTCTCGCAACTCAGGCTACGTTAGGCCTTTTGGTCTCTCATTCCCTTAGTCAAGACCTGCTGTCCTGCCGTCTCCGTTCCTGGCTGCTGACGCGCTGTGGGCGCCCACGACTAAAACCTGCCATTGCGCATAAGGGACTTGAGCGCAAACTGCGCCTCTAATCCTTCAGCTCCAGGTTTTTACTTGTGCCCCCTCATACTGCTGCTGTTCCAGACTTAGCGCCTCAGTGCTCACCTGCGTGCGTGCGCGAACCTGTTCCTGTTACGCACCAGGTTTCCCCTGCGCCCCTACACTGCGCTCCAGCTCCCACCAGCAGTTCCTGATTAGCGCGCCTATGCTCTCCTGCGCAGTACTTCCAGTGTTGATCGTCGGCTCTGTGCTGAAGCAGACCTGCTTTGGTCTTCTTCAGGGGATGCCCTCCCTTTAGGGACACATCCCAGTTCCTGTTCGACCTGTCAGCTGATCCTTCAACCCAGAGCACAAGTGCACGCGTGCATTTACGCACGCGCACACGCGCTAGCGCCGACGACCTTCTTATGCGCACAAACGCCGACGATCACATCTGCGCTGACGATCTTCATACGCGCGTGAGCGCCGACCATTGTCCGCGCGCGGGCACCAATGGGCTCCCGCGCACCCGCTCCTACATTTCTTCTCCACGCGCGGGCACCAGTGGTTTCCCGCACGCCCGCGCGCGTGCGCGAGCATTTCTTTAATTTGCGTGCCCATCGCAGCATCGCACACCTGTGCTCCCGCACCCTGTTTCGCGCCCATCGCGTGCAGTTCCTGATATAGCGCACACGCGCTCACCAACGCCCCAGCGCGCTCCTACAATTCAGCGCGCAGTCCAGGATGTGCCTAAGTTAGCGCATGGGCGCTCACAGGCGATGTTCCAGTTGCGCGCGATGTTCCAGTTGCGCGTGATATTCCAGTTGCGCGCCCATCGCAACAGGGCACACCTGTGCGCCCGAATCTGATTGCGCCGCACATCGTTGGAGTTTTTTTCCGGAGAGATCGCAGGCGCTCACCAGTGGTTCAGCCTGCGTGGTCTCCAAGTCTTTTCTATGAAGGGCACCTCTCCCATTCGCGGGAGAGGTCTCTCATAGTGACCACTCCTCGGAGTATCAAGTCTCCTGTGCGCCCAGTGCACCCACGAGCTCCTCAGGGTAAGATGGCTGTGCAGACTGCGCAGCGCTCACCTGCTCGCCATCGCGCTAACTCGCGCTACTGCACCCTCGGGCCCAACAGTCTTGCATCAGGTTGCTGCGCGCCCGCGCACACGCGATCAATTGATTGTGCCCATCCAACCTTCAACCATATCCTACGTGCACCCGCGCCATCTCCTGCGTGCGCTCACGCCATCAATCTCGCACACCCGCGTCCGCGTCCTTACGCCCCCGCGCGCTCGTGAGCATAAAATTCCTGCTGCGCACGATCCCTTCCAGGAATCATCGCGCTACCACCAGCTCGATCTGCGCCCCGATCGCAAGTGCGATCACGCACGAATTTTACGGGGCTGCAGGCGGACAGGCCATCGTCCCGTTCCCCTCCCAGCAGGCGCAGAACAGCGTGCTCGCCGGAGGAGGGGAGGTTTCCGGACAGGTCTAAGGCCCCCTCTTTTTGTCTCAGCTTTGTTCAGGCGAACCCTCGTTTGTCAACTCCTTCAAAGGATCGAACGATCCCCCTCCCTCCAGAGGGAGTGTCTGACAGCTCAACTGTCAGCCAGTTACCCTAGTTTGGGACCATAGTCAGAGCTCTTATGCTGGCTATGAAGCCTGTGTTCCCTGTCTTCTGTCACATATCAGGGGCAGCTCCCTCCCCTCCTGAAGAGGAAGAGGGGAGTCCCCTCCAGGGTGACTTCTCCAAGGGCTAAACTGTCTCCTCGTAAATCCTTGCGCAAGGCTCTTTCTTTACCCCAGACTTTCTCCCCCTCCGCTGCGGATGAGGATTACCTATCCTCAGGGGAGTTGGACGAGCCGGCCCATTCCCCCATCACACCATGGGGGGAAACTCCGCCTCTTCCTGAGAGGTCTTCTCACAGGGGTAGAGAAGAGCCTGCATCCATCGTTACTGGAGTCCCGTATCCCTCCCAGGAGGGAACCAAAGGACTCGAAGACTGTTTCCAAGTCTTCGGCAAGGATCAGACAGGAGCCAGCTAGACCTTCGGAGAATGCCCACAAACTCCCCCAGGAAGAGCACTGGGGACGAGAGACTTTGCTGCTAGCTCATCAGGAGGAGAACACCAAGAGTCAGAACATGCGTACTGGCAAGTTCTGACCCCCAGGAGGAACCTCAACAGGTTCCCAAACCCAGAGGCCCCTCCTAGTGAGGGTAAGGACTCAGTCTTGGACCAAGTCTATGGCACCCAGGAACCCTCTAGGGCCAGTGCAGCTTTGCCCTGGTCACAAGGGATGCAGAGTACCAGAGACAAGGTTAAAGGCCAGTTCTCTGAGCGCGCCTCCCCCAACAGATCCAGCGCCGATAACAAGCTCCTCCCTCCTCCTCGAGTCCATCAGAGGAGGTATTTCGAGATCCTAGAGGAGACTTGTTTGGGCATTACGGTTCACCACTCCGTGGAAGAACTCACTGGGGGAGCCCCTCTAAAGAGACTCTCCAGCCGACACGTGTCCTTTTCTCCTACTGAGATCCTAGGCCAGGAGAATGTAGCGAAGTATGCCATGCAGGCAACTTCGTGACCTGTCATCTGGCTGGGGTCTCAGGGCATCCTACGGGAAAGAATAATCTCCTCGTTACTTTCCCTGAATTGGAGGCCGTTTTCGGACACCTCAAAGGAACATGGGGGGGGGGGTCAGAATCGGAAAAGTGCCTCCACATAAATCTGCTAGTGATGAAGGCCGCTCTTCCTGGCCCTTCTTCAGTGCCAACAAAGATCTAGCGGATCACTCTGACGGGTTATGAGCAACAACACCACAGTATTGGCTTACATCAACAAGCAAGGAGGTACCTTTTCAAAGCGGCTATCCCATCTCTCAGTAGGGATAATGAGATAGCCCGAAGCCCACTCGATCCCTCCATCGACTCGCTTCATTCCAGACAAAGGGAATGTGCTCACCGACAGTCGGAGCAGAGCATCTCAGATAATGAGTATCGAGTAGTCCTTGGATCATCCAGTAGCCAACAAAGTTCTTACTTTGTGGGGATATCCGACTGGATCGGTTCGCTACAGCGCTGAACTTCAAGCTCCCGCTGTATTGCCCCCAGGCCCAGATCCCAAAGCACTCTGACAAGATGCCTTCCAACAACGGCGGGACAGCACCAACGTGTGCGCTTTTTCCCCGTTCTGTCTGATGAGGAGGGTGCTCAACAAGACCAGAATATCGGTCGATCGCTCTCTGCGTCACAAGCAAACAACCACATGCCAACAGCTCCCTCAAAGCCGTAGCTTCGCTTCGACTCACTCGCCTAGACTATCCAGCATCTTCTCACTAAGAGAGGATTGTCGCAACAAGTTGCGAACGGGATGTCTGGACACCTGTGCAGGTCATCCACAGGGGCCTACCTGGCAAAGTGGCGAGTGTGTTTGTGGTTGGAATTGTGAAAAAGTATCTCTTCACTCAATACCACTGTTCCAGCAAGAGCGAAGTTCTTCGTTTATTTGCGGGAAGAATACGCCTTTCTGTCTCGGCAATGAAAGGCTATCGCTCAGCCTTCAGGCTCTAAGGAGTGGACATTCCTTCCTCGCTGGAACTTTCCCTACTCATACGAAGATACGATCTTACCTGGCCTCAGTCAGAAGGGAGACCTCCTCCAGAGCACTTGGTTCGAATTCTCAGGCCTCTTAGGAGGCCTCCCTACGAACCATGTCGCCAGGCTTCAAATCGTCACCTATCTCGAAAGGCGGTGTTCCTGCTAGCTTTGGTCTTGGCCAAGCGAGTCGGTGAACTTCATGTTCTCTCGTATGACATCGCCCATGCAAGGGGATAAGGGGAGGTAACGTTCGTAATTGTCTCTGAGTTTGTGGCTAAGACACAGGATCCGAGAGTGCCGGATCCTTGATTCGACTCTTTCTGGATTTTGAGTCTTCGTTCTGTAACAGATGACCCAGACCATCTCCTACTGTGTCCAGTAAGGAGTCTGAGGTTACATCTCAAAGAACGGCTGATTTCGTCCCCAAGTGTAAGCTTTGTTTGTGAGCACTGGGAGAACAAGAGGGTCACCAAGAATACCAATCTCCGCATGGATTCATAGGGTGATCCATCTGTCCCTGAATCCTGACCCTCCTCCGTCATGTCGCCTTAGAGCGCATGATGTAAGGGGCGCAGCAAAGTCCCTGACCTTCAAGAAGATCTTCTCAACGACGCAGGTTCTACAAGCAGGGGTGGAAGCGTCAGATGACCTTCACAGCCCACTACCTGCAAGACGTGACACACAGGAGGCTCGATACGTTCTCTATTAGCCCTGTGATGGATACACAATAGCTGGTCTAACCTCAGGCTCCTTAATGGACAGGTAGCAGAGGTATGAGGGCATTGTTACCCGGTCTTAGTCTGCGTGAATGAAAAGATTTGTCTGGCCCTTATTCTTTTCTTCATCCGCTCCTTCCTTGGAGAAAGCAGCATCCTGGGTTCTTTGCATAGCTGACCTCAAACCACTGCAGGTAAACCATGCTTCCTTGTGTTCCTAGTATTAAGAGTAATACTGTCATGTCCCCATACCCAGACGAGGTGGTATTGGGAGAGTCCTAGCCTAGAATTCCACCTGAAGAACTCTAGGTCAAATTCCTAGTACGAGACACGCTCTTCACCTTCACACACAGCTTATGTAGGCCGCAGCAGTTTCACAGCAATGCTAGCGAGGCGCAGGTACTCCTTATTCCTTGAGTACTTACACACTCAAATATTGAGTCCCCGGGCGAAGCCAAAAGACAGTATGGTAGGGACTTACCACCCTTTCTGAGGGTTGAGTCACCCCATGTAAATAGCGTGGTTTGTATTTGTTACGGAATAAATGACAAATTCGTAGATAATTTGCATTTTTCCTAACTATACAAACCTTAGCTATTTACACATATTTGCCCGCCAGCCCTGTCCCTCGGGATAAGTCCTACCTCTTAAACAAAGTGAAGCACTCACTAGTGTGTGTGAGGGGGGGGGTAGCAAGCTACCCCTCCCTACCCCCCGCTAACTAGCGGTGGGGTAGTAAACCCTCGTTAAAATTCTTATGGCTCGTCATTCAGCTACGCCGAAGTAATTACCCCATGTAAATAGCTAAGGTTTGTATAGTTAGGAAAAATACAAATTATCTACGAATTTGTCATATTACCTTGACATCAACCATAGGCATGCATAAGCATTTTTTTAATCTTTTTTTCTTAGACAAGTACAAACCATTGTCCTTTGATAGGAACATACAACAGACTCCGCCCGAGGGGGAGACTGATTAAGGTCAACAGATAAATCCTCCGCAGGGGAGGAAAGTTCGCCCGAAGGAGAACTACGCTTATAACAAGGTTCTCTTTCTGCCCCTGGAGGAGAACCTAAAGCGTAAGGAGATTGCCAAAGCACAGAGGCAACCTTCTCTCGCGAACGAGACATATGTTCCTCCCGAAGGGGAAGCTTGCCTTGGAGAGAGCCCTGCCACCGCCCCTGGGGGTTAGCTAATTCCTCGTCGTCGGAACTAGACCCAAGGTCTGGAAAAGAACAGGCGCTCCCTGGGGGGAACAGAAGGAGCTGACTCACTAGGGGAGCCGCCATCCTCATCTGTCCCACAGGGTTGACCTGGAGTCACAAGCCCTGCGCTACTGCTTGACCGTACCCCGGAAGAGCCTGATCGAGGATTAGCTTCGGGCAGATATTTGGGCGTAGAGGAAGCAGAAGCCCGCGATTTCTTCGATTTCGAGGAAGACCCCGAAAGCGAAGATTCGTGTTTAGACTTCTTCTTCTTCTTACGTGCAAACCTCTCCCACTGGGAGGCAGGCCACTCCCTACACTCGGAACAGGTGTTGTCCCGCGAACACTGAGTTCCCCGGCAAGCCGGGCATAAAGGGTGTGGGTCCGTCTCCACGGACAACATGAAGGTGCCGCAGCGGCGGCCTTCAAACCCTGGACATGGCCGCATAGCGGGACAATAACCATACACACAACGACACACACAAAAGAAAAAGAAAAAGTAATAAAGTCAAGGCAGTTTGTTTAACGGGAGTCAAAAGTTAAAGTGGTTACTCAACCGACAGGTGTGAGCGAGCGGGGTAGCTAGTCTACCCCAACCCCCTTCCGCTAACTAGCGGATGGGGTAATTATCCCTCACTAAAATTGTCTTGGCTAGTTTTCACCGTTGCCGAAAGTAATACCCTATAAATAGCAAAGGTTTGTATCTGTGTCGGAACAAACTAAATTTAGCCGTATGCTTTTTACCTTCTGCCTTAGAGTGGGGTCCAAGCACCTCAGATCCCAGTCCAAACACCTCGGAACTGGTTCTAAGCGCCTCAGATGTACTTTTCTTATGACGATGATGTAAGCAATATTGAGGGCTCTTTTTAGAGGTTGCTCATTTTAGCAATGAGGCTGCACTGTCGAATGATAATGAGGAGTCTTGGTAGGCTTTCTCCTCAACTCCCACTGTTAATAGTTCCCCAAAGATTAAGGTACAGTAAGGGCCTCTCTATCATTGAATTGCATTTCTATATTTCTATATGTGTTTAATCGCTATCACTTTATTTTGTTGTAATTATGTAAACGAAAAAAGTTTCACCCTTAAAGGAAGCATGTGCTATCCATCTAATCCTTTTTTCCCAACATACAGTATGTTATGCGAATATGCAGCAGTACTGTATGAATTCTGATAATACAAGTGTTTTCATCTACCAAGTTGTCGTACTATTTGGGGATTGAATGTACTTGAAGCATATAGTAGAGTAGAGTACAAGAACACTGTGGTGAGCAATATTGAAATGAGGAAAATATCCCTTTTTCATGAAGAACTTTTTTAATCTGTATGTATAAGTATAGGTACCAGATTATAAGTGAAATAAGAGGGTTGTATCCGTAGAACATTAAATATTTTGAATTTTTACATTTTGAATTATCACATTACATGTTATTCAGTATATTCAGTATATTATTTTTTTTTTTTGTACATGTATGAAAAAATATACAGTAGTTATAACAATATTACAATTGATTTTAAGCACTAATAAGAGTCTTGTAAATTGAGGGTACAATCAGGCACACCATTCTATATTATATCTCTTCCTCATGTTTTGTAAAAGTTTTTATAGTTTATATAGAAGATATTTATTTTAATGTTACTGTTCTTAAAATATTTTCTTTTTCCTTGTTTCCTTTCCTCACTAGATTATTTTCCCTGTTGGACCCCTGGGCTTATAGCATTCTGCTTTTCCAACTAGTGTTGTAGCTTAGCAATTTATAATAATGATAATGATAATTAATGTTCAAAGAGAAGATACAGTATACATTTTGTAAAAGAACATTTGTCGTGCTCTTGAATTTGTTTTGATCTCTCTGTATAATTTGTTATCTCATTTGCAGTTAGAAGAATGTAAAAGGGCAAGAGCTGAAATTGAAGAAAGGCTACATGCAGCTGATATTCATGCTGCTCATCAGAATAAACTTCTACGACAGCAACTTCAAGAATATGAGGTACTGTGTTTAAATTGTTCTTGTTGCTATAGTTTTTGTAATGTACAGTGTATGTACCCTTTTAATTATGGTTCTTCTGCTCTAGTAAAATGGTGATAGTGGATAAAATTTTTTTTTTTAAAACTCTTAATGAGTGATTTTTGCCAAAATATTCACTTTTACTGGGACAAGCATAAAGAAATTTTCTCTACAGCAATCTCTATACAGTAGTTAACATTGTGAGTTTGTTCTTACGCAACATACAAACCCTCTGCATGTAAATGGGTTTACTCCATTCCTGTTGGATTACAGCCAAAATTGAGGAAATTGTGGGATTCTGGTAACATTGCATGGTTGCCAACATCCCAGCTATGCAAGGTAGGAGCGGCTGAGTCAGCAGGATTTGTACTATTTAACTCCTGGCCGTCATTCCTGCCAGATGCCTGCTTCGACCGCTGTCCACATTATGCTTCGCTTTGTGCTTTTTCTCTTTCAGTGCATTTGTGTTTAAGAGTGTACATACAGTACATACATATACCAAGGCACTTCCCCCAATTTTGGGGGGTAGCTGACATCAAACAAATGAAGCAAAAAAGGGGACCTCTCCTCTCTACGTTCCTCCCAGCCTGACAAGGGACTCAACCGAGTTCGGCTGGTACTGCTAGGGTGGCACAGCCCACCCTCCCCCGTTATCCACCACAGATGAAGCTTCATATCGCTGAATCCCCTACTGCTGCTACCTCCGTGGTCATCCAAGGCACCGGAGGAAACAGCAGGGCCTACCGGAACTGCGTCACAATCGCTCGCCATTCATTCCTATTTCTAGCACGCTCTCTTGCCCCTCTCACATCTATCCTTCTATCACTCAGAGCTTCCTTCACTCCATCAATCCACCCAAACCTTGGCCTTCCTCTTGTACTTCTCCCATCAACTCTTACATTCATCACCTTCTTTAGCAGACAGCATTTTCCATTCTCTCAACATGGCCAAACCACCTCAACACATTCATATCCACTCTAGCTGCTAACTCATTTCTTACACCCATTCTCACCCTCACTACTACGTTCCTAACCCTATCTACTCGAGATACACCTGCCATACTCCTTAGACACTTCATCTCAAACACATTCAATTTCTGTCTCTCCGTCACTTTCATTCCCCACAACTCCGATCCATACATCACAGTTGGTACAATCACTTTCTCATACAGAACTCTCTTTACATTCATCCCCAACCTTCTATTTTTTACTACTCCCTGAACTGCCCCCAAAACTTTGCATCCTTCATTCACTCTCTGACGTACATCTGCTTCCACTCCACCATGTGCTGCAACAACAGACCCCAAGTACTTAAACTGATCCACCTCCTCAAGTAACTCTCCATTCAACATGGCATTCAACCTCGCACCACCTTCCCTCCTCGTAATCTCATAACCTTACTCTTACCCACATTAACTCTCAACTTCTTTCTCTCACAAACCCTTGTAAATTCTGTCACTAATCGGCCAAGCTTCTCTTCTGTGTCTGCAACCAGTACAGTATCATCCGCAAACAACAACTGATTTACCTCCGATTCATGGTCATTCTCATCTACCAGTTTCAATCCTCGTCCAAACACTCGAGCATTCACCTCTCTCACCACTCTATTAAAATACAAGTTAAGCAACCATGGTGACATCACACATCCCTGTCTCAGCCCCACTCTCACCGGAAACCAATCGCTCACTTCATTTCCTATCCTAACACATGCTTTACTACCTTTGTAGAAACTTTTCACTGCTTGCAACAACCTTCCACCAACTCCATATAGTCTCATCACATTCCACATTGCTTCCCTATCAACTCTATCATACGCTTTCTCCAGATCCATAAATGCAACATGCACCTCCTCACCTTTTGCTAAATATTTCTCGCATATCTGCCTAACTGTAAAAATCTGATTCATACAACCCCTACCCCTTCTAAAACCACCTTGTATTTCTAAGATTGCATTCTCTGTTTTATCATTAATCCTATTAATCAGTAATCTACCATACACTTTTCCAACTACCTGTATACTCAACAAACTAATACCCCTTGAATTACAACACTCATGCACAGCTCCCTTACCTTTATATAGTGGTACAATACACTCACAAACCCAATCTACTGGTACCATTGACAACACAAAACACATATTAAACAATCTCATCAACCATTCAAGTAGAGTCACACCCCCATCCTTTAACATCTCAGCTCTCACACCATCCATACCAGATGCTTATCCTACTCTCGTTTCATCTAGTGCTCTCCTCACTTCCTCTCTTGTAATCTCTCTCTCATTCTCAGCTCCCATCACCGGCACCTCAACATCTGCAACAGCAATTATATCTGCCTCCCTATTATCCTCAACATTCAGTAAAGTTTCAAAATACTCCGCCCACCTTTTCCTTGCTTCCTCTCCTTTTAACAACCTTCCATTTCCATCTTTCACTGTCTCTTCAATTCTTGAACCAGCCTTCCTTACTCTCTTCACTTCTTTCCAAAACTTCTTCTTATTCTCTTCATATGAATGACCCAATCCCTGACCCCACCTCAGGTCAGGTGCCCTCTTTGCCTCACTTACTTTGCGCTTTACTTCCACATTTTTCTCTCTATATCTTTCATACTTTTCTACACTATTACTCTGCAGCCATTCTTCAAAAGCCCTCTTTTACTCTCACACTTTTACCTTCACTCCTTCATTCCACCATTCACTGCCCTTCCTCATGCTGCCTCCAACAAACTTCTTGCCACACACATCACTTGCAATCCCAACAAAATATTCTTTTACTAACTTCCTCTCCTCCTCTAAATTACCAGTTTCTCTTACTTTCACTTCGTCATATGCCATTTCCAACCTTTCTTGATATTTACTATTTACCCCCGGTTTTATTAGCTCTTCAACCCTCACTAGCTCCCTTTTACATCCACCTACTCTATTCCCCCACTCTTTTGCTACAATTAATTTTCCTTCCACCAAAAAATTATCAGAAATACCTTTATCCATACCCCTAAACACGTGTATCTCAAGTAAATATGAGAACTAAACCCAGTCTTGGAAGTAGTCCTTGCAGCACCTTCAGGAGCTGAATGGAGGTAATCTCCATCTTTTGTGTCTTGGGTGCTATGGTAATCAATGCTTTTTTGCCTCCACCTGTGAATTTTGCAGGGATTGATCCCCCTCTCAAAGGGAAAAATACAATCATCATTTTGAGAAGAAGGCTAAGAGGGATCAATTCCTTTTTGCTTTCTCTGCAGAGAGCAAGAATCAGAAGCCTTACATCCTGATTCCTGATCTTTCTGTTTCAGATTCTTCCTTATTTGATACTGAAAGAAGACAGCCTTTTTTTGCATGATTTTGTAGCTGTGTTATCACCTATTGTGATCAGTGAACCCATGATTTTATGCAATGATACAGATTCTTTGGCTATTGCTCTTATCCAGCCTGAGCAAGAGATTATACATTACAGTAGTCTTACCAGTCAATACGAACCGTAACAGGTCTCTATCTCCCCCCCACGAGTACTGTATGCTTAACTCGGGGATCATCTTTTAGTTTCAGATTTTACTGAGTTTTCTCCTCCACGAAACAGGATCACTCTCCGGTGAGAATTTTGAAAGTATCACCTAAATGTACGCCACCTCAGACGCTGCACCCAGAGGCGATGAATCATCCTATTTCCCCAGGTAGAGAAACACCTTTGTTAGAAGGTGCTTACTATTCTCCTATTTGCACTCACAAGACTTTGACCTCCCTTTAACTCGTTGGCAAGTCATCTACTTCTTGTCTTGAAGGGGTTTCATTATTGCTTTAGTTTTGACAGAATCAAAAACTTTCTCATAGTCTATAAATTTCTTACATAGTGATTTTTTATACTACAGTATGTTGATTTTTCCATTAGATGGTTAATTATATGGATATGGTCAGTTGAATGTCCACTTCTAAAGCCTGCGTGCTCACTTAGTGGATTAAAGAATAGCTTCTTTTCTATTCGGCCTAATATAATCTTTGTAAAAATTTGGTACATTACGGAGAGTGAAATTTTTCAGGTCTTTTGTGTCTCCCTTTTTTTGAATCAGTATAATAAAGTTTTTTCAAGCTGTAGGTAATGAGCATTCTTACAGACATATTATGTAAAGCGAGTTTTATTTCTATGAAATCTCCTCTTATCTATTATTAAATCAATTGTTAGGCCATCTTTTCCTGCTACTTTGCCTCTTTTCATGCCTTTAATGCTTTCTTTACCTCTCCTACTGTTACCATACCACTAAGACCAGTTCTTAGAGACCAGACTAAGACTGGACCTCTATAAGCCGACTTCTTTATTTCAGTTTTTCTCGGCTTGCTCTGTGACTTTTTGTTGATAACCACTATTAGAGCATTGAACAGTTTTTGTACATGCTTCAAGTTTAGACGCCATTACCCTCTGGCAGACCCCATGGGGTACAGGCTTAGTCTATTAAGAGTTGGGCTCCAGTGATCCAGTTTTAAGTCATTCCATATTTGCAGGTAATGGGTGATGCCAGGCTTTGGAGTTGTCGGTGGGAGGGGTAACTATCCCCACTGATCATTGAACGCCCACCTAAAGAGAGACAACCCCTCTCTAATAGGGGATTGATTCCTGCTGAAATCTCGTCTCATGTTTAGCTACATGGGATAGGAGGACTGACATCCTCTGATAAGAGGGCGATAACCGACTTGCTGCTCCTTTGCAACCAACCTATTGACGACGACCTGGAAAATACGAACTTGGAGCTCGGTATTGACAATTCCAACTCGGGTTCTAATATTGTAATAGAACCCTGCTCATGCCATGTAGAAAAGAAGAAGAGAGGGAGGTAATGGGAGATATTTGCGAAAGGGGAAAAATATAGAGAAGCAGATATATTACCTGGTCACTATGAAATAGTGAATTATGACAAATTTTTTATTTTAGAATTTGAAAATGGAAGACAGGGAAATGTGAATGTTTTTAGAACCAATAAGGAAATAGTAAAAGTTTGTGGATGGCAGCCAAAAATTCTTCCCCAGGGTAATGGAAGTCTGTTGATAGAGACACTATCGCCCATACAAGTGAAAGATTGAAAGCACTTTCAACTTTGGATGGTCATAATATCAAATGCTTCTTGCACCCCCTTTTTTTTAACCAGAGAAGGGGTATGATATGTGCTCCAGAATTACTAGAGATAGAGGCAAAAGAAATTGAGGATGAACTGAAAAGTCAAGGACTAGTAAAAGGAGTTAGAATGAGAAAGAGAGTTGGTGAATGTGTTCCGCTAGCTACTTTAGTTTTAATTTTTGATCAGTGTAGTGTACACAATTTTATTAAGGTTGGTTTGCTATCTTGTATCCCTTTGTCATTACGATGTTATCATTGCCAAATGTAAGGCCATTTAAGCCAAAAGTTGCAAGGAAAAAACTGAATAATAAGCCAGCTGTTTGTACCAACTGTGAAAAAAATAGTCATAGAGCTTGCACAGAAAATTCAAGTTGTATTCATTGTGGGGAAGCACACCCAGCTACACCTAAAAGCAGTGTAAAGTTTATCTAAAAAAAAAGAAATTGTTCCGTAACCGAAATACAAACCACGCTATTTACATTGGGTTTACCTTTTAGCGTAGCTGAAATGATGAGCCAATAGTTTTTAACGAGGGTTAATTACCCCCACGCTAGTTAGCGGGGGTAGGGGAAGGGATAGCTTGCTACCCCTCCCCCCCACACACCGGTGATTTGCTTCACTTCATCGTCCTCGTTGACAGCCTTTAATCTTTTTCTGCTTTTTCTTTCAGTTTGTGTGTGTGTATTAGAAGTTGACCACCTTTATTATTACTATGCGTACGTGGCCTGGAATTGCCGGCCGCCCTTGTGGTACTTTTATGTCAGCTGTGGACACTGATCCTCACACCCTGTGCCCGCAGTGTCGAGGCCGACAGTGTGATCAGGAAAATAAGTGTAGTGAGTGCAGGGAGTGGTCTGCCTCCCAGTGGGAGAGGTTTGGCCGCCGGCGTAAGAAGAAGTCCAAGAGAGACCGTTCTCCTTCCGGGGTTGCCTTGAAGGAGGAAGGTTTTCGGGGACTCTTCTTTCGCCGCCCAAACCTCCTCCGAAGCTCCCCCTCGTTCGGCTCCTAAGGAGAGTCGGCCGAGTGGGAGCGCATGCCCTAGTTCTGTTTCCCGACCTTGGGTTGGGGGAGAGGGCGTCGCCTCCCATAGCGGGGCGGTTCCTCCTCCTCCCCCGGGGGAGGTTATTGATGAATCTTTGTCTAACGATGATCTTTTTCATATTTGGGCTTCCCTGGGGCTTAAGGGCCTGCCCTCCAAGGTTGCCCTGATTGACCTTGTCCAGTTGGGGGCCGCCGTTAAGCAGTCGCCGGTGATAGCAGAGGTAGATCCTCTGTCTATCGTCGACGTCGTGGTGGCAGAGGCTTCCGACGGGGCGGGTCAATCCTCTGCAGGTGCAGTTGTGGATGTTGGTGCTGACGGCTCTCCTCCCCCTTCCGTACATCCTTCGAAGGGGGAAGGGAGTCCTACGGGCTCTTCTGCTGTCCAGCTTCCCTCTAAGGGGAGTGCTTTGACTGAGACTCCCCTTCGGAGGACTGATGGTCCTGACGATCTTCCTCGTGGCCGCCTTCGCCTTCGGGGCAAAGGGATTCTTCCCTTACGCCTGCAGTGTTAGCGCACAGGCGCTCTCCTGCTCGTCAGCGCTCTCCTGTTCGTCGGCGATCTCCTGTTCGCCAGCGCTCTCCTGATGATCGCCCCTCTTCTCGCCAGCGCTCTCCTGAGGACATCCTTCAACCTGTTGTTCCTGAGGAGTGCCCAGCGCGCCAGCGTTCCCCTGCTCGCCCTTCTGCAGTGTTAGCACACAGGCACTCTCCTGCTAATCAGCGCTCTTCTGACCGTCATCGCTCTCCTGCTCGTCAGCGCTCTTCTGAGGACCATCGCCCCTCTGCTCACCAGCGCTCCCCTGTGGTCTCCGAATATCCTGCAGTTCCTGTTGTGCGCCCTGCGCGCCATCAGTCTCCTGAGCGCCCTTGCGACCCTCAGCTTGTTCCTGCACAACATCGCTCGCGTTCTCCAGCGCGTGTTTCTAAAACACACGTTCGCCCACGTGCTTCCTGTTCCTGTTCGTGAACGTTCGCCTTTGCGTCCCGCGCCGATTGTTCCCTCACAGGATTCCACGCGTCGCCCTCTTGCTCGCCAGCGATCACCAGTTCTCCAGCGATCACAGACGATTCAACAATCGCCTGCTCGTCAGCGTTCTCCTACGCGTCAGCGATCACCTGAACATCGGCGATCTCCAGACCGCCCGCGTGACCTATCGCCTGCGCGCAAGCGTTCTCCAACGCGCCGTCGCCCAGAAGATCTGGAAGGACATGGGTCTCCCTCTGTTAGCTCGCCCTCGTGCGGTCGTTCGCCTGCGCGATATACGCGCTATCGCTCGCCAACGCGACACCATGCGCCGACGCGCCATCGCTCGCCTGCGCGCCAGCGTTCACCAGCGCACCACCGATCGCCTGCTCGCAATCGCTCTCCCACGCGCTACAGGTCTCCTGACCAACGTCGCCAGCGATCTTCGGAGCGTTCTCGCTCGCCCACGCGTCAACGCGTTCCCTCGCTGACGCGCCAACACATTCGTTCACCGGCTCACCCACGCGCTCGTTCGCCTGTACGCCCTCGCGCCCACTCGCCTGCGCGCCCGCGCGACCGCTCGCCTGCGCGCATGCGCGACCATTCGCCGGCGCACCCGTGCGTCCGCTCGCCTACGCGCCCGCGCGACCATCGTTCGCGCCGAATTTCGCAGCCAGTGACAGCAGCAGGAACGCGTGTCACCAGACCGCGCTCAGGATTGCCTCTACCAAAGCGCAGGACCCTTGTGCAGGACAGGGAAGACACTTCAGAGAGGTCAGTGCGTCTTTCTTCCCCTTTTCCTTTTCAGGCAGGTCCAGTGGTGTCCACTCCGAAGGATCGCCCGATCCCCTTCCCTCCAGCGGGGGTTTCGGACTCTGTGTCCGTGGAACGACAGACTTGGTTTGGTCCTCTGATGCGGGCGTTAGTGAGGGTTATGAAGCCAGCACTCGCCGATCAGGGGAACAAGCCAACGACTGCCTCACCTCCGCTGAAGAGAAAGAGAGGAGTGGACTTCGTGGTAACTTCCCCCAGGGAGAAGTTGGTTCCTAAGAGGACTGTCGGGAAGGCCCCATCCCCTTTGCAGGCGTTTTCTCCTTCTCCCGTGGACAAGGCTTTTCCGTCCTCGGGTGAGTCCAGTGAGGTGATAGTCTCCCCCTCGGCACCAAGGGGGGAGCCTTCTCTTCATGGAGGAGAATCGTCTCGCGCGGAAGGGGCTCGCCGAACCTCTTTGTTGGGATCCTGTATCCCTCCCAGGAGGGAACCCAAGGACTCCAAGACCATCCCGAAATCGTCTTCAAGGATTCGCCAGGAACCCGCTGCTCCATGCTTCGCCCCAGGAAGAGATTCTGGGGACGGGAGACTTAGCTGCCAGCCCGCAAGGAGGAGACCAGCAAGAATCTGAACATGCCTTCTGGCATGTCCTGAGCCTGATGAGGCAACTCAACGGGTTCATGGGTCCCGTGATCGCCCCCCGAGAAGGCAAGGACACGGTCCTGGACCAAGTGTTCGACGTTCAGAAGGCCCCTAAGACCAGTACGGCTCTGCCCTGGTCTCGGGGATTGAAGAGTGCCAGAGCCAGGGCCAATACCCAGCTCGCGATTCTTGCCTCCTCCAGTCGTTTCTCTGCCGGGAACAAACTCATCCCACCTCCTCGTCTCCAGCAGAGGTATTTTGAGATCTTGCTCTTCCTCTCCATCACTCCGTAGAAGAGCTGGCTAAGGGAGTTCCCCTCGAGAAGCTCTCCGCCCGGCAGGTGTCGTTCTCGGCGTCGGAGATCCTGAGCCATGAGAAGGTCGCGAAGTGCGCCATGCAGGCCACTTCGTGGCTGGATATATGGCTGGGAACTCTAGGCATCCTATTGCGCTCCGAGGACTTGTCTAAGGAGACCAATAGGAAGGCCCTGGAGACCTCCTTACTCTCGGGCACCCGCTCCATCGAGTTCCTGGCGCACCAGGTCACCACCCTGTGGGCCAACTCGGTGTTGAAGCGGCGCGATGCGGTGACCGAGAGGTTCCACCCGAAGGTCCCCGCCGTGGATGTCTGTAGGCTCAGACATGCTTCCCTCCTTGGGGAGAATCTGTTGGAGCCACAGGATATGGAGCGAACGGCTGAGAGGTGGAGGAAATCTAGCACGGACTCCCTCCTCCATAGGGCCCTTACAGCTCGGCCCTATAAGCCTCCAGCTCCGCAACAACAGCAGCAGCAGCCTCGTAAGGCACCGAAGCAGGCACCGGCAGCTAAGAAAGTGGTGTCTAAGCCCCAGCCCTTTCCAGCCAAGGTCACGAGGGGCGGTAAGTCCTCCAGGGGAGGCAAGACTCTTAGAGGGAGCGGCCGCGTCCGCAAACCCTAGGAGTGGCAGTCCCCCGCGTGTCCACCTGTGGGGGGATGCTTTCAATGTTGCGTGCACAGGTGGCAGCAACACAGGGCCGATGCTTGGACGGTTTCAGTGATTGGCCAAGGCTATCGCATCCCGTTCATAACATCTCAACCTCCCCTGACAGCGAATCCAGTGTCGTTGAGCTCCTATGCCACGGGATCGGCAAAGTGGCTGGCCCTTCGGGCGGAAGTCGAGACCATGCTCAAGAAGGATGCTCTCCAGGAGGTTGTCGACGGCTCCCCAGGCTTCTTCAGTCGACTCTTTCTTGTAAAGAAGGCGTCTGGAGGCTGGAGACCTGTCATCGACCTCTCGGCTCTGAACGGGTTTGTCAAGCAAACTCGGTTCAGCATGGAGACATCGGACACGGTCAGACTTGCGGTGAGACCTCTAGACTTCATGTGCACACTGGATCTAAAGGACGCGTACTTCCAGATCCCAATCCATCCATCTTCCAGGAAGTACTTGAGATTCTGCCTAGACAACAAGATCTACCAGTTCAAGATGCTGTGTTTCGGTGTCTCCACAGCTCCTCAGGTGTTCACCAGAGTGTTCACCCTGATTTCATCTTGGGCGCACAGGAACGGCATTCGTCTCCTTCGTTATCTGGACGACTGGCTGATCCTAGCAGACTCGGAGTCGACCCTTCTTCGGCACCGAGACAGGCTTCTAGGTCTTTGCCAGGATCTGGGGATCGTGGTAAACCTCGAGAAGTCCTCTCTGCAGCCGTCCCAACGACTGGTTTATCTAGGCATGCTGATAGACACCAATCTCCACAAAGCCTTTCCATCAGACGACAGGATAGCAAGGCTGAGGAGGGTGGTGGAACCCTTCCTCAGGCGAGAAGAGCTTCCCGCCCAATCGTGGTTGCGTCTCTTAGGTCACCTGTCCTCCCTGGCTCGTCTGGTTCCCAACGGCCGCCTCAGGATGAGATCCCTACAGTGGCGGCTCACGTCCTGGTGGAATCAAGGATCCGATTCCCCGGACGTTCAGGTCCCGATGGGATCTTTGGAACGGACGGATCTGCGGTGGTGGCTGGTCGACGAGAACCTGCGAAAGGGAGTGAGTCTTCTCGTCCTCCCCCCGGAATTGACACTGTTTTCGGACGCGTCAAAAGAAGGGTGGGGGGCGCACGTTCTGAACCAGAGGATCTCAGGCCTTTGGTCAGAATCAGAAAAGTGCCTACACATAGACCTGCTAGAGTTGAAGGCCGTCTTTCTGGCTCTTCAACAGTTCCAACGGACCCTGGCGGGTCATTCCGTGGTGGTGATGAGCGACAACACCATGGTAGTGGCTTATATCAACAAGCAGGGAGGCACTTTTTCGCAGCAGCTATCCCATCTTGCAGTAGAGATTCTGAGGTGGACCGAAGTCCACTCGATAACACTATCAGCTCGCTTCATTCCTGGCAAGAGGAATGTGCTCGCCGACAGCCTGAGCAGGGCCTCGCAGATAGTGAGTACTGTACTGAGTGGTCTTTGGATCCTCAGATAGCCAAAAAAGTCCTGACTTTGTGGGGTTCCCCGACCGTGGACCTGTTTGCGACAGCGTTGAATTTCAAGCTGCCTCTATACTGCTCCCCAGTCCCGGACCCCAAGGCTCTCTGGCAAGATGCTTTCCAACAACGGTGGGACAACATCAACGTGTGCGCCTTCCCACCGTTCTGTCTGATGAGAAGGATGCTCAACAGGATCAGACTATCGGTCAACTGTTCGATGACTCTGGTAGCTCCGCTATGGCATCACGCGGAATGGTTCTCGGACCTTGTGCAGCTCCTGACGGAGCTCCCGAGGGAACTTCCTCCACGACACGAGCTTCTCAGACAACCCTACTCCAACGTCCTTCATAAGGCCGTGGCCTCGCTTCGGCTTCACGCCTGGAGACTGTCCAGCGTCTCCTCACGGAGAGAGGCTTTTCGCAACAAGTTGCGGAGAGAATGTCTCGGCACCTGCGAAAGGCCTCTGAGGGAGTCTACCAGGCGAAGTGGAGAGTCTTTTGTGGTTGGTGTAGTGGGAGGGGTATCTCTCCACTCGATGCCACTATTCCAGCAATAGCGGACTTCCTCGTATATCTGCGGGAGGAAATGCGCCTTTCTGTCTCGGCAGTGAAAGGCTATCGCTCAGCCTTAAGCTTGGCTTTCAGGCTGAAAGGCGTGGACATTTCTTCCTCGCTAGAACACTCTCTACTCATACCTAGCTATGAGCTTACCTGCCCCCAGTCGGAAGTGAGACCTCCTCCTTGGAACGTGATTTGGGTCCTCAGGCCTCTTAAGAGACCTCCCTTCGAACCATTATGCCAAGCCTCCGATCACCACTTGTCTTGGAAGATGGCTTTCCTGCTCGCTTTGGCTTCGGCCAAGCGGGTTAGCGAACTTCATGGTCTCTCGTACGATATCACCCATTCAAGGGGATGGGGGGAGGTAACGTTCAGGTTCGTCCCTGAGTTTGTGGCCAAGACTCAGAATCCTGGAGTGCCGGATCCTCGGTTCGACTCTTTCATGATCGTGAGTCTCCGCTCTGTAACAAGTGACCCAGACCAGCTGCTACTATGTCCAGTAAGGTGTTTGAGGTACTACTTGAAGAGAACGGCTGCAGTCCGTCCTCAAGTGCGAGCATTGTTTGTGAGCACAGGCAGGACAAAGAGGAGGGACACCAGGAACACCATCTTAGCTTGGATTCGAAGGGTTATCCACCACGCCTTGAATCCAGACCCTCCTCCGTCACGTCGACCTAGGGCACACGATGTCGGGTGTTGCTACGTCCCTGGACTTCAAGAGAAACTTCTCTGTGACGCAGGTGCTTCAAGCTGGGGTCTGGAAACGTCAGACGACCTTCACAGCCCACTACCTGCAGGACGTGACCCACAGGAGGCTCGATACGTTTTCTATCGGCCCTGTGGTGGCTGCACAACAGCTGGTCTAACCTCAGGCTCCTTTATGGACAAGTAGCAGTAGGTTGAGGGCGTTGTTACCCGGTTTTAGTCTGCGTAAATGAAAGAGTATGTCTGGCCCTTACTTCTTTCTTCATTCTCCCCTCTCTTGGGGAAGCAGCATCCTGGTCCTCGCATAGCTGACCTCGACCTCTGCAGGTAACCCATGCTTCCTTGTGCTCCTAGTATTAAGCTTAATACTGTTGCGTCCCCCATACCCTGACGAGGTGGTATTGGGAACGTCCTATCCTAGATTCCTATCTAAAGGTCTCAAGGTCAACTTCATAGGACGAGTCACACTTTCCTCCACACACAACTTATGTAGGCCACTCGTTCCTAGCGAAGCAAGGAACTTGTGAGGTGCAGGGGCTCCTCCTCTCAAGTGCTACTCACTGAGGGATGGAGTCCCCGGGCAAAGCCGAAGTCAGTAAGGCTGGGGACTTTCCACCCTTCCTAAGGGGTAAGTCACCCAATGTAAATAGCGTGGTTTGTATTTCGGTTACGGAACAAATGACAAATTCGGAGATAATTTGTATTTTTCCTAACCATACAAACCTTAGCTATTTACACATATTTGCCCGCCAGCCCTGGTCCCCAAGTCAAGTCCTACCTCTAAGTGAAGTGAAGCAAATCTCCGGTGTGTGGGGGGGAGGGGTAGCAAGCTATCCCTTGCCCTACCCCCGCTAACTAGCACGGGGGTAATTAACCCTCGTTAAAAACCATTGGCTTGTCATTTCAGCTATGCTAAAAGGTAAACCCAATGTAAATAGCTAAGGTTTGTATGGTTAGGAAAAATACAAATTATCTCCGAATTTGTCATTTCAGGCCATTAGCACCATGGAAAGGGTTGCTTTTAATGAGGCTCATAAAAGATATCTTGAAAAACAGATCAAGCCAGAGCAACCTTTTTTACTGGCTTTGAAGAAAAACTGGCCAAGGCACATTGACAAAAATAGTATCCTCACTTCCAACATAAAGAAAGATATGAAATTAGTTAAAGAAGTTGAAAATCTCATTGCAAATTTATATCCGGAAGGTATAGTAAAATCAAAACAGATACTTAAAAAACAGAAAGATATTCAAAAGCCATCTACTCCCATTATAAATAATAGTATAACTCTCTCTCATGCCTTGTCCTTGCTTGATTTGATGGAGTGGGAAGGTGCAAAAACCTGGTAGCTCACTACCCTTTAATCGTAAGAGAAAGATCTCCATCTCTCTCGCACCCTTCCATAAGAAACATTAAAGTTATGACTTCAAATGAATATGATGTCTAGTCTGCTGATGTTTCTAATCAACTGGAAGACAACTAAATAAATCAGAAATTCAAGTTGAGCTCCATCATCCCCCTCACCAATTAGATAAAGAGGACACAAAGAAAAAGAAAAACACAAAACTCAATATATCAAGGCCCTCTCTAAACAAACCTACAGGAAATAGTGTTAGATCAAAGATGTCTTCCAAAAAATATGCCATTGCTTTTTCCTCCATTCTGCAATGGAAGTGGCAGCGTTTAAGGGCCAAATATGAAGAAATTAAGCTCCTCATTTGTGAGCACTCCCCTATAATTGTATGTCTACAGGAGAGCAATCTCGATGCTAATACTTCTTGTCCTTGTGAGTATGTTAGCTATAGGACACCATATGATTAATAAGCAGGGAGCCAAGGCAGAAGTCTTATATACGTTCTTCAAGATGTTCCCCAAATATCTTTGTCTATCTGTACCCCTCAGTAGGCCGTGGTTGTACAGATAGATATACAGAGAAAATACACCATCTGCTCTCTTTACTTGCCTCCAAATGATAAGATCTCGTATCATAATTTAGTAGAGTTGATTCAACTACTCCCTCAACCTTTTCTCTTCTTAGGAGATTTGAATAGTTGACATCCTTTATGGAGCGATGTTTTAGCAAATGCAAAGAGTAATATTATATCATCATTTGTGGAGAAAGAAGATGTAGGACTCCTTAATACAGGAGAGTGCATTAGGACACCATATGATCAACAAGCAGGGAGCCAAGGCGGAAGTCTTATATACGTTCGTCAAGATGTTCCCCAAATATGTTTGTATATCTGTACCCCTCAGTAGGCCATGGTTGTACAGATAGATATACAGAGAAAATACACCATCTGCTGTCTTTACTTGCCTCCAAATGATAGCATCTCATATTATAATTTAGTAGAGGTGATTCAACTACAGTACTCCTTCAACCTTTTCTCTTACTAAGAGATTTGAATAGTTGACATCCTTTATGGGGCGATGTTTTAGCAAACGCAAGGGGTAATAATATCTCATTAGTTGTGGAGAATGAAGATGTAGGACTCCTTAATACAGGAGAGCCGATACACTTTCATGTTCAGACAGATAACTTGTCATGCCTTGACCTATCAATTGCAAGTTCTATCTGCCTTCTCGATTTTGATTGGGGAACATTAGATGATTGGCATACCAGAGATCATGCACCAACTATTATAACCACCCACAAGGATCCACCTTTACAGAGATCGCCACGATTGAACTTTGACAAGGTAGCTGCGATAGATTTTGTTAGCTAAGTGAAGTTGAAGGGAATGTAGAACAGTTTGAAAGTGTTGATGATGCCATAGACTTACTGAATAGAACTCTCCATACAGCAGGAGTCAATTCGATTCCCAAAACCACAGGGTTATTCAAATGGCGACCAGTCCCCTGTTGGGCTACAGAATTAACTGCTCTCCACAGAACTACACGAAAATCTCTGACTAGATGGTGTAGATGCCACACAGAAGAGATTTTGGTAATATATAAAAAATGTAGAGCACAGTTTTGTCGTGCCATGAAAGAAGCTAGCCGTCAATCTTGGATGTCTTTTTTTACCTCTATTAATTGTAGAACACCACTATCTTCTGTGTGGAAGAAAGTATAAAAGGTAGGCAAATTCACACAACCCTCCACCGGTGTTGAAGGACAATTCATTTTTATTTTTAGTCTAGGGTGGTGCCCCTCATTTGGAATCCGTAAATCGAAGGGTGTACTAAGTTGAAACAGATCATGAAATAGAAGGGCCAGACATTGTGCCAGAGCAAAGGTGTGATCTCTTCTTCTCTGGATCGTGGTCTTGAAGTAGCAAATATATTTTTTTTTTAAACCAATAGGAAAAGTATGTGGAGTGTATAAATTTTTAAAGAAAAGAGAAAGAAAAATCTATAAAGCAAACATTCAGCTGTTGTTACCAGATTTTAAGCTAAAATTTAACCAGCCATTGAATACTTTTAAGAAGATAACTTTTTTCTTAGTTGCAAGTTTGTGGAGGGCTTAGTCTAGTGTAACAAGAAACGAACTCAAGATTTGTAAGATATATTATGAAATTGTTTTTTGGGAAATAAATATAAAAGATCTCCTGATATGTGATTGTACGCATAAAATCACTTTATGAACCTAACAGATTAATGTTTGGTACCCATATTCATTAATGGAGAAATTGTTTTCCTTTTCAGAATGAGTTGAGAAGTTTGAAAGAAAAAAGTTCAGAATGGGGATGGGAGGCTACAGACATCTCCAACCATACATCAAACCACAAGAGATCACAAAATCATGATTGGGTAGATGGTCCTCAGGCCTTGAATTCTCATAGTCTTCATGATTCTCTACCAAATGCACTGGAAGTCCAGAATCAGCAGGTATGTTTTTTCCATGAGTTTTGTAGGAAACGGATGCAGAATTCTCAGAAATTATTTTAGTTTTAATCTATGCAGTACTTTAATGGAATTGAGAAATTGTCATGTTTGATTGGATACTAGGTTCTGATACAGTAGGTGATAACTGAGAAAATAGAAAATTTGAAGCTAAGTAAAAAAATTTAATTCCTTTTTGTATGTTAGAATTACTAAATGGTATTCCTGCTGTATGTATTTATGTAATTAAAGACATGCAAGTGAATGTAAGGATTGTAAAGCTATAGGCAGTGAATTATATAGTAAATTATGAGTTCTGTTTTCATAAATTTAAGAATATTTCTTCTACATAAATATGTAGTACATTAAAGGCTGAAAATTACAGACCTAAATTACAAATTCTAATATTTTATGAACTGGGCTGGAAAATAGTGTTAGTTTGGCGTATGAGAGTAGAACACTGGTATTCTTGATGCTAGACAGAACAGATGGCTTGTTACGCATAAGCATCAAGCTATAAATCTATTGACTGGATGTTAAGTAGACAAGAGAATGAATAGTGCATTTTAAAATTTTTGATGAGCATTTTGTGTAATTTTTTTATGATGGTACCAGTTAGTTGGCTGTCCATAAGTAAATCTGCAGTTGGTGAATTTGTGGATAAGAAGGGCAAGCTGTGCTGACCTCTTCATCAACTTACCTTTTTTCTTTCTACTTATACTTTGCTCCATTGCATGCAAGTAACTCTCACTTCCGTACTTCTTTTTTGAGGGATAAGTCGGAATAGTACACATCGTATCAATGAATTACAGTATCTTATTTAATTCAGTGTCAAAACTTTCTGTTCACCTTCCTGTCAAAACCTTGAACATTTGTAAATTACAGTGTGATCTCATTTCTGTGGGACATATAGAATATCAAATACAGAGAAATTGTGTGAAGTAGCACTACCCTTTGGTAGGGTGAGTAGCAAAACTATTCATGGATAATGCCGTGTCACATTTTTATACAATTTTAAAGACAGAAACAGTCATCTCTAGATATGTTCCGTGTCAAAATTGAACATACAAGTGTAAAAAGAAAAGCGGAAAAGTGTAAAAAATATTGTAGAGTTAAGTGATTTAGTTAGTGATAATGAATGCTGGTCAAGAGAGAGAACTCCCAATATTTTACCTGAAGTTCTTATGGAGGGAGATTCTCCCTCTAAGCAATAACATCCTCCTCTTCCTCCTTGTGTTTTATCCCTTATGCAAGCTGTGACTCCCCTCAAAGGTAAAGTGCACCTTGATTTGCAAGTTTTCCAATTTTTATTTGGAATTATTAATTTGTATTCATTTTTCATGTTGTTAGCAATTATAGTTTCTTCTTAAAATACCAATTAAACCCTTTAAAAAAGAGTGTACAGTACAGTATAGCATATTTGTATTTATAAATATTTTTAACTCATCAATTGAATTCCCTTTACAGTATTTCTTATGGTAGAAAGTAATTTGGTTTATGAGAATTCTGGGTTACGAACTTGTTCCTGGAACAGATTAAACTCTCGTACGGAGGTACTACTGTATTCTTATATAGTTTCTTTAGGTGTTATGCAAGCTCTCTTGCCTTCAAGGTAGCAACAAGGCAGGTTTATTAAAGATTCGTTCCGTAACTGAAATACAAACCACGCTATTTAATATGGGTAATTACTTTCGGCGTAGCTGAAATGACGAGCCATTAGAATTTTAACGCAGGTTTACTACTCCACCGCTAGTTAGGGGGGGGGTAGGGAGGGTAGCTTGCTCCCCCCCCTCACACACACCTGTGCTGAGCTCACTTTGCTCTCGGCTCGGGTGGTAGTCGGACGTGTACGCTGTCACTCTTGCCTTCTCTGACAACCATTACTAATCTTTTGTTTGCTTTTTCTTTGACAGTGTGTGTGTGAAGTTGGCTTCTGCGATGCATAAGTGTCCTGGTTTACCTGACCGCCCTTGTGGTACCTATATGTCGGTGGTTGAAACGGACCCCCACACCTTGTGTCCTTACTGTAGGGGCCAACGGTGTGATAAGAGTAATGTATGTGGTGAGTGCAGGGAGTGGTCTACCTCCGAGTGGGAGAGGTTTTCCCGGTGCCGGAAGAAGAAGTCCAGGTGGGATATTTCTCCTTCGAAGATATCTTTGAAAGGAGAGAATCCCAAGGGCTGTTCTTCCGTGCCCCAAACCTCCTCCGAAGCTCCCACTCGATCGGTTTCTTCCGAGAAACTGTCGAGTGGTGGCGTAGGCCGCAATTCTGTTGACCGATCTCGGGGTTTGGGAGAGGGAGTTGCCTCCTATAGCGAGGCAGCTCCTCCTCCTCCCCCCCCGGGGGAGGATTTAAATTTAAATGTAAATGTAAATGTGACTAATAATGATTTGTTGCAGCTTTGGGCTTCCTTGGGGCTTGAGGGTTCGCCCTCCAAGGAAGCCTTGTTTGACATGATCAGATTGGGGGCAGCTGTCAAACAATTGCCGACTTTAGCAGAGGTTGATCCTCTGTCTATCGTCGACGTTGTTGTGGCAGAGGCTTCTGATGAGTTGTATCAAACCTCTGCTCCTGATGTTGCTGATGTAGCTGAAGGCTTAGTTCCCCCCTCCGAACATCTTTCGAGGGAGGAACTAAGTCCAACGGTCTCTCCTGCCGGTGATTCTCCCCCTCGGGGGAGTTCACTCAGAGAGACTCCTCTTCGGAGGACTGCTGATGGTCAGCTTGCTGACCCCACGATCCCCAGAGGGCTTATAAGGCGTAAAGCCCGCCTTCCTCTTCGCCGTAGAGGCCTTCCTTCACCTCACAAGGGTGTTAGGAGGCGCCTCTTTGGTTCATCATCGCCACAGTCTGCCGCAGAGGCACCTCGCCGTTGTTTACCGACTCTTCCAGCTACATCCCGGGACCTCTCCGCAGATCGTTTGCGATCTCATTCGGTGGAAGGTCGTCCTTGCAAAGGACACGCCGACCTTCCACCCACCAGACCAGCTGACCTGCCGCTGATGCGCTGTGGGCGCCCACTAACCCTGTTTTTAAACGGGCAACGGTCCCTTCGGGGCACAAGGGACTTTCACACAATGTGTCTAAGTCCCTTACGCGCCAGGAATCCCCTGCGCGCCATCGTTCACCTGCGCGCCATCGTTCACCTGCGCGACAGCGTGCAATTGCGCGCAAGCGCTCTCCAGCTGCTGTAGTTCCTGTTATAGCGCGCCAGCGCTCACCTGTTAGCCAGTGCGCCACTGCGCGCCCTTATCCTGATGCGCGCCCACGTTCTCCTGTGCGCCAGCGCTCACCTGCGCTCCAACGATCTCCTGCGCGCCCACGATCTTCTGATCTGGGCGCAAAGGGGAAGATAACCTCTTCCCCTGCTCGCCAGCGCTCTCCAACGCGCCATCAAACGCCGACGTGCCATCGGACCCCGTCTCCTCGCCCTCGCGCGCGCAAGCGCTCATTCAGCCTGCTGCGCGCCCTCTGCAATCACCGGAACGCGCCATTGATCGCCCGCTCACCCTCGCCTGCGGGCCATCACTTGCCCGCGTGCGCCATCGCTCGCCCGCGCGCCCTCGCCATCGCCCATGCGCGCCCTCGCCATCGCCCATGCGCGCCCTCGCCATCGCCCATGCGCGCCCTCGCCATCGCCCTCGCCATCGCCCTCGCGCGCCCTCGCCATCGCCCTCGCCATCGCCCTCGCGCGCCCGCACGCGAGCGATCCATGCAAAATTCCATCGCGCGAGCGCCAGCGCGATCCCCAGCACGATCCCACACTTGAGGCTGCAGGACGCCGCACAGCCAGGGCAAACCCCCCCCCCCCCCCCCCCCCCCCCCCCGGCCGCCGCCGCCGCCGCCGCCGCAAGTGCAGAACAGCCCGCTCGCCGGAGGGAGGGAGAACTCCGGATAGGTCCAGGAACTTTTCTTCTTCCTTTCAGGCAGACCCTTCTTTGGTAACTCCTCCTAGGGATCGAACGATTCCCTTCCCTCCAGAGGGAGTATCTGACAGCACAGCTGTCAGTCGGCAGCCCTGGTTTGGGTCCTTTGTCAGAGCGGTCATGCAGGCTTTTAAGCCTGTTCTCTCTGAGCTGGTCCACAAATCAGTGGCAGCTTCGCCTCCCCTGAAGAGGAAGAGAGGAGTAGCTGACGTGGTGACTTCTCCAAGGGCGAAGCTGACTCCTCGGAAGTCTTTAAGGAAGGCCTCCTCCCCCTCCCAGATTTTCTCTCCCTCCCCTTCGGACGAAGATTTCCCGTCCTCAGGGGAGTCACGTGTGGTGAGGCGTTCCCCCATCGCACCAATGAGGGAAACCCCACCTCGCGCAGAGAAGTCTTCTTGGGTAGGGGTGGAGAAGAGCCTCCCACCATCACTGTTGGAGTCCTGCATCCCTCCCAGGAGGGAGTCGAAGGACTCCAAGACTTTACTGAAGTCGTCCTCAAGAATTAGACCAGAGCCAGCCAAGCCCTCGGAGAGTATCCACGAGTCCCCACAAGAAGAGGCTTTTGGGGACAGGAGACTTCGCTGCCAGCCCTTCAGGAGGAGAGCTACAGGAGTCAGAGCATGCGTTCTGGCAGGTTCTGACCCTTATGAGGAATCTCAATGGGTTCGCGGATCCAGAGATTCCCCCTCGTGAGGTCTTGGACTGAGTCTTTGATACTCAAAAACCCTCTAAGGCCAGCGCGGCTTTGCAATGGTCCCAAGGGGTTAAGAGTGCCAGAGATAAGGTCGAGGGCCAGCTCTCCGAGCTTGCCTCCTCCAGCTGATCCAGTGCCGGTAACAAACTCCTCCCGCCTCCTCGTGTCCATCAGAGGAGGTACTTTGACATCATGGAGGAGACTTGTTTAGCTCTTCCCTTACACCATTCTTTGGAAGAGCTTACCAGGAGAGTCCCTCTAGAGACACCCTCCAACCGGCAAGTGTCGTTCTCGGCTACGGAGATCCTTAGCCAGGAGAAGGTGGCGAAGTGTGCTATGCAAGCAAATTTGTGGCTGGACATCTGGCTAGGGTCTCTCGGCATCCTGTTACGATCTGAGGACTTGTCCAAAGAGAGTACCAGGAAGGCCATGGAGACCTTTCTACTTTCAGGCACTCGTACCATCGATTTTCTAGCCCACCAAGTCTCGAACTTGTTGGCTAATACCATCTTGAAGCGTCGAGATGCTGTGTCTGAGAGATTCCACCAGAAGTTCCCCAGCATCGAGATAGACATTCTTCTATCTTGGGGAAGAATTTGTTTGAGCCTAAGGACGTGGAGCAGGCGGCTGAGAGATGGAGGAAGTCCAACCAGGACTCTCTCCTACATAGGGCTTTAACATCAAAGCCCTATAAACCTCCAGCAACCACGTCCTACCAAGACCACGAAACCGGCAGCTGCAGCGAAGACAACAGTGTTGAAGCCCTTTCCTGTCAAGGACAAGAAAGGCAAAAAGTCCTCCAGGGGAGGAAAAAATCCTAGAGGGGGTGGCCGAGGTCGCAAACGCTAGGATTGGCAGTCCCCCTGCATGTCCACCAGTGGGGGGATGCCTAAAAATTTGCGCAAACAGGTGGCAGCAACTCGGGGCCGATTCTTGGACGATTTCCATAATCAGTCAAGGATATCGCGTCCCGTTCACAACATCTCTACCTTCCCTGACAGCGAATCCAGTGTCGTTGAGCTCCCTTGCCATGGGATCGGCAAGGGGGCAAGCCCTTCGGGCAGAAGTCGAGACCATGTTGAAGAAGGGCACTCTTCAAGAGGTCGTCGACGGGTCCCCAGGCTTCTTCAGTCGACTCTCTCTTGTAAAGAAGGCGTCTGAAGGCTGGAGACCAGTCATCGACCTCTCAGATCTGAACAGGTTTGTCAAGCAGACCGCGTTCAGCATGGAGACGGCAGACACGGTCAGACTTGCAGTAAGGCTGCAAGACTTCATGTTACACTGGACCTGAAGGACGCGTTTTTCCAGATCCCAGTCCATCCGTCATCAAGGAAGTACTTAAGATTCAGCCTAGACAACAAGATCTACCAGTTCAAGGTGCTGTGTTTCGGTCTCTCCACAGCACCTCAGGTTTTCACCAGTGTTCACACTAATATCGTCGTGGGCATACAGGATCGACATCCGTCTCCTCCGTTATCTGGATGACTGGCTGATCCTAGCAGACTCGGAGTTAGCCCTTCTTCGACACCGAGCCAAACTTCTGGGACTTTGCCAAGATCTGGGGATCATGGTAAATCTCGAGAAGTCTTCTCTGCTTCCTACTCAAAGACTGATATATCTAGGCATGATCATAGACACCAATCTCCACAAAGCCTTCCCATCAGACGACAGGATAGCAAGGCTGAGGAGGGTCGAGAGTCCTTTCCTCAGACGAGAAGAGCTCCCAGCCCAATCGTGGTTACGTCTCCTAGGCATGATCATAGACACCAATCTCCACAAAGCCTTCCCATCAGACGACAGGATAGCAAGGCTGAGGAGGGTCGAGAGTCCTTTCCTCAGACGAGAAGAGCTCCCAGCCCAATCGTGGTTACGTCTCCTCGGTCACCTCTCATCCTTGGCCCATTTAGTTCCCAACGGTCGCCTCAGAATGAGATCTCTGCAATGGCGACTCAAGTCCCGGTGGAATCAAGGTCACGATTCCCCGGATGTCATGATCCCTATGGGTCCTGCAGAATGGACGGATCTTCAGTGGTGGGTGACAGACGAGAACCTACGAAGGGGAGTGGATCTTCTCGTCCTCCCCCCGGATTTGATGCTGTTTTCGGACGCCTCAAAGAAAGGGTTGGGGCCCAACGTTCTGCACCACAGGACTCAGGCCTGTGGTCAGAATCAGAAAAGAGCCTCCATATAAATCTGCTAGAAATGAAGGCCGTATTCCTGGCCCTTCAACAGTTCCAACAATACCTGGCGGGTCACTCTGTGGTGGTGATGAGCGACAACACCACAGTAGTGGCTTACATCAACAAGCAGGGAGGTACCTTTTCAGAGCAGCTATCCCATCTTGCAGTACAGATACTGAGATGGACCGAAGTCCACTCGATTCCACTATCGGCTCGCTTCATTCCAGGCAAGAGGAATGTGCTCGCCGACAGTCTAAGCAGAACGTCTCAGATAGTGAGTACCGAGTGGTCTTTGGATCATCTTGTAGCCAACAAAGTCCCGACTTTGTGGGGTTCCCCCGACTGTGGATCTGTTCGCTACAATGCTGAATTTTAAGCTCCCGCTGTACTGCTCCTCAGTCCCGGATCCCAAGGCACTCTGGCAAGATGCCTTCCAACAACGGTGGGACAACATCGACGTACTGTATACGCCTTTCCCCCGTTCTGTCTGATGAGGAGGGTACTCAACAAGACCAGAATATCGGTCAATCTCTCGATGACCCTTATAGCTCCGCTATGGCATCACGCGGAATGGTTTCCAGACCTTCTGCAACTCCTAACGGAACTTCCGAGAGAACTCCCTCCACAACACGAGCTACTCAAACAACCACACGCCAACATCTTTCACAAAGCCGTAGCTTTGCCTCGACTTCATGCAGAGAGATGATTTTCGCAACAGGTTGCGAACAGGATGTCGGGACACCTGCGAAGGTCATTCGCAGGGACTTCGCAGGGGTCTACCAGGCAAAGTGGCGTGTTTTTGTGGTTGGTGTCGTGGAAGGGGTATCTCTCCACTCGATGCCACTATTCCAGCAATAGTGGAGTTCTTCGTGTATTTGCAAGAAGAAATGCGCCTTTCAGTCTCGGCAGTGAAAGGCTATCGCTCGGCCCTAAGTCTAGCCTTCAGGCTCAAAGGAGTGGACATTTCTTCTTTGCTGGAACTTTCCCTACTCATACGAAGTTATGAACTTACCTGCCCTCAGTCGGAAGTGAGACCTCCTCCATGGAACGTGGTTCGAGTTCTCAGGTCTCTTAAGAGACCTCCCTATGAACCATTACACCAGGCTTCAGATCGCCACCTAACTTGGAAGACGGTGTTCCTACTAGCTTTGGCCTCGGCCAAGCGAGTCGGTGAACTTCATGGTCTCTCGTATGACATCGCCCATTCAAGGGGATGGGGGGGAGGTAACGTTCAGATTCGTCCCTGAGTTTGTTGTTAAGACTCAGAATCCGGGAGTGCCGGACCCTCGGTTCGACTCTTTCCGGATTTCGAGTCTTCGTTCTGTAACAAATGACCCAGACCATCTCCTACTGTGCCCAGTAAGGAGTCTAAGGCTATATCTCAAAAGAACGGCTGCAGTTCGTCCCCAAGTGCAGGCATTGTTTGTGAGCACTGGGAGGACAAAGAGGAGGGTTACCAAGAATACTATCTCAGCATGGATTTGAAGGGTAATCCATCTGTCCCTGAATCCTGACCCTCCTCTGTCACATCGCCCTAGAGCACATGATGTCAGGGGCGTAGCTACGTCCCCGGCCTTCAAAAAGAACTTCTCAGTGACGCAGGTTCTACAAGCAGGGGTGTAGAAGCGTCAGATGACCTTCACAGCCCACTTCCTGCAAGACGTGACCCACAGGAGGCTCAATACATTCTCTATCGGCCCTGTGGTGGCTGCACAACAGCTGGTTTAAACCTCAGGCTCCTTATTGGACAAGTAGCAGAAGGTTGAGGGCATTGTTACCTGGTTTTAGTCTGCATAAATGAAAAGGTTTGTCTGGCTCTTATTCTTTTCTTCATCCTCCCCTCTCTTGGGGAAAGCAGCATCCAGGGTTCTCTGCACAGCTGACCTCGAACCACTGTAGGTAAACCATGTTTCCTTGTGTTCCTAGTATTAAGCTAATACTGTCACGTCCCCCTACCCTGACGAGGTGGTATTGGGAGAGTCCTAGCCTAAAGTTTCCATCTAAAGGACTACAGGTCAACTTCCTAGGACGAGTCACTCTTCAAACCTTCACACACAGCTTACGTAGGCCGCAGCCCTTGCACAGCAACGTGCTAGTCTGGTGCAGGGACTCCTTATTGTTGAGTGCTGACACACTCAGAGACCGAGTCCCTGGGCAAAGCCAAAAGCCAGTACTGGCCGGGACTTACCACCCTTCCTAAGGGGTGAGTCACCCATATTAAATAGCGTGGTTTGTATTTCAGTTACGGAACAAATGACAAATTCGTAGGTAATTTGTATTTTTCCTAACTATACAAACCTTAGCTATTTAATCAAACTTCCCCACCAGCCCTATCCCCTGTGAAGTCCCACCTCTAAGCAAAGTGAGCTCAGCACAGGTGTGTGTGAGGGGGGGGTGGTAGAAAGCTACCCTCCCTACCCCCCGCTAACTAGCGGTGGGGTAGTAAACCCTCATTAAAATTCTAATGGCTCGTCATTTCAGCTACGCCGAAAGTAATTACCCATATTAAATAGCTAAGGTTTGTATAGTTAGGAAAAATATAAATTACCTACAAATTTGTCATTTTTGGAAACTTCAAGAAGTAATATTTTGAAGATATTCCAAAGAAGTGTAGAAAAATAGTATTGAAGAAGAGATGAGAGGAACTTTTATAGAGTATGAAATGTTGGCGTAAATTCTTACAACTGGCTCAAATATCAGTGCTAGAGTTTGATGTGAGGTACACAGTCCAATTTTTATCAAAAAGGTGCTCTTCCTGGTGCAGCATCAAATTACATTCTCACTGCTGTTAAAAAAAAAACATTGCTAGAACATTACAATTTTACAATATTTTTTGGTGCAAACTGTGTTATACAAGCACATAATGTCCTTAATTTAACCAACTAGTTGATTTTAAGAATCTAGCAGTGGCTTTACATTTACAAATAACTGGGACTTCAATAAGCTTTTATTAATTGCCAGTACATAGTGCTTCTGGAAATGGGGTACCTGATAAGCTGGCAAAGTAACAATTGCTAAATTATTCCATTTCATGATTGCTATTCTCAAATCAAAAGCAGTACAATATTTGAAAAATTTGGTAATGCAACTGGACTCTCATTGGTCTGAATAAAATGAGAGATCACAAATATCATAGCACCTTGGAAGTCATATCAACCAGCTGCTGAGGTGGGAGAGAGTGATTTGCAGATTAAGGGTTGGGCACACAATTTTAGTACTTTGGTTGGTAATGACTGGAAATATTGAACCATATTGTGGAGATTGCCTGATCCCCCTGCCAGAGAAATTTGCTGATCTAGTTACAGTATCTGTGAATATTTTCATTCAGAGAATTGAGGGGATAAATGATAAATCCAGTCTTGCCCTCTCTTCAGTTTGGGAAGAGGGAAGGGTTAATATTAGTGGCAGGGTCAATAGATATATAAGAGGTCTTCTGAAGCCACTTAAGTGCGCAGGTAGCCGGATTTTGGAAGTTTGAAAGGTCAGAGCAGTGACATTAACCATACTGTGCCATAGCTAACTTAGCTGTTGAACTTCCACAAGAAAATAAATTAAACATGGTTTCTGCTTTGTTTTTTAAATTTTTTTATATTTTTATTTCATTATTTTAAGAAAATAAAAATCAGATTAAAAATATGAAACTTTATTACATTAAAACAACTAAACAAATATTTTACAAATTAAATACTGTAATGGATATTTTGTTCAGCATGAGACACAGTCCAAGTTTTCACAGTATATATTTCATTTATGTTATAAATCACACTGCAAGCTTTTTCATTTTATTCTGTGCTTTTCTTGAATTAATATTCCTATTCAAATCATGAATTCTAAAGAAGATACAACACCTAACAAAAACTTTAGTTACTTCAAAAGTAATGTGATGTCATCACTTTTAAAACACTTGCTAATTAAATCAATTTATATCACAGCTTTTCCCAGTTTTAAGTATTTTTTCTTGGGTTGACACAGACAGTTTTATGGGTTTTTTCAAGAACCACAAAAGTTCTAAGTTAGGTTGCACTAGTTTTCCATCTCTCGCACTAATGGCTCCAATCCATGTGCCATCTCCTTTCGTCGCTTCACTTCCAAAGAATTTATATTCAGGAAACCTATAAGCAGTAGTCACTAATATATTGTAAGCCTCCATCTTCCTTTGCATTTTCTAATGCTTCTTTTTAAATTTCAAATACTACATTGTCATCATTTTGCAAATCATTGCCAAATTCCAATATTAAACAAAAGATCATAGCTGGAAAGCTCAGCTCTTTTTTGATAGAAGTTTCTTTGTTTACATAAGATGCATTCTGTTCAAACAGGAATACTGGAAAATAAGATTGATTTTATCACATCACCGTTGCAGCTTTCAATGATGCTGTTTATTCTTAACCTTATGTTGCCTTTACCACCTAAAATATTAATTTTTATTTCGTACTGAAATGCAACAGGGGATTGTTGGCATGCGCCCATTTGTCTTGTGCAGCCAAAAATGTTCAAGAACATCTTGATTTGGACTCTAAGTGAGAATATGAAGTATTAGATTTATTTTTGACCAATTTTGGTAGTTTAATTAATGAATTGCACAATATGGTTTAAGTCTTTTTGGAAAGGATAGGGCCTATTGATTAGATACTTGAATCATAATCATATCTTACATTTTATTTTTTGAGGCCAGATTCAACCTATGGGTATTTCTTGATGGCTTCCTATTATGAGGTACTAGAGAATTGAATAAATTTAACAAAGTATCTTTTGATTCCCAATCCTTATCTTTAACCAGACCTTTGGTACTAAAGTCCTGAAGACATTTATATTTATTTCTAACAATAATTGTATGGTTGGTTTAACATTCATATGTTACATACCCATAACATAGATGTGCTTTTCAGAAAGTTTATGTGCTGTGTATAGATCAGTTTTGTTTCTCAAAATTAACTCCCTGACTGAACCATAATGTGCAAATCCATCTCCCAACAGTAAAAATCCATGGGCAAGAAAGTCATTCTTAATAAGTTTTATTAGGTGTAGTGCTGTGGCAAATATAAGCACTTTTCTGTTATCTAGTAAGTTAACAAATGCTGACTTATTTATATCACTGCCTAAGGAATTCCATTAACTGATATTTGTTAACCATAAATACTTAACCATGGCTACTTTTTTTACCTGAATAATCATTTGAATTTTTTTTTTTTTATAAATGTTGAAATTACAATATAACTTGTTTCCAGGAAGTCTTAAGTCCTCTGACCATTACGCTCTATATTTTGGATTTTGAATCGTACAAAGTGCCGTATTATCATAATTCCATATTTTTGCAACCCTGCACTCATCAAAGAAAATTACACACAGACGTCCTGTTCTGCCATTGTCTCTGATTTGATTTTTAATAAGTTGATTACTGATTCCAGAATGCCAGGTTTTACAGCTATCGTACTTGACCAGAGTTACGGTATAAAAATGGAAAAAAAAATGAAAGGTAACCTCTATTCTTCTCTTAAAAACTTATAAGCTTTTGGATCCAAACTGCGTAACTTTAAGGCTTTGGGGGTATCATCATCTTGCTAAGTATTATTACTTCCAGTGACAAGACATACTGTTTGTTTGGGTGAAAAGTATTTCTTCTAATTATTTTTTACTGCAGCAGTTGCTGACACAGAAGTCTCTAATCTAAAATACATTGTTGTTTTCTCCATTTACCAGTTTTCCCTTTCTGTTTTTCCCATTGTTTTCTCTATCCCAGTTTCCCCTTTCTTTTTCCAAATTTTCCCTTTTTTCTCAGTTTTCCCTTTATTTTTCCTACTTGACGTTATCGTTTAGCTTTTTAATTTTCCCATTAAGCCCTTTCATCAATAAAAAAAACCTTTAGTTTTCCACTATTTTTCACATTTCCTTATTACTTCATAATCTTCCCACTTCCATTAGATATCATCTATCTCCCTCTCCAGTTGCTCAATTATATGCTAAAAATCTTCAATTGCTGGCACTGATTTAACTTATTTCACAAAAATCTTCTCTGTTTCTTTGTGGTCTTGACCAAGAATTTCTTCTACAAGTCATTTTTGTCTTCTTCTTTTTACAGTTCTCATCATCCTGGACATATCAGGTTAAAATGATAATTTAATTATTAGAAATATGGACTTTTATAGAGAACAGTACTATTTTAATTTTTGCACATCAATAAATCTGTAGCCATCCAAACTAAATTTATGAATGCTACTTTTTCACAGCAAAATGGAATGAAAACTATTTTCCTGACAATATATGAGGAAAACACAACTGATTTCTCTTTGATAGAGAGGAAGTCCCATGATGATTTTCTATGCATGTTGATGGTACTGTCTCTATATTTTGGCCCGCTCCACAGGAGCGGTTTGAAAATGTGCGTCAGATTTCTGCATGTCAGAAAAAGTACCTTTATTTTATAAATTAACATGCGTGTTGAAGGAGCCTAGATGGATCCTTCATCTCCGAAGAGAATTTATCATAAAAAGTACCTTGGTATTTTAAAAAATGACAATGTCTTCACACGAGCAGCTTGTTTTCCTTGTGGTCCATCTGCATCAGTGAGCAGAATACTTAGCCTGTTGGTGTTTGTTCATATTAATCACGGAAAAATAGCAGCAGAAGAGAAACGCCTACCCTCTGGAATAGCGGAACCACTACTACTGCACGTGGGAAACCCTCTTGTTTGAAGGGCGCTATAAACTTATTAAGTATTCTAAACCGGATTAGCAGTGCATGTGGTTAGCAAATCACCACCGTCCAGATATTCTTCCGCACGGATATTTTCTGCAGCGTGTGAAGGGCCTCATTGACCTATAGTACATTGATTTCTAAACCACATGGTTGCAAGTGCACAATTTCAATCTGCTTGTTTGAAGCGGGCCTTAATGTTTAGCCAACAATACATGATACATATACATATCAGCAATGCGAAGTGTTCCGTATGTTTGAGGGTAAACTGTGCGGTCGAGGGGTGATCAACCTTTAGGATGCTTTGGTGGAAATGGTTAAGGCAGCATATTTGGTCGGGCCTACATTAGTGTCTGTACTTCATATTTTTTATCTATATACTGTACCTTGATTAGTGGTATGTTTAATATTAAAAGTAGCTATTTTCTATAAAACCAGAGTACTAGCATATCTTTAAAAGTATGAGTGTTCTATATTTTCAAGTCCAACATCTATCTCTGTCTACCATGGCACTTCCCCTAATTATTGGAAGGTAGCCAACATCCTAAAAGAAACAAAAGGGGATTTTTTCCTTCTTGTTCCTCCTTGCCTGACGAGGGACTCAACAGAGTTTGCTTGGTACTGCTAGGGTGCCACAGCCCACCCTCCCCTGTCTTTCACCGCAAATGAATCTTCATTTGCTAACTCCCCAACTGCCGCTACCTCAGCAGTCACCCCCGAGGTAGCAGTTTTGCCTATCAAAACTGCGTAGCAATCGCTCACTATTCATTTATTTTCATAGCATGCTCTTTTGTCACACATCTAATCTCTTGTCTTCTAGGGCTTTCTTCACTTTTTCAGTCCACCCAAACCTTGGCCTTAATCTTGCACCTCTCCCCACAATTCTTACATTTATCACCATCTTCAGCAGACAACCATTTTCCATTCCCTGTACATGGCCAAACCACCTCAGCACATTCATATCCACTGTAGCTGCTAAGTCCTTCCTCACAGCCGTTCTCTCTCTTACTACTTTGTTCCTAACCTTATCCAAATGAGATACACCAGCCATACTCCTCAGACGCTTCATCTTGGTTACATTCAATTTGTGTCCAACATAGTTTATCAATTTGGCACCCTTATATAGATACTTTTCTAATACAGTAGTATCTTTGCTTACGAGTTTAATTCGTTCGGGAAGTGAGCTGCAAACTAAATTGTTCGTATACCGAAACAATTTTTTCCCATAAGAAATAAAGTAAATTCACTCTATGCATTCCATTTTGTACATACATTCATATACCACTGCACTTTCCCCAATTTTTGGGGGTAGTCAACATAAAAAAAAAAGGGGGGGGGGGGGGGCTTTCCTCTCTACGCTCCTCCCAGCCTGACGAGGGAATCAACCGAGTTCGGATGGTACTGCTAGGGTGCCCCAGCCCAACCTCCCCCATTATCCACCACAGATGAAGCTTTATAACGCTGAATCCCCAACTGCTGCTACCTCCGCTGTCATCCAAAGCGACCGGAGGAAGCAGAAGAGCCTACTGGAACTGCGTTGCAATTGCTCGCCATTCATTCCTATTTCTAGCACGCTCTCTTGCCTCTCTCACTTCTATCCCCCTTTCACCCAGAGCTTTCGTCACTCCATCCATCCACCCAAACCTTGGCCTTCCTCTTGTACTTCTTCCATCAACTCTTGCATTCATCACCTTCTTTAACAAAACATCCATTTTCAATATTAATCTTACCCGATGATCATGTAGCTGTCAACTCCGTTGCCCGACAGAAATCTACGGTCGGGATACGCCAGCGATCGCTATCCAGGTGGGGGTGTACTCAACAGCGCCATCTGTGGTCAGGTACTCAAGTACTTCTTGTCAACAAGAACTCAATTTTTCCTCTGTCGTGCCGCCGGCAAGACCTACTTGGATACGCTGTTGATTTTGGAGTCTTTTGTTCACGATTTGGTGATGTATTTGCTCTAAAGTTTAGCCTTCGCTGTTCAGGAAGCTTTATCCTTAGCTTAGCAAGCTTTTGGAATTAATTTGATTTATTGGTTAACGAACTTTGCTTAATTTTGGAATTCCCCCTTGACTACTACTAAATTCAAGATGTCTGACCATTCCCAAGTTCCTAAATACAGGCAGTGTAGTGTTAGGACTTGTACTAGGCGTCTTCCGAAGGCCTCTATAGATCCTCACACCGTATGTTCCAATTGTAGGGGTAAATCCTGTCAATTGGAAGATCGATGTGGGGAATGTGCTGGGCTTTCGGAATTCGATTTTAACGAATTCCTTAGATATGCACGTAGGTTAGAGAAGGAGAGAGATAGGAGGAGTTCTTCTCGCTCTGTGGATTTTTCCTCTCCCCATGCCCCTCAACCTTTTCCTTCCCCTGTGGTGGTGACTCCCGAACCTGCTACGAGTGCTCAGCCTGCAATGGCTGATATGTTGCGTGCCATTCAGGCTCTCGGTGAGAAGGTGGAGTCGTTGGTTAGTGACCGCAATCAGCTCTTGGCAGATGTCAGAGAGCTGAAAGCGAAGAGTGCAGTGGGAAGTGTTAGTGCTAGTGATGTGCATAGTGTCAGTGTCAGTGTTGCGCATGAGGGTACATCTGTGCGTGCCAGTCGTCCTTCCAGTCCGGGACCTCTTGCAAGCTCCCAAGCCCAGGGGAGAAGCAATGTCGAAGGACCAAAGGGTTCGGCAGGCCTTGATCGGCGCACGGATGTATCCTCAGTGGTTGCGGACGTATCTGTTAAGGATCGTCCCATCCACATACAGACGAATGAGCCCTTACATTCCTCGTCTGTGGAAGAAGTTTCCAGGAGGAAACGGTGGACCAAGGTCTCACGACCGCTCAAACGTAAGGTCCCTTCCGAGCTAGTCCAACGGCCCAGGTGTAGCCACTGAGTCAGTTCGGACTCGCCACAGTCATCTGATGACTGCACACCTCCCAAGAGAGGTAGAGTGGTCCCTCAACAGGCTACTGCTCCGTCTGTTGTTGCTCCAACCACAGTAGACCCTAAGTGGTCCATGCTGCAGACTATGCAGTCTCAGCTTGCGGCATTCATGCAGGAGTATCATGCCGAGAAAGTTAACACCTCTCCTGTTAACCTACAACCCGCAGAGGTTGTGCTCTCAGCAGATACTGCGGCTGCCTGCTCCCACACCCCACCTGTGAGAGCTCCTCCACCGATGCGCAGTCCTCCCTGCCAGACGCATGTTCTTGCTGCACCATCTGCTAACATGCGTGAGCTGCCGCATCAGGAGTTGCCGGGTTCCAGCACTATGCGGCATTCTCCTCAGCCCATGCAGCATGCTCTGCATACCTTACAGCATGCTCCGCATACCATGCAGCATGAGCCGCATACCTTACAGCATGCTCTGCATACCATACCGCATGCTCCTCAGCCCACCGCAGCCCCTCCCACACACCAGCCCTCTGCTTTTGTTGTTGCCAGCTCGCAGACTGACCAGCAGAGGCATGATGTTGGATCCGCAGGTACGCATGCACCCGTTCTGCAGGATTCAGCCGTTCAGCTTGCTGCTCTGCCTTTGCCACTCACAACTCAACTTTCGGATGATGATGTATCGGATGATGAAGCTGCTCATCTGGATGAACCTCACTCTGATGTTGAAGGACACAAGTCTTCGCCACCCTCCTTAGACTTTCGCAAAGTCCTTGCCTTGTTCAGGGACTTGTATTCTGAGCATTTTGTGTCTGCAACCCCTCGTTCTCCTCCCTCCGAGTTTGCTCTGGGCATGCAGTCTGCTGCGCCTGCCTTCACCAAGCTTGTTCTCGCCAGATCTTCTAGGAGAGCTTTGAGGGTTATGGGGGACTGGTTGCATTCCAAGAAGCAACTAGGAAGGACCTCTTTTGTGTTCCCTCCTCCCAAGCTTGCTTCTAATTCGAGCGTCTGGTATGCCACGGGAGAGGAACCTGACTTGGGGGTTCCTGCCTCTGCCCAGGCCGACTTCTCAAGTCTGGTTGACTCTCCCCGCAGGTTGGCTATGAGACGTTCGAAGATCTGCTGGTCCTTTTCCGATTTAGATCATCTGTTGAAGGGAGTCTTTCGTGCCTTCGAGATATTCAACTTCCTCGATTGGTGTTTGGGAGCCTTAAGCAGGAAGACTTCCCCTTCAGATAAGGACTCGGCCATGCTGATCATGTCTAGCATGGACAAGGCAATTCGGGATGGGTCTGGTGAACTTGCGGCTTCATATGTATCAGGAGTCCTCAAGAAGAGAGAACATCTTTGCTCCTTCTTATCTGCTGGTATCACTCCTTGCCAGAAGTCAGAGTTGTTGTTTGCTCCTCTCTCCAAGTGTCTGTTTCCGGAGGAGTTGATTAAGGGGATGGCTGCCTCACTTATCCAGAAGGATACTCATGATCTGATGGCTTCTTCTGCACGTAAGGCTAAAACCTTACCTTCCGTGCCTAGACCCTTCCGCTCTGCAGCAGTTGATACACCTGCTTCTAGGTTCATCCCGCCCTTTCGTGGCAGAACCTCCAGCAGAGGAGGTACCCGTGCAGACAGTCACCGTGGCAAGTCCAAGAAGGGTTCCAAGTCCGCAAAAGGCAAGTTTTGACTGCCTTCCTCTCCAGACAGCAGTAGGAGCCAGACTCAAGACCTTCTGGCAAGCTTGGGAGAGCAGAGGTGCAGACGCTCAGTCTGTGAAGTGGCTAAGGGAGGGATACAGAATTCCGTTCTGCCGCAATCCCCCTCTAGCTACATCTCCCATCAACCTCTCTCCCAACTACAAGGAGAAGGACAAGAGGCTAGCGTTGCAACAAGAGGTGTAGCTCTTGCTACAAAAGGAAGCGGTGGTCATAGTCCGGGATCATCAATCCCCGGGCTTTTACAACCGTCTCTTCCTGGTAGCCAAGAAGACAGGAGGTTGGAGACCGGTGCTGGACGTCAGTGCTCTCAATGCTTTTGTCACCAAGCAGACGTTCACGATGGAGACGACGAAGTCGGTCCTAGCAGCGGTCAGGCAGGAGGACTGGATGGTCTCGTTAGACCTGAAAGACGCATACTTTCACGTCCCCATCCATCCAGACTCCCAACCTTTCCTAAGATTCGTCTTTGGAAAGGTTGTGTACCAGTTCCAAGCCCTGTGCTTTGGCCTAAGCACGGCACCTCTTGTGTTTACCAGACTGATGAGGAATATTGCGAAATTCCTTCACTTGGCAGACATCAGAGCCTCCCTCTATTTAGACGACTGGCTTTTAAGAGCTCCCACAAGTCGTCGCTGTCTGGAGAATCTCAGATGGACTATGGATCTGACCAAGGAACTGGGCCTCCTGGTCAATTTAGAGAAGTCCCAGCTCGTCCCATCCCAGACCATTGTCTACCTGGGTATGGAGATTCAGAGTCGAGCTTTTCGGGCTTTTCCGTCGGCCCCAAGGATCAACCAAGCCCTAGAATGCATCCAGAGCATGCTGAGAAGGAACCGATGCTCAGTCAGGCAGTGGATGAGTCTAACAGGGACACTTTCATCGCTGGCCCTGTTCATCGAGTTAGGGAGACTCCACCTCCGCCCCCTTCAGTATCATCTAGCTGCTCACTGGATAAAGGACATGACGCTAGAGACGGTCTCAGTTCCTGTTTCCGAAGAGATGAGGTCTACTCTAACGTGGTGGAAGAACAGCATTCTTCTCAAGGAAGGTCTACCTTTGGCTGTTCAGACCCCCGACCACCGTCTCTTCTCGGACGCATCAGACACGGGCTGGGGTGCGACATTGGACGGACAGGAATGCTCGGGAACATGGAATCAGGAGCAAAGGACACTTCAGATCAATTGCAAGGAGTTGTTGGCGGTTCATCTGGCCTTGATAAACTTCAAGTCCCTCCAACTAAACAAGGTGGTGGAGGTGAACTCCGACAACACCACAGCCTTGGCTTACATCTCCAAGCAGGGAGGGACTCATTCGAGGAAGTTGTTCGAGATCGCAAGGGACCTCCTCATTTGGACAAAAGATCGAAAGCTCACGCTGGTAACGAGGTTCATTCAGGGCGATATGAATGTCATGGCAGATCGCCTCAGCCGGAAGGGTCAGGTCATCCCCACAGAGTGGACCCTTCACAAGAATGTTTGCAGCAGACTTTGGGCCCTGTGGGGTCAGCCAACCATAGATCTGTTCGCTACCTCGATGACCAAGAGGCTCCCGTTGTATTGTTCTCCGATTCCAGACCCAGCAGCAGTTCACGTGGATGCCTTTCTGCTGGATTGGTCCCATCTCGACCTGTATGCATTCCCGCCGTTCAAGATTGTCAACAGGGTACTTCAGAAGTTCGCCTCTCACAAAGGGACACGGCTGACGTTGGTTGCTCCCCTCTGGCCCGCGAGAGAATGGTTCACAGAGGTACTGCAATGGCTGGTCGACGTTCCCAGGACTCTTCCTCTAAGAGTGGACCTTCTGCGTCAACCTCACGTAAAGAAGGTACACCCAAACCTCCACGCTCTTCGTCTGACTGCCTTCAGACTATCGAAAGACTCTCAAGAGCTAGAGGCTTTTCGAAGGAGGCAGCCAGAGCGATTGCCAGAGCAAGGAGGACATCCACTCTCAGAGTCTATCAGTCTAAATGGGAAGTCTTCCGAAGCTGGTGCAAGGCCAATGCAGTTTCCTCAACCAGTACCACTGTAACCCAGATTGCTGACTTCCTGTTACATCTAAGGAACGTAAGATCCCTATCAGCTCCTACGATCAAGGGTTACAGAAGTATGTTGGCAGCGGTTTTCCGCCACAGAGGCTTGGATCTTTCCACCAACAAAGATCTACAGGACCTCCTTAGGTCTTTTGAGACCTCAAAGGAACGTCGGTTGTCCACTCCAGGCTGGAATCTAGACGTGGTCCTAAGGTTCCTTATGTCATCAAGATTTGAACCGCTCCAATCAGCCTCTTTTAAGGACCTCACATTAAAAACTCTTTTCCTCGTGTGCTTAGCAACAGCTAAAAGAGTAAGTGAGATCCACGCCTTCAGCAGGAACATAGGTTTCACATCTGAAACGGCTACATGTTCCTTGCAGCTCGGTTTTTTGGCTAAAAACGAGCTTTCTTCACGTCCTTGGCCTAAGTCGTTCGAGATCCCAAGCCTGTCCAACTTGGTGCGGAACGAACTGGAGAGAGTACTTTGCCCAGTTAGAGCTCTTGGGTACTATCTAAGAAGGTCAAAACCTTTACGAGGACAATCAGAAGCCTTATGGTGTGCTATCAAGAAGCCTTCTCTACCAATGTCTAAGAACGCAGTTTCTTACTACATTAGGCTTCTGATTAGAGAAGCACATTCTCATCTGAAGGAAGAAGACCTTGCTTTGCTGAAGGTAAGGACACATGAAGTGAGAGCTGTGGCTACTTCAGTGGCCTTCAAACAGAACCGTTCTCTGCAGAGTGTTATGGATGCAACCTATTGGAGAAGCAAGTCAGTGTTCGCATCATTCTATCTCAAAGATGTCCAGTCTCTTTACGAGAACTGCTACACCCTGGGACCATTCGTAGCAGCGAGTGCAGTAGTAGGTGAGGGCTCAGCCACTACATTCCCATAATCCCATAACCTTTTTAACCTTTCTCTTGAATACTTTTTATTGTTGTTTTTGGGTTGTACGGTCGGCTAAGAAGCCTTCCGCATCCTGGTTGATTTGGCGGGTGGTCAATTCTTTCTTGAGAAGCGCCTAGGTTAGAGGTTGTGATGAGGTCCTTTAGTATGGGTTGCAGCCCTTTATACTTCAGCACCTAAGAGTCGTTCAGCATCCTAAGAGGACCGCTACGCTCAGTAAGGAAGACGTACTTAATAAAGGCAGAGTAATGGTTCAAGTCGACTTCCTTACCAGGTACTTATTTATTTTATGTTTGTTATTTTGAATAACTAATAAAATGAAATACGGGATACTTAGCTTCTTTGTTAACATGTATGCTGGTCTCCACCCACCACCCTGGGTGTGAATCAGCTACATGATCATTGGGTAAGATTAATATTGAAAAATGTTATTTTCATTAGTAAAATAAATTTTTGAATATACTTACCCGATGATCATGAATTAAAGAACCCGCCCTTCCTCCCCATAGAGAACCAGTGGACCGAGGAGAAAATTGAGTTCTTGTTGACAAGAAGTACTTGAGTACCTGACCACAGATGGCGCTGTTGAGTACACCCCCACCTGGATAGCGATCGCTGGCGTATCCCGACCGTAGATTTCTGTCGGGCAACGGAGTTGACAGCTACATGATCATCGGGTAAGTATATTCAAAAATTTATTTTACTAATGAAAATAACATTTTTCCATTCTTTTAACATGGCCAAACCACCTCAACACATTCATATCTACTCTTAATAGCTAACTAATTTCTTACACCCGTTCTCACCCTCACTACTTCATTCCTAACCCTATCTACTCGTGATACACCAGCCCTACTCCTCAGACACTTCATCTCAAACACATTCCATTTCTGTATCTCCGTCACTTTCTTTCCCCACAACTCCAATCCATACATCACAGTTGGTACAATCACTTTCTCATACAGAACTCTTTTTACATTCATGCCCAACCCTCTATTCTTCACCTCTCCCTTCACTGCCTCCAACACTTTGCATCCTTCATTCACTCTCTGATGTACATCTGCTTCCACTCCACCATTTGCTGCAACAACAGACCCCAAATACTTAAACTGATCCACCTCCTCAAGTAACTCTCCATTCAACATGACATTTAGCCCCGCACCACCATCCCTTCTCGTGCATCTCATAACCTTACTCTTACCCACATTAACTCTCAACTTCCTTCTCTCACATACCCTTCCAAATTCTGTCACTAATCGGCCAAGCTTCTCTTCCGAGTCTGCAACCTGTACAGTATCATCCGCAAACAACAACTGATTTACCTCCCATTCATGATCATTCTCATTATCATTTTCAATCCTCGTCCAAGCACTCGAGCATTCACCTCTCACTACTCCATCAACATACAAGCTAAACAACTATGGCGACATCACACATCCCTGTCTCTGCCCCACTCTCACTGGAAAGCAATCGCTCACTTCATTTCCTATCCTAACACATGCTTTACTACCTTTGTAGAAACTTTTCACTGCTTGCAACAACCTTCCACCAATTCCAAATAACCTCCTCACATTCCACATCGCTTCCCTGTCAACTCTATCATATGCTTTCTCCAGATCCATAAACGCAACATACACCTCCTTACCTTTTGCTAAATATTTCTCGCATATCTGCGTAACTGTAAAAATCTGATTCATACATCCCCTACCTCTTCTAAAACCACCCTGTACTTCTAAGATTGTATTCTCTGTTTTATCCTTAATCCTATTAATCAGTACACTACCATACACTTTTCCAACCACGCTCAACAAACTAATACCCCTTGAATTACAACACTCATGCACATCTCCCTTAACCATATATAGTGGTACAATACATGCACAAACCCAATCTACTGGTACCATTGACAACATAAAACACATATTAAACAATCTCACCAACCATTCAAGTACAGTCACACCCCCTTTCTTCAACATCTCAGCTCTCACACCATCCATACCATGTGCTTTTCCTACTCTTGTTTCATCTAGTGCTCTCCTCACTTCGTCTCTTGTAATTTCTCTCTCATTCTCATCCCCCATCACTGGCACCTCAACACCTGCAACAGTAATTATATCTGCCTCCCTATTATATTCAACATTCAGTAAACTTTCAAAACATTCCGCCCACCTTTTCCTTGCCTCCTCTCCTTTTAACAACCTTCCATTTCCACCTTTCACTGTCTCTTCCATTTTGTAGTGGTAAATAATTAATTTTATAACTCCTAGCTTCAGAAATTAATAAGAATTAACAATACACACAGAAAAATATACAAATTTTATAATTTATCTTTCATGGAAATTGTATGAAAAGGGTTATAAGTTTGATACATGGCAACATTCCCTCCTGGTCTCATACGGTAGCTAGTGAAGGCTAGTATCCATGTCATTTCTCATGCTGGTGTGGTGGACCACATGCGTGCCATTGTAGATGTAGTTATGTGTGGCTGGATTGATGCCATCTTGTACATGGAGCTTTCAGGATTATTATGCTAGGAAGGGGTTTTACCATAGTGAAATAAATAACCATGAATGCTATAGGCCTAATCCCCTTTGACAGTGAGCCCATCAGGTGGTCTGTCACTACTTTTTTCAGTTGGTCTTGGAAGCAGCATAGTACCTGCACAGGCAATTTTTATTCTGAACCTCAAATCTTATTTACCCTAACACAGTCATTATTTATTTTCCCTCTTCAAATGTTTTTGACCACTTCCCCTTCTACAAAATGCCTATCGTCTTTCATTTGTCTCCTCTTCTATAAGAAAATTATAATAAGAAAAATTTGCATAAGACCCTTGTCCAAATTTTTTCTTAGACATGGCCCTAGTTTTAAAAACTGCTCACACACACACACACACACACACACACACACACACACACACACACACACACACACTATATATATCATCCTCAGAGACATATCACTTAAATCAAACATTCACGGCATATTAATTTAAGACTTGCCGATAGTATTTTATTACACCCAATAAATTCTTGACAAAGTGTAATAGTCTCATTCGCTCACTAGTACTTGTCCATGAAAAATGCCCATTAAAGGAAAAGTCTTTGCTCACAGGCCAACGCAATACTAGTACCCCAATACAAATTTATATGCTCATACTGTATCCCAATTTCCTTGCATTCAAAATTACTTGTAAACTGAGGTATTACTGTAAGTTGTTTGACATCAGTGACTTTTGTTTTTGTGATGCTTTAAAAATCACCCAATCATTCATTCTCTTTAAGGCAATTATATTACTATTTCATTTTTCTTTTAGCCTCTTCTATTCTATTTTTCTTTTAGCCTCTTCTATTCTAGTTTTCTTTCAGCCTCTTTTATTCTATTTTTCTTTGACTCTTCTATTTTTCTTTGACTCTTCTATTTTTCTTTCAGTCTCTTCAATTCTATTTTTCCTTCAACAACATCTATTTTTCTATTAACCTCTTCTATTTATCTTTCAGCCTCTTTATTTTTCTTTAATCCTCTTCTATTCTATTTTTCTTTCAGCCTCTTCTATTTTATTTTTCTTTCAGGCTCTTCTATTCTATTTTTCTTTCAGCCTCTTCTATTCTATTTTTCTGTCAGCCTTTTTATTTTTCTTTCAGCCTCTTTATTTTTCTTTCAGCATCCTTTCATGCTTCCTGTTTTACTTTATCTTATAAGGTTTATTTATATTTCTACCTCTTTAATTTGCCTTTTAGCCTCATTTATGTTTTATTTAACCTCTTCTATTTATCTTTCAGCCTCCCCTCTTTTGTTATTGTTGTATTCTTATCATGGAGAATGAGATACTTAGAATTTCAGAGGTATTCATTATTATAAATACATTTTAGCAAGTAGTGCATAAATTTACAGCCATGTCATTCACTGAAGGAAAAACATGAAATGAGAGTGAAATCACACAAGAATAAGACTAATTTAGCTGTTCAGCATTTGCAAAAGTGTAAAATACAGACTGAAATCCCTCACATGCCTGGCAGCTAACTGAATAATTATTATAACAGCTTTCCAGTCTCTTCTAAGTGTATTTCATCCTCTTCTGCTTTTTTGGCTTCTTTTATTTGCATAAGCTGTTAGTCATTCACCCGCTTTGATTTGTGTTTAACCTCTTGTTTTACAGCCTTTTCAATCTTTTCTATTTGTCTTTCAACCTCTCTTCTTTTGTCTTTCAAACTATTATATTTTTCCCCTCTTATATCTTACAGCTTCCTCTCTTGCTCCCTTGCTTAGTTTCTTGTCATAAGCTTTAATTTTTTTTATTCTTTTATTTGCCTTTTATCATCATTCTTGTCTTTCAACTTCTTCTCTTGTTTTTTGGCTTACCTTTTCTAAATTAGCCCCCTTTGTCTTTCAGCCGCTTCTATAATTCATTTAGCTTTTCATCTTTTGTCTTTCACCCTCTCCCCTTTTGTTTTCAGCTTCTATTTGTCTTTCAGCCTCTTTTCATGTTTCCTGCATTGCTATCTCTTCCAAATGTCTCTCTTTCTTGTCCTTCAGCTTCTTTTATTTGATTTTCAGCTTTCCTTTGGTCTTTCATCTTTTATTCATCTTTCAGCCTCTCTGTTTTTAGCCTCTTTTTAGTTATCTTTCAGTCTCTTGTCTTTTAGCCTCTTTTAGTTATCTTTCTGTCTGTTTTGTCTTATAGCCTCTTTTATTTATCTATCAGCCTCTCTTTTTATCTTCCTGCCTCTCTTGCTTAGTTTCTTTTCATAAACTTTTTTGCCTTTCAGTCTCCTATATTTTCTTTTATGCTTTTCTTTTTACATTTCCCATTCTCCTCTTTTGTCTTCCAGCCTCTTCTATTTGTCATTTAGCCCCTATTTCTTTTTCTTTTAGCCATCACTCTTTTTTCATCTTTCAGCCTCTCTTCTTTTGTATTTCAGCCTCATATCTTTCAGCCTCTCTTCTTTTGTATTTCAGCCTCATATCTTTCAGCCTCCTTCCTTGTTTTCTGGCTTACTACTTCATAAGCTAGCAGTCTCGGCCTCACATACACATCTTTCAGCCTCTCCTCTTTGGTTTCAGTATCTGTTTTATCTTTTAACCTCATGTCTTTCAGCCTCTTCTCATTTGTCTTTTATCTTTTATTTGTCCTTTAGTCTCCTCTTTTTTCTTTCATCCTCCTCTTTCTCTCACCCTGGCTTGCTTTCTCTTCATAAGATCTTTTTCTTTCAGTTTCTGTCATTTTTCCTACAGTCTTCTCTCTTACAATATGGATTTCCTTCTCTTCATAGCCTATCTCTGTCTTTCAGCCTCTTATATACATCTGTCATTCTTTCCTCTTTCAGTCTTTCAGCCTCTTCTCCGTTGTCTTTCATCCTCTTCTGTCGTCTTTCACCCTCTTCATCGTTGTATTTAGCGTAATCTCTTGCCTTAAAGCCTCTTTTTATTTGTCTTTCAGTCTCTCATCTTTTGTTTTCCAGCTTCTATTTGTCTTTTAGTCTCTCTTATTTTTCATCATATCTCATGTCCTGACTTACTTTCTCTTTATAACTCTTCGGCTTCCAACCCCTTCTATTTGTCTTCTAGTCTATTTTTTTTTCAGCCTCTTTTCTTGCCCTCTGCCTTACTTTTGCTTCATATACTGTGTTTGTCTTTTGCTCTCTCTCTCTTCTTGTCTTTCAGCCTTGTCTCTCAGCCTTGTCTCTCTTGTTTCTCAGGCTTTTATATTTGTGTTTGAGCCACATTTCTTTTATATTTTAGCCCCTTCCATTTGTCTTTAAGTGTCTCCTCTTTTATCTTTTATCATCCTATCTTGCTGCATTACTTACTTTCTTTTCATTAGTTCACATAGTCATTAAGCCTCTTTTGTCTTTCAGCATCTTATGTGTCTCTTTCAACCTCTCCTAATTTATCTCATTCTAATCTATTCATCTTTCAGCCTCCTTTCTTGATCTTTATTTACTTTCTCTTCATAAGGTCTCATTTTCTTTTGGCCTCTCCTCTTTCCTCTTTATGTCACATATCTTGCTTCCTGGCTTACTATCTCTTATTTTCTGACTTATTTTCTCTTCTCAAACTTTGTCTTCCAGACTCATTCTTGCTTCCTGACTGACTTTTTGTTTATAAAGTCTTATTTGTATTTCAATCTCCTATTTATCTTTCAGCCTCACCTCTTTCCTCTATCAGTCTCCTCTTGCTTTTTGGCTTATTGTCTCTTCATAAGCTCTCTCTAGTCTTTCGTCCTCTTCTATTTATCTTGTGCTTACCTCTGTTTCATATGCTCTATTGGTCTCTGTGTCAGCTTTCTTCTATCAGCCTCTCCATTTTGTTTTTCCATCTTTTATTTTTAGATTTTAAATTTCTCCTGTTTATTTTTTCCAGCCTCTTCTATTTATTACTCATCCTCTCTTATTTGTCATTCAGTCTTTCCTTTTGTCTTTCAACCTCTTCTCTTGCTTCGTGTCTTCCTTCTTCATAAGTTCTCTCTGTCTTTCAGCATCTGCCCTTTTTCCGGCTCACTTGCCTCCTCTCTTGCTTTCTATTACTCCCTTTGTCTTTGAGCCTCCTTTCTTTCTTTCTTTCTTTCAAACATACTATTTTTCCTTTAACTTCTCCTATTTGTCATCCAGTCTCCTGTTTTGTCTTTCAGCTTCTGCTATTATTTGTAAGTGATAGTGGTGAATGGCATTTTAATCTCAACCCATATAAAACCACTTCATTATCACTTACAAATATTATATCACTTTTGTGTTCGTATATTGTAACAGTGTAATAGGTTGTCTTTGTATAACCTACCAGAGCTAATTAAAGCTGAATCTGGTTCTAATGACCCACAGCCTGGCATTTGATAGTCATAATATAATACTGGTAAACAAATAGGGAGAGGACCTATTCTTATTTAGCACATCCCTTTAGCTTTCACTCAACATGCACAATAGTTGTATTGTTTGTCATATGCTTGTCATTCTTTTGCAATACATCCTTATGTATTTTATAAATGTCCATTGTCTTCCTAAAAAGCTTCGAGTTACCACTATTTGTAACTTTTTTCTTTGGCAAAATGTTGATATTACATCATCTTTTTCCATTAGTTTTTTTCTTGTCAACATGAATTGATTTTTGATGTTAACCAAAAATTATGTTTGAGATCTAATTTTCAGGTTATTTGATTTTATTTCTTTTCGAGTTTCATGCCATACTCTTTTTTTGTTTTGTGTTTTATGACATCTATAACGAAATGTACAAAGCCACATAACAGTTCACCATAATTATTTAAAGCTATTTGGGAAGTTCTTTTTGATTAATATTGAATATCACTGAAATTATATAGATCCTTAACAACTAAAAGACTACAATATGTGTGTGTATAGTTAGCCTTTTCTTTGTTATTTGGATCGTCAGTAAAGTTATTTCAAATCATTGTAATTTATTTTCCATCTCTCTGACCAGCTGCTCACATGTTGAAATTTACTTCTTTTGACATTCACTTCCAGTCTTCGATTTTGTCTCTTTGGCCATAAGTGACATCCTTGTGTTTACTCATTTTTTCATTCTACTATTCGGCGCCAATGACCTTGGATGTCAGGATGTTAGAAAACCTCAAATCAGTCAATCAATTAATCAATCATTCTTCTATCTTTATATATTAACTGGCAATTACAGACAGCTGTGAAGCGCTTTTTCATTATATATTTTATTTATACACAATATAATTATTCAGAAGTTGAAATCAGGGAACAAAAGAAAATGACTAGCTGTTTGGTTGTCTGGATAAATTCAATCTAGAGAAAATGGAAGTTGTATTATACTTGGGATATATAATGAAATCCTGAATTGGGCACAAAAATTAAAGGATCGGTTGATAAGTTGACATATGTAAGAATATTGACCAATACCAACAAATAGTATCAAGGGCCAGTGCTCACACAAAAGTACATAATTTTTAATAATTTTTGATGTCAAGAGGGAATTTTGTAAAAGAAAATAGTTGACTAGTCTGATTCATGAAAAAATTGTGCGTGCTGTTGGATATGACACACTCACCAAAACAATACACGGCAAACTTAAGTACCTTGGTACTCCAAGAAGGTACCTGGTAAAATCATGGTCTTGCTAGTATCTGCGAATTTTACCCAATTATCTCAACCCAGTTACTTCAACTGAGTGAATTCAAGATGGAAATAAACAGACTATATTGTGCTCAATATATAGTTACTCATTGCTTTATATGAAGAGTCTAGGGCTCAATTTAAATGTAGGTTGAAATTTATTAATAGTGCGCATGATGTATTGTGTGTGTTTTTATCATTACTGTACTTAGTTTTTAGCTTTTACCCCTTTTCTACATGAGGTTGTTGCGGTCTATTACCAGTCTTCTTATGCATCATCTCAAATTTTAAAACATTCCTTGAAAAGGAGTGTGTTTTTTAATCTTCTGTGAAGGGGGTAAGAGTTTAAACAATCCCACTTAAAGGGATCAAGTTGAGACACCCTAATACGTAGCAAAGTTAGTACAGTAATAAAATCTATACACATACCCCAGCTCTATATATATGTGTGTGGCTATAGATATATTAGCTCGGTGACTTTCTTTACACTCTCTCCTATCAAAATGGAAAGATGAGTAATATTGTCACTATTTTCTTACCATAAAATGTACAGAAGTTTGAAATTTAGGTCAGTATGAAAACATTAACTAAACACACACAATTGTGTGGTGTATATGAATATGTGTATGTTATACATGTAAATATAATTTATATATATATATATATATATATATATATATATATATATTATATATTCATATCTGCATATGTTTGTACATCTGTATGAGTATATATATATATATAATTATATATATATATATATATATATATATATATATATACAGGTATATATATATATATATATATATATATATATATATATATATATATATATATATATATATATATATATATACACTCATACATATGTACAAACATATGCAGATATGAATATATAATATATGTATATATATATTTATATATTTATTTATTTATTATATATATTCATATCTGCATATGTTTGTACATATGTATGAGTATGTATATATATATATATATATATATATATATATATATATATATATATATATATATTATATATATATATATATATATATATATATATGTGATGAAAATCAACATACTATCATGTTCAATAGAAATAGATTTATACCTGATACCAAGATCGAACCCTAGTCTCTTCATTTCAAGGCACCGAGATTCGATCCAAATGTGAGGTAGAATCTTATTTTCATTAAACACTATAGTGTTGATTTTCATCTTATATTGACTCAATAGGAGTAATTCAAATGAAATTATTTTAATTGGATTATTAAGTGGGTGGGGGAAGTTTGGGTAAAACTCAATGGTACTGTATGTATGACACTGGTTTCGCAGAGTATATCTTGAAGAGCAGTTGTTAACACGTGGTTTATGAATTGACGGTTTCTGCAGGCAAGACTGAAATATACATTGTCCTCATTTGAAGAGCCTAGGGAATTTGATCCCAATGATAGCTTTATGCTGTTATTATACCCTGTTATTCATTACATAGGATTTATTAGAAATGACCGGTTGCTTTTCCTAACACAGTCCCCCCCCTCCAGATCCCCATCAACTAAGCACTATTCCTATTCTTAGTTTAATACTTATGGACGACGTTTCTCTGAGGGGTGGGACGGCCGATGATAAGGAAAGCAAGTATTGTACATAATATCGACCTGGCCCATGTCAGTTGTGGCAGAGCAAATATTTGAACTGTTATCACCCCGATAACGCATATAGCCCCATGAAGAAAAGTGGACCGGAGGCAGTGGGGATTGGAGCTTGGGAAGGGGTGGGGTTTGGGAGGGGTATTGAGTTATAACGGCCAACGGAGGAAGAAAGATAGAAAAGGATAAGCATGCTTGGAGAGAGAGAGGGAGAGAGAGAGAGAGAGAGATTACGAGGGTGGATAACAGAGTGAAAAATATTAGGTGTAGGGAAGGAATGAGGGCGAATCGTAAGTCATGAAAATGAGAGAGAGAGAGAGAGAGAGAGAGAGAGAGAGAGAGAGAGAGAGAGAGAGAGAGAGAGAGAGAGAGCGCATTGTTACAGTATAAAGTAATGCTGTAGGTTATGTAAGAACAAAGAGAATAATTCTAGTAATGCCTGAAATGAATAATTAAAGGGTGCCAATACAAACATTTGACGACCCGGGAGGGTGGTAGGGGTATGCCTTAATGACGTAGTTGCTAATTAGACCATTCTGGAAATGAGGCCATTAAATTAACTACCTTTGTTCTTGTTGGCTTCAACAACTTTCGTTGCACAAGGACTGTGGCGAAACCCGGTGTGTCTTTTGCTGATGGAATGAATTATTATTATTATCATTATTATTATTATTATTAGCTAAGCTACAACCCTAGTTGAAAAAGCAGGATGCTATAAGCCAAAGGGCTTCCACAATGGAAAATAGCCCAGTGAGTAAAGGAAACATGTTGATAAACTGCTCTTTTAAGAACAGTAACAACATTAAAAAATAGATCTTTTATATATTAAAAAATAGATCTTTTATATATAGACTATAAAAACTTGAAAAGAGAGGAAGAGAAATAAGAAAGAATAGTGTGCCCGAGTGTACTCTCAAGCAGGAGAACTCTACCCCAAGACAGTGAAAGACCATGGTACAGAGGCTATAGCATTACTCATGACTGGAAAACACTGGTTTGATTTTGGAGTGTCCTTCTAGAAGAGCGGTTTACAATAGCTTAAGAGTTTATTCTCTCCTTACTACGAGGAAAGTAGCCACTGAAAAATTACAGTGCAGTAGTTATCCCCTTGGGCGAAGAATTGTTTGGTAATCTCAATGTTGGTGGGTGTATGAGGAAAGAGGAGAATGTGGAAAGATTAGTCCAGACTATTCGGTGTATGGATAGGCGATGGAAAAATGAGCCATAACCAGAAAGAGGGGTCCAATGTAGTACTGTCTAGCCAGTCAAAGGACCCAATAACACTCTAGTGACAATTATATCAATATTCCATATAGGAAATGTATCCACTAAACATGTTTGATAATTTCATCAATTATATATTGCTGTTATTCTTAATGATAGTTAATTTACCACCCTAGTTGGAAAAGCAGGCTGCTGCAAGTCCTACGGTTCCAACAGGGAAAATAGCCTAATGTGGAAAGGAAATAAGGTAATAAATGAACTACATGTAAGAAATAACGAATGAAAAATATAGAATATCTTAAGGTAAGTAACAACTTTAAAATAGACGTCTTGTAAAAACTATGGGGAGTGACTTATGTCAACTGTTCATCATAACATTTGCTTAAATTTGAACTTTTGAAGTTTTACCTCTTCAATTGCCAGGTTTATGAAGAATAAAACTAATTAAATACTGTGTAGTGCTGAGCCTTATGATGTAGAAGGGAAGACTGTTAGAATAAACTGCATACATTGTACTACGTACATCATTGTTTAGTCTGGGAAGGTCTGAATTCAGACAATGCCCAGAATTTTATTGTGGAAAATCCTTTACAACATGCATAAAGAATTGAGCGATGGTGTGAGAGATTAATATCAAGATCAGGGATGAGAAGTTTAATATTCAGCAAGGATTTATCTGGCAAATTAAAACGAGTCGGCAGCTGAAGACTAGACAGGAGAACAATACTCGAAAAAAGGAAAAATGAAAGAATTAAAACATTTCTCCAGAATACATTGATCACCAAAAATCTTAAAAGACTTTCTCATTAAGCTAAATTTATATTTTGCAGAATTTAACAAAAAACAGACGATATTTTTCAAATGTAAATTTGCAATAGAAAATTAGCCCTAAAATTATAAAGGAGAGATTTAGATGTTGAGGAGCCACTGTCCTCGATGTACTTGCAATCTTACTTTGAGTTTTGTTAGAGTACAACTTCATGCTCCATAATTTGCACTGTGCAGTAAGTTTAGCTAGATCTCTTTTGAAGAATTCAGCAACTTAAGATTTACATTCACCAGATGGAATTGAGGCAAAGAGAGCATTATCATCAGTATAGGCAAAAGGCTTGTTTTGTAGGCCAAACAACATACAGTATCATGTGTATATATATTATGAAAAGCAATGGACCAAGAATACTATCCTGAGGAACACTAGATGTTACAGTCCTATACTAACTATGGTACCCACTAGCAAATACCATTTGCTAGTTAATTCTTCAAAATTCAATAACGTTGCTAAGAAAAGACCCACGTACTCCCAACTGTTTAAGGAACCACTGTTATTTGGGCCTTTAGGAGGTATTCTGGTTATTTGGGCCTTTGGGAGGCATTTTGATTATTTGGCCCTTTGGGAGGTATTTTCGTTATTTGGCCCTTTGGGAGGTATGTTGGTTATTTGGGCCTTTGTAGAGTATTTTGGTTATTTGGGCCTTTGGGTGGTATTTTGGTTATTTGAGCCTTTAAGAGGTATTTTGTTTATTTGGACCTTTTGGAGGTATTTCAGTTCTTTAGGCCTTTGGGAGGTATTCCGTTACTTGGGCCTTTGAGAGATATTTTAGTTATTTGGGCCTTTGGGAGGTATTTTGATTATTGGCCCTTTTGGGAGGCAATTTGGTTATTTGGGCTTTTGGGAGTTATTTAGGTTACTTGGGCCTTTGTGGGGTATTTTGTTATTTGGACCTATGGGAGGTATTTTCGTTATTTGGGCTTTTGGGAGTTATTTTGGTTACTTGGGCCTTTGTATTGTATTATGGTTATTTGGGTATTTGTGGGGTATTTTGGTTATTAGGGCCTTTGGGAGTTTTTTTTTTTTTTTTTTTCTTTTTTTTTTATTTGGGCCTTTGGGAGGCTTTTATGGTTATTTGGGACTTTGGAAGGTATTTTGATTATTTTGGCTTTAGGGAGGTGTTTTGTTTTTATTGCCTTTTGGGGGATATTTTAGTTATTTGGATCTTTGGGGGTATTTTATTTCTTACGGCCTTTGTGAGGTATTTTGGTTATTTCGGGCTTTGTGGGGTATTTAGGTTATTTGGGCATTTGGGTTGTATATTTGTTAATTGGGCCTATGAGAGGTATTTCGGTTATTTAAGCCTCTGGGAGGTATTAGGGTTATTTGGTCCTTTGAGAGGTGTTTTGGTTATTTTGGGCCTTTGGTAGGTATTTTTGTTATTTGGGCCTTTTGGAAGTATTTTGGTTATTTGAGTCTTTGGGAGGTATTTAGGTCGTTTAGGTCTTTGGGAGCTATTTCGGTTATTTAGTCCTTTGGGAGCTATTTCGGTTATTTAGGCTTTGGGGAGGTATTTCATTTTTTTGGTCCTCTGGGAGGTATTTTAGTTATGTGGGCTTTTGTGAGGTATTTGGTTATTTGGGCCTTTGTGAGATATTTTGGTTATTGAGGGCTCTGGGAGGTATTCTGGTTATTTGAGCTTTTGGTAGGTATTTTGGATCATTTTGGCTTTTGGAGCTATTTTGGTTATTTGGGCCTTTGGGACTTAATGTATTTAGATTATTTAGGCCTTTGGGAGGTAATTTATTATTTGGGCCTTTGGGAGGTATTATGGTTATTTGAACCTTTGAGAGGTATTATGGTTATTTGAGCCTTTGAGAGGTATTTTGTTTATTTAGGCCTTGGGAGGTATCTCAGTTATTTAGGCCTTTGGGAGGTATTCTGTTACTTGTACCTTTGAGAGAGATTTTAGTTATTTGGGCCTTTTGGGAGATATTTTAGTTATTTGGGCCTTTTGGGAGATATTTTAGTTATTTGGGACTTTTGGGAGATATTTTAGTTATTGGATTCTTTGCGAGGTATTTTGATTATTTGGGCCTTTGGGATCTATTTTGGTTATTTAGCCCTTTGGGAGCTATTTCTTTTATTTGGGCCTTTGGGAGGTATTTTGGTTATTTGGGTCTTTGGGAGGTATTTTGGTTATTTGGGCCTTTGGGAGGTAATTGGGTTATTTTGGGCCATAGGTAGGTATTTTGGTTATTTGGACTTTTGTGAGGTATTATGGTTATATAATTAGGCCTTTGGGAGTTATTTAGGTTATTTGGGCCTCTGGGTGCTATTTTGGTTATTTAGGCCGTTGGGAGGTATTTTGTTATTTGGGCCTTTGGGAGGTATTTCGTTATTTGGGCCTTTGGTAGGTATTTTGGTTATTGGGGCCTTTGGGAGTATTTTGGTTATTTGGGCCTTTGGGAAGGTATTTTGGTTATTTGGGCCTTTGGGAGGTATTTTGGTTATTTGGGCCTTTGGGAGGTCTTTTGGTTATATGGGATTTTGGGTGCATTTTGGTTATATTTGCCTTTGGGAGGTATTTAGTTATTTGGGTCTTTGGGAATTATTTCATTATTTGAGCATTTGGGCATTCGGAGCGATTTTTGTTATTTTTGGGCCTTTGGGAGATATTTCGTTATTTGGGCCTTTGGATCTATATTGGTTATTTTTGTGTCTTTGGGAGCTATTTTGGTTACTTGGTCCTTTGAGAGGTATTTCGTTATTTGGGCCTTTTTGGCAGTATTTTGGTTATTTTGGGTCTTTGGCGGGTACTTTGGTCAGATTAGCCTTTGGGAGGTATTTATGTTATTTGGTCCTTTGGGAAGTATTTTGGTTATTTGAGTCTTTGCAAGGTATTTCGGTTATTTTGGGCATTTGGAGGCATTATGGTTTTATGTAACTTTAGAAGGTAATTCGGTTATTATTTTTAGAATTTCTTGGGAAGACTCAAAAGCACCTGTGTTAAACCATATTTAAAAAAAAAATATTAATAAATTAGCATCGTCTTTAAAACGGTATTATTTCTATTTTCGATTTATTTTTCTCCAATTACATAAAGGAAATAGAAGGCAAATAATTCATCATATTTGTCTAACATATTCATATTTAGTATCATTGCGTTGTAATATTCCCGTAATCGGCAAATTTTCAATTTAAATATTTCATTATGAAGTCTATCATGTTTGGAGAAAATATATTAACTGTGACCCACCTCATTCAACCAACTACTTATTACTTATTTTACGACCTGACTCAAGCCATGAATTTCATAATTTATTCAAAAGTATGGTGTGACGAGAAAAGAAAGTAACCAATAGCGATCGATAAAATGCTACTAATGTACGGTATTATAATAGTATAGTGAGATATCGACGTTTTGTTGCCATTATTTACTAATGCAACATAATACAGGTAACGATATACATTCTCTCTCTCTCTCTCTCTCTCTCTCTCTCTCTCTCTCTCTCTCTCTCTCTCTCTCTCTCTCTCTCTCTCTCTCTCTCTCTCTCACCAGCATGACTGTAATCTTATCTAATCAGGCTTTTTCCATAAAATTGGACCGACACTCTTCCATTATTGCCTTCTTTAACAAACACCCTTCAAAATTTAACTTCCCTAAAGGAGGCTTCCAGAAAAAAAGATGATGAAGTCCTCTCTAACAGGCGTAGTTATGGATGGTCCCTTAAAGGGCAAAAATCGTGTCACGCGGAGGTGTCTTAAAAAAAAAAAAAAAAAAAAAAAAAAAAAAAAAAAAAAAAAAAACCTAAGATGTTCCATCAGCCACTGGCAATACCTCGAACTTCCTTACATGCAGCAATGTTCTCATTTTCATATAAGCACTCAGCGATTGCTCAGTATTACATTTAGATCCTTTCGTTCGAACATTATGTTGGACTTTATATTCCTAGCGCTTTTAGGTCTCCAAAATTTCGGCTTGCATAAATAAAATCTTTATATATATAAAACTAATGTTTTACATCTCAAAGCAATTTTATCACTCCAATAATTATCAATGATCATTAATACTTTTTTTTTTCATATTACGGGTGTGAAGATATTTAGTAGGTAATATCAATAAGAAATGTGTTTAAGGTATTACTATGTTCTACGCCATTTAGATCGAATTATGACATAAGGCCTTGTTGAGCGATCGTATATATTGGTTAGATCTATACTTTTAAACTCTTTATTGCTAGATGTATCCCTTCTGGTGTGTTGCCATACCGAATAAAAGACAAACCCTGGTTCAATGATGATTGTAGACGTGCTTATTTGGAGGAGGAGGAGGGCTAGCATCTTTGGGAGGGTAAAAGGTTAGATGTGGCTTGGAATAACTATACTCGGGATAGAGGCAAGGGACATTGACCATGTCCTAGAGACTGATCATATATACATGTGATCAGCACCCAAGCCCACTTTCCACTAAAGCCCACTCTCTAACCAAGCTAGGACCAGGGAGGGCCACGCAATAGCTGTAGATGACGTGTCAGGTAGACCTGTTGGCTCCCCCAAATCACCCATTCTTAGCTTACAAGGATTGCAAGTATTAATTGGAATAACACCACTTTGTGAGTATCTTTTGGAATGTTATCACACATGCTTGGAATGTGAGCATTGTTTGGAACGTTACTTATTTTTGGTTCGTTATCGGTTGCTATTAAAATAGCTCAATCTCTCTAGTTCACTTTCCCCTAAGAGTGATACTGAGTATGCTACTAGGTGTTTGTGCATTCTTGAGAGAATGCCATTACACAGGTGTACAGTCATAAGCCGCAACCTTAAATGCTCAGGTTGCAACCTTCTCACCTGTTCACGATCGATTGCCCACCCTCTCACTTGCTCATGGTTGATCGGACAACCTCTCACCTACTCACAATTGGTTGGACATTCTGTCACCGGGTCGTGATTGATCGCTCTCTCATGGGAGTACCGCTACTACCCCTCAAATTGGTTTCCCCACAAATGCAACCAAAGGGAAGGACTCGGGTTATATGGTGAGAATACAATTGACCTCCAATTGCTCCTACGTAAATACAAAATCGAGTTGAGGACTCGGGGTTGTATAGTTTGGAAAAATACAAATTACTTCCAAATAGGCAAATTTTGGTAATGTTGGGGTTTAACAGGCGGCTTGCCAAGCTAGTGATTACACTTCGGCAAGTAACTTAAGAGCAGTCATATGCTGGTGCTCTCTTAGCTATTTGCACGATGCCTCCCTCATCGTCCGACTTATGAGCTTTGCCTGAGTTGCACTCTCCCCTTTACTCCTAGATATGCTTGGGACAGATAGTAAAGATATTTGCAAACACGTCAATTATGTGTTCCTTTAGCACAGTTCAAGGACTTTTGCTGATCCTGGGCCAAAGGACATTTACTAACAACAGTTATTTCAGAGCAGACATGGTCAAAGGTGTAACCAACATAGGCAGGAAAGAGGAGCCAGGCACTTGCTTTGACAGTACATATAAGAAAATTGTAATGCTACAGACAAGCAAAACATGGCCCTTGAAGAAGGATGGCACTTATAATACTGAAGTGTTCCACAGTTTTCTCTTCTACTAGTGGCGGTAGTCCTTATACAGTGCTACCTCTGGGAGAAGGCCTGCAACCCAGATAGAGGAGTGGATGGTATCATGCGACAGAACAGTAGACTGTGGATATGCTCCAGTCTGGGTTCAGCCTCCCATACATCAACTCTTCACCACCTCTAATTTAACACCACTAACATCATTATTCTACCTCTGGATTGGAGGAGGACTTAGCCCTCCTGGCAGAGGTTCAGCTCATGCTGCAGAAGGGTACTCTTCGGAACGCACACATATACCTCAGCATGCACATTGGTATACTCACGAGATTTCAACTCCAGAAGATTAATCATGACCCCCCAGGCTTCTTCAGTTTATTCTTTCTTATAGAGAAGGGGATTTTGGACCGGAGACCAGTCATAGACCTTTCATACCTGAATAAGTTTGTTTGACAAACTTTGGCCAAGATGGAGACAAAACACAGTAAGGCAGATGATCAGGCTGTTGGACCTCATGATCTCAATTGATCTGAAGGAGGCTTACTTCCAGATCTCAATTCATCCCGGCTTTAGGAAGTATCCCAATTTTGTCATGCTGAGCAGAGTGTACCAATTCAAAGTTCTTTGTGTTGATGTCTCAACAGCCCCTCAAGTCTTCACCAGAGTTTACTCTGGTATCAGCATTGACACACACCAACAGCATGATCTTGGTTGACTCTGTGGATAGCCCTCTGCTCCAACAGGACAAACTCCTCCTGTTCTATCTTGATCTGGGGATGGTGGTGAATTGGAAGAAGTCAACCTAGTGCCCAAACAAAGACTGATTTATTTGGGAGTAGACATCAACACCGTTGTGTGAATAGTCTTCCCATCTTGGTATGAACTAGCACACCTTTGAGAGGTGGCTTTCCCTATCCTTCAACAGACCCATTGCCAGCACAGCTTTGGTAGGTGCTGGAAAATCTGGTATCCTTGGAACGTCTTGTTCTGAACGGTCATCTCCACCTGCAGTCCCTTCAGTAGGAGCTGAAGAAACAATAGTCACAAGACAGCAATCCTTCTCTTTTATTAATTCTGAAAGGGAAGTCTCCCAGACTTTGCCTGAAATGATGCTGTACAGGATGGACCCCTCCAAGGGCTCACCCCTACTCGACACATGCACCACAACTTAATTTATTCATAGACGCATTGAAAGAAAGGGTTGGGTAGTTTTTTTTTTTACAACCCATAAATCATTAGCCTAGAATAGTCTTTACATGCTCAGATAGGAAGCAAGAACCTGACTTTGAGGGGTTCTCCAATAGTCAACCTGTTCTCAACCTCGCTAATCCTAAGTTTCTAATATTATGCTCACCAATGCCAGACCAGGAAGCAGTGTTCGAAGATGCCTTCCAGCATCCCTGGGACAGCATCGACCTCAAGGCTTTTCCGCTGTTCAGCCTGAGAAGGATTATCTTGAATATAGTCCAGTCCATTCTCAGCTCAGTATGACTGATAGCACTGAGAGGCCCAAAATAAAATGGTACCCTGACTGTCTACTCATAGAGAGACAGGATTTTTTTCCCTCTGTCCGACAGGTTCTGCTAACCACACGCCCAGAGATCCCACAATTCGGTGGAATCACTCCGGCTTCATGCATTGAGGTTATCCAGCTTCTCTCAGAGATAGACATTTTGCTCAAGTTGCACTAGAGATGTCACGATATTGTTATTATTATTATTATTATTATTATTATTATTATTATTATTATTATTACGAGCTATAAGTCCAATGGCTCCAACAGGATT